>NC_043705.1:73029855-73136958 GCF_006229205.1 Suricata suricatta | reverse complement strand
TCACAGTTCATGGGTTTGAGCCCTGCATCAGGCTCTGTGCTGACCACTAGCTCAGAGCCTGGAGCCTGCTTCGGATTCTGTGTTTACCTCTCTCTCTGACCCTCCCCTGCTCACGCTCTCTCTCTCTCTCTCTCTCTCTCTCTCTCAAAAATAAATAAATGTAAAATAAATAAATAAATAAAAACTAAAAAAAAATGGTACAAGGGTGGATGTCTAATGTGCTTACCAATCTAAATTTAAAAAGAAAGAAACCGGGAAAAGGAGTATAAAATTTTGGATATAGGAAAAAAAGTTCCAAAATTTGATAGAATTGCTTAATATTTCATTTTGGCACCTTTTCTCAGTGCTCATAGACACACTATTTAGGAATATACTTAGTTATTTCTAAATCCATAATTACCAAAACTTTAGTGAGTTTATTAATACTTCCTCAAAGGTCTTGATTTAATTCCTTCTATCATTCATTTGTTCATAAGCATGTATGGAAATAATACTCTATGTCTGTTGCTAGTCCTTTGTGGGTATATAGCAGAGAAGACGTCTAATAGAATATATAACTAGAAATTAATAGTGTACTTTTCTCTAGTGAGGTGTGCATGTGTTTGGTTGGTCGCTTGGTTTCTTGGTTTGTAGAGGTGAATACAGTTAGACAAAGGTAAACTATCCCTACAAGAGTGGTGTCTGTCTTACACTGCAGTAAAGTCTCAGACCTAATTCTGCCTTGCCCGCAGACATTTATTAAAGCCAGGCACAGTTTTAAAACACTTCTTTTAAAGCTTGCTTATTTATTTTTGAGAGAGCAAGCGGGGTAGAGGCAGAGAGAGAAGAGAGAGAGAAAACCCCAAGCAGGCTCTGCGTTGGCAGCGCAGAGCCTGTTATGGGGCTGGAACTCACAAACCGTGAGATCATCACCTGAGCTGAAATCAAGAGTCAGAAGCATAATCGATTGAGCCACCCAGGCACCCCCAGACACAGTTTTAAAACCTGTTTTATAAATCCGTTATATCTTCAGCCCTCTACATGTATATATATATTTTTTTTCCTTAAAGACACCTTTAGTGAAAGCTGCGTGAGAATTTCCAGTGGCCACACTCAAGCATCTATCAAAACAAGGTGAAAAAGATTCTTCCAACCCAGTGCTGTGATACAAGCTATTTGGGGTTCATGGGTAATATGTGAAGGTCCCTTTAGATTTTTATGTCATGTTCATACAAAGGAAGATAAACACAATAAATATTTTAACCTATCTTTATTGAGGTAATATCATATTTTTTTAAATTTAAAACTCCTTTCTTACGTTTATTATTCCAAGTAACAAACATTGTAGTGATAGAGTGAGATATGAAAGCTGAACCTTTTTGGAGCATAATATTTTTAGAGTATAAATAAATGCTAAGAGATCATTCTTAAAGCAGGAATTCCTTTAAAAGGCCACCAACTATCCCTGGTATATAGGTCAAACTAATTGAAGACAAATATGATGCTGCCTGTATTGAAATATTTCAAATCCTATTACATATATCATACTAAAAGGCTACTATAATTTTGATTCTGACATGGAATAATTGAATGATACCCATATGTCTTATAAAATAGATATAAGTCCATTTCATAATACAGAGATCACATAACCTACATACAAAAATGTATTTATTTTGGGGGTGACTTATTCTTCCTGAAGATCTCTAATATTGACTCTTTTCCCCCAAATTCACAGATTTCTATTTAGTAATCTTAGCTGATAAATTGTATTGCTAATTGACATTTTTACCTGTTTATTGGCTTTTCACAGAGTAACATGTAAATTTCTTAAACACAATCATGTCTGGTGTATCCTTAATACCCCCTGCCTTGCACAGTTTCTGGACTCTAGTCGTCATTCAGTAAGTATGCCATAGATCAGTACTTTTCAGAATCCAATTACTCACTTTGCACATTGTCATCTGGCTCTTTTCCTATTTTATGTTACTAAGAATGTACAGTTGCTAAATACTTGCATTTGAAATATGTCCAACATCCCACAAGAAATTTGTCTGAACTTAGAAATGGGAAGTCACTTAACATGGCCAACTGTTCTCTTAGTATCTCTGCGCCTAAAACTAATAAAATAGTTGACCAGTTGGAACAGAAGCTGATATTTTTTAAAAACTTTTAAATGTTTTTATTTATTATTGAGACTGAGAGAAACAGAGCATAAGTGGGCAAGAAGCAGAGAGAGCGAGGGAGACACAGAATCAGAAGCAGGCTCCAGGCTCTGAGCTGTCAGCACAGAGTCTGATGCGGGTCTTGAACCCATGAACTGTGAGATTATGACCTGAGCCGAAGTCGGCCGCTTAACTGACTGAGCCACCCAGGTGCCCCAGAAGCTGATATTTAAACATCAGGTATGTATTTCCACAGGAGGATATACCAGTTGAACATCTGCCCTGATTTTATTTTTAATGATCAGTAGCTATTTACATCTTCACTTTGATGGCTCTTGCGTAATGGAGAAAGTAGAAATAATGAATTAACTCACTGATTTATTTTCACAAAGTTAAAAAAAATTATTGTCATTTGAACTTTCTAAAACATCCATTCATTTTGCCATTTGCTCTCCTGAGATTATTGTCCTGAATTTCTTTAAAATACTTGTGTCCTGGAGCACCTGGGTGGCTCAGCAGTTAAGTGTTCAGTTCAGGTCAAGATCTCACAGTTCGTGAGTTCAAGCCCCACGTTGGGCTTTGTGCTGACAGCCTGGAGCTTGCTTGAGATTCTCTCTCTGTCTCTGTCTCTCTCTCTCTGTCTCTCTTTTTCTCTCTCATATTGTAAATAAATTAACTTTAAAAAATAGTACTTGTGTACCAAGCATTGCTCTGTGTTGTTATGTATCAGCACATTTTCATTCACAATTATTCTATGAATTAAGAACTATTTAAATTCTAGTTTTGCAGAAGGAAAAACTGAAGCAAAGACAGTTTGGATAACTTGTTTGTGGTGACATAAAAAATAAAAGAACTGGGATTCACAGCCCAGTGACTGGCCCCACATCTAGTGACTGTGCCCTTGGCCTCTCCATCCATATTTTGTAAATGCTCTTTCATATTCATCAAAATACTTTTACAAGAATACTCATAGCAGCTTTTAAGATAACCAAAAACTCGAAGTACTTTAAATGTCCATCAGCAAATCAATGGATAAATAAGTTGTGGTATGCTAGGACAGTGTTCATGGGCACTGATTAAAAAGGAAAGAAATTAGTAGTACACTTAAAAATAGATAAATCTCACTGATGTTATGACCAGAAGTCTGGCAATAGGGTGTATCCTGTGTGACCCCATTTATATGGAGTTCAAAAACAAGTGTCTTTGATGATAATTGAAATCCTACAGTCTTCCTATTTGGGAAAAAGACATTCAGTTAAATGAATTGAATGCACGCGCACACACACACACACACACACACACACACACACACACACTCTGACATAATGGAAAGTTCTGTTTTCTGCTCTAGGTGGTGTGGAAACATCACCCAACGCCCACTTAAAATGTTTCACTTGATGTGCTTTTGCTGTATTTGCTGTATCACTCTATTAAAAGATAATTAGCCATCTCTTCTAAGTAAAAAACTGCTTAACTCTTTTCTCATCATCTTTGCACTGAGGAATCACCAGAGTATCTCCTCAAAGGGTAAGGCGTATATCTAAATATAATAATCATTCCCTGGTAAAATTATAAGTGCATTTTAAACTTTTATGACACTTTCTCATCACCAACCAATCAATTCCTACATGTTAGAACATTACACGACTCCTCTCACCGTCTCCTCAGGCTTCTAAGAGAGAAAATTGTCAACACTCAGTGTGGTGGCTGTTCTCTCAGGACCAAAATGTAAATTAGAATTCATCTGCGTTATTTCGTCTGGTTTCCTTCAAAGTCCTCAGATGTATCAATCACAGAACGTCATCCCTTTATTAGAAATCACTAATGAGAAAAGAAAGTAATGCTTCTCCGTCTAGTCTCGTAATCACATTCACTAGAGCTGTCTATTCCTGTGTCACACTTCTCCAGTGGTGCAAGTATTGCAGACACGAACTTTCAATCTAACGTTTATTTTTGATTTGGAGATTTCTTTGGCCATATCATTCTTTTATAGCCTTATTAACAGCAGTCAGTATGAGTTGCTAAATTTTCCCAAAATTTCTAATTATGAACATAATCAGGGAAAGTAGTCAAGTTGGCTCTAAGATTACTTCCATAGCACTCTCAGCTAAAAGCAGCACCTGAGATCACCTGGGAGGCTCAGTGTAAGCACCTGATTTCCACTCAGGTCTACATTGGTTGAGCAGGAGCCCCGCTTGAGGTAAAAACATGAACCCTGCTTCAGGTGAGCTCCATCTCTCCCTCTCCCTCTCCTTCTCCCTTTCCCTCCCCCTCTGCCTCTCCCTCTCATTTTCCCTCTCTCTCTCTCTTCCTCTTTCTCCTTCTCTCTCCTTCTCTCCCCTTCTCTCTCTTTCTTTGCTCCTCACTCACTTGCCCTCTCTCCTCCCAAAAAAAATCAGCAACTGAAATTTATAATTTTTTCTGTGTTTTGTAACATGATTTTTTTCATTTTCTAGGAGAAGTAAGCTCCTTTTATTTGTCCATGGTAGAATGCCACTGCTTTAACAGAAAGTCCAAGTTTATTGGATTTTTACTGCTTGGATGAAGTTCATATGTTTTTTTCATTATTTACCTCTTTGTAACTCTTAGATTTATAATCTTCTCATATAATATTCCTGCCATCTGAATTATCCTTTTGAATTATTTCTTCATCAGCAATAGTTCAGGCACACAGCGGCAGACCTGAATTTCTTCCTCTTTAGGCATTGCTCTACAAAGGCCACACCAGTGGGAAAATAGCTTGATAACAGAAATATATAATGGCTAATGCTGCTCTCTAGAAAGTTTTCCTTAGTGAGTGTCTTTTGTGGATCTCAGGTTAACTAGTGTCTTGGAGTAATTAATGAGTCTGTCTTTATCATACCTGCTCAATGTTAGATTCTTTGTCCTTCAATCATTTTCTACCTATTTCTCAAAAGAAGAAAGTTGTAGTATATAAATAGGCAGCTTACTACAAAATCATATGCCATTTTAAATGCTCCTTGCTGGAGCTCATAGATTGCTTCTGTTTGAAAAAAAAATAGGTAATACAGGTTTACATGGACACAAAAATGTGTGTGTGTGTGTGTGTGTGTGTGTGTGTGTGTGTGTTTGTATGCTATCTGCAAATACACAACTATGAAATGATGTACATGGATTTTAAGTCTTTTTAGGATGAATACTATGCTTGTTTAGAAGAATGACTTGGCTATTGCTTAATGTAGAAAATAAGACCCAACAGGGCTGGAGAGAAGCTCCACTTCATTACAGCAAGAGAAGAAATTGGAGCTCCGGAGGGCAAACCAGGAAGCTGAAGGGAGGAGTTGAGATTAAAGAGATGTGGAATATGAGAGCCAATTAAGATTCTTGGAAGTCACAAATATTTATTAAGAACCTGCTGTGTTTCTGACATTATTCCAGTGACTGCAGACACAGAGTGACATTTCTAATTCTCAGTGGTCTGACATTCTAGCACACAGTTAATGACAACAAACAAATGATTGAACAGAAACATTTCAGAAGGTAACAGGGACAATGAATAAAATAAAATAGGGCAGTGCAGTGGAGAATGAAAGTAGGAGTCTCTTTAGAACAGGTGGGTGGAGAGGTCCCTCTATGGAGGCACCCTGGAAGCAGTGAGAAGGAAGGTCTCTGTGCTGTGTGCCTTGATTCCAGAACTATGCCACTACGTTGTAGCTCTGTAACAGCTGTAAAATAAGTGAATATGATAGTCTCATCATATCTAAAATGGATCTAAATAAGTTGCATAGGGTTTGGTAAAAAATATATGAGATTGTAGAGTAACGGTTGTAACAGTGATGCAGACAACAACTAAAATAGTGTGTCATTATTTAGAACATATAGTTTGGGTGGAGTTTTCAACTTTTCCACTTAGTAATTTTACTCCTTACTAACCTTGAGGACGTCCCATAACTTCTCCAGAATTCAGGATTTTCAGACTTAGCAGAGGTGATCTCAACAGCTCCTCTGGGTCTGTATGGGCATGTATTCATTATTTCTGTAAAAGCATGGACTCCATCCAGTCTACTATTATCAAGGTGATGTTAGTTTATTAGTTGACTATCACTCCCCCTTTTTGCCATTACTTTTTGGAATATTTGATTTTGAATCATCCTTGGAATAATAAGGAGTTTAAATTCATTTACTTTTTTTCACTAGCTTTTATAAGTTTACTATAAAACATATATAACTTATAAAACTTGTAAATCAAAAAAGTTTACTTGTGACCAAATTGAATTTCAAAGGCTTCCTAAAATTTTTAATCTTTTTAAAAAATTATTTTTGATGCCAAGTAAACTGGCCTTATTACATTTCCTTTATTTTCACAATCTTAGGAAATAAACAGAAAGGTCACAGAAGTAGCCATAAAGATAAATATTTCCATAGTTCAAGTGTTGACATTCTCTGCCTGTTCAAATCTTTCATCTGTTTTATTTATTTTTATTTTCTATTTCTTAATTTAAATTCTAGTTAGTTAACATATAGTATAATATTCGTGTCCGGAGTAGAAGTCAGTGATTCATCACTAACATACAACACCCAGTGCTCATCACTACGGAAGCCCTCCTTATACCCATCGTGCATCCAGCCCATCTCCCACCCACCTCCCTCCATCAACACATAGTTTGTTCTCTTTCAGTAGGAGTCTCTTGTGGTTTGTTTCCCTCGCTTCTTTCTTTTCCCCCCTTTCCCAAATGTTCTTCTCTTTTGTTTCTTAAATTCCACATGAGTGAAGTCATATGGTATTCAACTTTCTCTGATTGACTTATTTCACTTAGCATAATACATTCTAGCTCTATCCACATCATTGAAAATGACATTTCATTTTAGATGGCTGAGTAATATTTAGATGGCTGAGTGTGTGTGTGTGAGTGTGTGTGTGTGTGTGTGTGTGTGTGTGTGTGCCGTATCTTCTTTAGCCATTCATCAGAAGAGGGACTTCTGGGCTCTCACCATCGTTGATTATTGTTGATAATACTGTTATAAGCAAATCTTTTATCTGTTTTAAATGGAGAGGTTAAATGTCTGGTTTATTTTGCCAAATGTATCCAGAATAGCCAGGAGCAGAGCTGTGTAGGACTGCCCTCTCTTTTTGGAAAAACCACCCACATCTGTTAAATGTGATAATGTTAACTGTTCTTGTCAGGGCCTCTTATTTATTCCAGTGGGAGCTACAATGTGAAATTACAGGAAAAAGATCTTTCTCTACGCAGCATCATATTCCCTTAGGAAACCACCTGGTAGCATACCTTGTACTTTTGAGTTTGCATAGAGAACCTAGGAGCATACCTGGAGGCTCTCTTATAGTGAAATACTTTTAAAACTTTAACATTGATTGGAGAACTATCTAATCCAGAGGAAACTGAAGAAGGACATCTTAATGCCAATTGCTGTACTCCGTCAAATTCAGTATTCTGTTCATACTTCATTACAGTATCAAAGAGCGCTCAGTCCCCAGTGTGTATTTCAGCTAGGAGTTTACTGGGTAACTGTTGTTTACTAGTAGTTTACTGCATCTTCCAATATATAAGTGCTAGTATCAAAGCAGGCAGGTAATAGTTTTATCTTTGTCTAATATTCTCATCTGGGCCTGTTGTAGCATGATATAACTGAATTTACAAAATAGTATAATAATGGTGAAATATTTATTATACAAATATTAAATTTTATACATAGTTATTTGTACAGAATTCGGATATATATAACACATACAAACATTTCCATCTTAGCCATTGTAATATAAATAAAATGGCAAGATGGTCTAAATCCCAGAAATCACCTGAGTAAATTTAACATTCAAGGTATAATCTGGAATTGTACCCTTGAATATAAATATGGGAGAAACATTACTTGCTCCCTCCAAGAAGAGACTGTGTAATGAGCAGGGTCAGTAGCCATGTGTTATGTAAAAGGTTAGAAGATAATGCTCTTATTTAGAAGTACTATTGCTATCCCAAGTGAAAACAGGATGGACTAAACTGTGTATTTTGAATTTGAATTATGATATATTTGTGTAGCCTACAGATCAAGGGAAGGAAATAATTAAACTATAAAATCCTCTTTTGTTGCATTACAAAACCCATTTAAGAGCATACACAGAAAATATAGTACCTGTGTTTCTGTGCTTGAGGAAAAACTTGTGAGCAATAATAATTCTTGAGAAAAAGGAGCAAGCCAGTTCACCGTGCTCATAAGAGAGAGTGGATCATGAGGCTGAAAGGTGTAAAACCTATGCAGATACAAAAATAATAGTTCTTAAATCTGAATTTACAGCTAAATTATAAATTAAATGGCAATACAAATTAAGTGGCAAGGATTCTGTTACTTATTTACTTGAAGTTTATTCATTTATTTTCAGAGAAAGAGAGAGCACAAGTGGAGGAGGGACAGAGAGAGAGAGAGAGAGAATTCCAAGCAGGGAGTCCAGCATGGACCCATTAAACCACGAGATCATAAAAGTAATAACCAAAGAGCCAAAACCAAGAATCTCTCTTTTTTTTTTTTAATTTTTTTAAAGTCTTTATTTTATTTTGAGAGAGAGAGAGACCGAGAGTGAGCAGGGGAGGGGCAGAGAGAGAGGGAGACAGAATCGGAAGCAGGCTCCAGGCTCTGAGCTGTCAGCACAGAGCCCAATGGGGGCTTGAACGCAGGGACTGTGAGATCATGATCAGAGCCAAAGTTGGATTCTTAACTGATGAGCCACCCAGGTGCCCCAAGGATACTATTATTTAGTATCACAATTTGAAAAATCTAGACAGAGAAACAAAAGTGATACAGTTTGTAATAAATTGCTCAAACACACTCAAGTGACCATATTACTATACAGTGATGTAGTGTACCAGAAAAAGATTAGTAAAACCTCATAGTAGAATGCAGGAATCAAAAAAATATGTAGTGTTATCAACTAAACTAGCAATAAACTTGAAGATTTAACTAATCCTAGAGAAGAATAATATATATGTTTGATATATATAGTTTTATATATGGTTTACATTCCAGAAAATTTAAATAATTTTAAATCTAAAATGTGACAATTGCAAATTATTTTGTTGTCTATAATATTTTGAGTTACATTACCTCTCAAAATGTTGCAAGATTGGTATTAAAATAGAAGAGTTATTCTGTACTTGCACGTGAAAGTGTTCAGACTAAGTGGCCGAGGAAATGCACCTTCCAGAGAGGAAGAGATATTTAGAGACCTATTTCAAACTATTTATTTTTTTTTATCCTAAAATTGTAATGTTTGCAGCTTATAGCATATTTGTATTCAAGGTGGGCAAATGTGTTCTCTCAAAAAAAAAAAAACTAGCACAGATTCCTGACTACCTTTGAAAACCTTTGGTTCGTGCATTTAAGAAATAAATTTTATGACTGCATTTTTATTATTGCAGCTGAAGTAAAGTCTTATTATCATATCTAAGTATTTACTTTTATAAAACAAGAATGAGTTAGTACTGTCCTCTGATTATATTTAGGAAACATAATTTGCAAAATTTGTACAAAACAAAACTTTGCACCTGTTTGCTTCCCAAGCTATACTCCTGTGGGTAAAAGGTCTTATTATTTTTGTCATACCAGTATAAAAATTAAATGAACATTAAATTTTTATACATGTGTTAATTTTCAGCAGTGAATTTTATATATTTATGGTAGGATATAGAGTTGCTTTAAATATATTCTGTTCAACTTGTTTTCAGTCTCAGTGGGTAGTAAAACAAAATAGTAATTTTGTGGGAAGAAAATAGAAATCATTTGGATGCATTAACTATCCTGTGTGCTGTGAATTGAAAGACTTGCTGAAATAATGTGCTTTCCACAATGCTATCTGATTTTGAGGTTCACTCTTCCTGTAGTTGGTCATTTAAAAGAAGACTTCAGTTATATACATGTATTGAAAGGGTGAATGCTATTTATTTAGGTGCAGTATACTAACCTCAAGATAAATCTAAATCCAATTTAAAGATGATTTGATTTTTATAGACATCGGGGGAAGAAAAACGGATAAATCATTATGTATACCAGTCTAGTTGTCATGGAAATCAGCAGATGAAAATAAGACATTTTGCTCATGAACTGATTTTTGGTCCAGTTATTAGTTCTGATGATCTGTACTTGGTGCCTATAGGGAATGGGCTTCTTGTAGCACTCTCGTACATTTTTATGGTTTAAAGTGGTCATACCAACAAGTATAATCACTATTCTTATATTCAGTCAAAAACTGTCTTCTCCTTTTGCTATTTTATGTGTTAGATGTTATTAAATGTTTTAAATCAGAGAAACACAATCTATTCTAAAGATGTATAAGAAGGCAGACAAAATTGGCCTGGGTCATTAAACATGACAGTTTAGTGTTTGCTCTATACACACAGAAAAATCTATTTAGGCTCAAAAGAAGGAAGAAAGAAATGGGAAGTGTTATCAGTCTTTTGAAGCAAATTTGCTTTTTTTACAGTACATTTAGGAATAATATGCCGTTTACCTAGAGCAGATTACTTCCTTTGATATTTCATTCAGAATTTGGGTATCTGAGTAGACTATAGAGGATTCTGAGCAATGAATTTATTTAGCAGTTCCCATAACCATAAACAGAAAAGTTACACAGTACAAGTACCTAGAATCTTCTGTTAAAATGGTTAGTTTATGATTTCCAAAAAGGTAGGTCTAGTTAAGCCTCAGAATATGAAGAAAAAGAAGAGAGGTGCCTGGGTGGCTCAGTCACTTAAGCACTCAGCTTCAGTTCAGACCATGATCTTGTGGTTTATGGGTTCGAGCCCTGCATCGGATTCTGTGCTGACAACTCAGAGCCAGGAGCCTGCTCCAGAATCTGTCTCCCTCTCTCTCTGCCCCTCCCCCACTCAAACTGTCTTCTCTGTCCCTCAAAAATAAATGAACATAAAAGAAAAGAAAGAGAGCTTACAAACTTCATAAAGCAATTTTAAATACATAAAAATGCTGTTTTTCTAAGAACATATTGTAAAAAGACAAGTGACAAGTCAGGCCTAAAGGCAGAGCAAATAGATTTGAATTGGAGATTCAGTTAGATTTATTACGATATATTTAAATTTGATGCTACTGTACATGACACCTTAAACATTTTTTTTTTTTGAGACAGAGAGCAAACAAGGAAGAGGCAGAGGAAGTGGGGGAGGGAGAATCTCAAGCAGGTTCCATGCTCAGTGCAGAGCCCAACACGGAGCTGGATCCAATAACACTGGCATGTGTTTTTGATGCCAAAATATAATAGTATTATATCTTCCCAATCAGTACGGTTTTTTTCTCCTCTAACTTCACAGGCCAAAAATTCTATATTGTGGAAAATTATTGATAATGGACATCTTTGCCTCATTCTAGATCTCAGGTTTCAATATGTCATCATTTTGCATATTATTTATTATAGGATATCAGACATACTCTTTATCAGATAAGGAAATTCTCATTATTATTAGGTGAAAAAGGTCAGGAAAAACATTTCGGTGGTCCACTTTAACTTGGAATTGTTCAGGGAAGTAAATCCTGGAAAACTTAATCCTGCTGAACTAACTTAATGTAATGCATACCCAGCGCAGTATCTGTATCTTGTATTAAAAAGTTGTGGTATGCCTGGGTGACTTGCACTCTCTCACTCTAAAAAATTAATAAACACTTTTTAAAAATTGGGTACCAGGATGACTTAGTTGGTTCGGTATCTGAATCTTGATTTTGGCTCAGGTCATGATTCTCATGGTTTATGAGACAGAGCCCTGCAGTGGTCTCTGTGTTTCGATTTTGCTTGTGGATTCCCTCTGCCCCTCCCCTACTTGCCGGGCCTCCCCCTGCCTCTCTCTCTCTTTCTCTCTCAAATAAAATAAACATTTAAAACATATTTAATGAGCCCAAATGTCCATTGACCGATGAATGGATAAAGAAAAAGTGATACGGAATATTACTCAGCAATGAAATCTTGCCATTGGCAACAACATGGATGCAAGTAGTGTATTATGCTAAGCAAAGTAAGCCAGTCAGAGAAATACATATATCATATGACTTCACTCCTATGTGGAATTTAATATACAAAACAGGTGAACATAGGGAAGGGAAGCAAAAGTAATATAAACATAGAGTGGGTGACAAACCATAAGAGACTCTTCAATACAGAGAACAAAGTGAGGGATCTGATGGGTGTTGGGTGGGGGAAAGAGCAAAGGGGTGAGGGGTATTAAAAAGGACATTTGTTGAGATGAGCACTTTGTGTTATATACAAGTGATGAATCACTACATTCTATTTTCAAAACCATTATTACACTATATATTAACAAACTGTTTAAAATTTAAAAAAAATAAATAATAACTAAGAAATCAGCACAATTAGCAATTTGTTTTTTGAAAAGCATAAGCAACAAATAACAGAAATAATATTCCTTGAAATCCCAATGCTCAAAGAAAATAATTGCTAATGTTTTGGTAAATATTTTTAATATTGAGGTCAACATGTATAACTTTGCAAAGGTAGGTTAAACTTTTAATAAGGTGTTACATTTACTGATCCTGATTTTTCAGTGAACATTATGTATTCCTTTTCATGTGAATAATTTAAAGGTATATTTCCATTTTAATGTCTGCCTAGAATTTTATTATACAAGTATATTCAAATTTATTACTCCACTCCTCTAATTATGGTATTATTATTTTATTTATAGTTTATTGTCAAGTTGGTTTTCATATAACACCCTGTGCTCTTCCCCAACCCTAATTATGGTTTTTAGGCAAATTTCATTTGTTCACCACTGCACTATATAAATTATACTATACCCAATAACCAGGGGAGGGAAGCCAGCTGACATATACAGTTATCTCCCTAATGAAAATTTTTTTCTTTAATTTTTTTTCATTTGGATATAGATGACATGCAAAGTTACATTAATTTTAGGTATACAGCATAGTGATTCTAATTTTTTATATGTTATGCTACGCTCACTACAATAGTTCCTACCGTCTGCCACCATGTAAATTATACAAGATCATTGTCTATATTCCCTGTGCTGTTCCTTTGGTTCTCATAATCTATTCATTCCATAACTGGAAACCTGTCTCTCCCATTCCCTTGCATTCATTTTCTTCATCATCCCCTTCCCCAGTATTAATTTCTATTTAAAAGATAACTAGGACAAATGATACGCCATTTTAGCTGATATACATTGTTAAATTGCCCTTCAGAAACTTGGGGAACATTTCCATTTTTATAAGTTGGGCTCCAAATATGTATTTTTTCCACTTTACCAAATACAGGTTTATCAATGTTAGTAATTTTTAAAAATGCAATAAATCAAAAGATTATATTTTTTAAATTGAGGGTTACTAGTGAAGCTGAACATATTCCACATTTTTATTTAAATGTAAGATTTGTTTTTTCATCAACGTTGTCCATGTTCCTAATGAAGGACTGGCCTATGTGAACTTATAGAAAGTTTTAGAGATTAGCAGTATGTTCCTGTGACTTTTTTTAGCCAGTTTATCATTTGTCTTTAGAATTTGTTTATGCTTCATCTTTAGAATTTCTTTGCAATGCTGATTATTATTTTTGCAAGATCACACCTGTCAGTCATTTTCTATATTCCTTATTTGATTTGTTTATTTTACTATATTTACATATATATCTTTTCTTTCTCAAGAAAAATATAATTATGAATTATAAATAAATGCATATAACATTTCAACATTTTTATCAATTTTCTCTGATTATATTATTTAATAAAACATCACAAATTGCTGCCAAATGATAATTAGTTTCACCCATTTGAGATATTATCTATTTGGGCTTAAAAGCAAAACATTCTCTACCAGGAAGATATAAAGACATAGTTATAGGGAGAAATATGTATTATATGCTAAATGCCTAAATTATTTATTAAGTATCACTTTTAGATGTGATTCATTTGTATTCTATACATAAGAAATAAAATATTTTACAAAAACAAATTATATAATAATATATTTTAGTTTCTAATAGGATATTATAAGAGAATTTTCAAGTTAATAAGTCATACAAATAAAGAATAAATATTAAAAGATATGACATAAATATATTAACATACATTACTTCAGTGTATTTTTTAAGAAACTGTCTTACCATAGGATTTAAAAATCAGTTGAGGAATTTAATATTAGAGTATGTAAGTGGGCATGCTTTGCCTCTTCTGAAAAAAATTTGATATATTTTATATAAATACTAAGTATATATGTAATATACATATACACATTAAGGTAAAATCATAGTTTAAATTTAATAAGGTCATTATTAATAACAACATAATAACATACATAGAAACATAGTAACAACATACAAATAACAAAAACTGTTTTCTGTTTGTTAAAATCATACATTAATAATAATGTAATATTTGGAATATTTCTTCAAGATTTCTTTAAGGTATACATATATAAACTATTTTTCAGGTCAAAACCTTATCAAATAGAAATGTGAGAAAAATGGAACATATACATTGTGTTTGAAGATAACTACATATCAATATTTGGGAATAAAAAAGAATCAGACCTGGAGACTCAGGGAATTTTAGACAAGTGATAGAAATGAAATGCCTTATAAGTGAGCATATTACAATTTCTTGATTTATAATAATAGATTCCAGAAAGAAAATATTAGCATTAGGGAAGAAATCAACTGCTTAAAGAAAAAATTTAGTTTCCTGGCTTTCTCCTCCTTATCCCTAAGCCTTTATAACCTAAATATAGCTTGACTTTACATTTTTTGAAAGTGCTTTTATCTTCCTGTGTGTCAGTTTAATACAAGGAAAATTTATGCCTGAAGCTAAATGTTCTCGAAGAAAATGTAGCTTCACATGCTTTTAAAAGCAACCTTTTTTTCTAATGAGAGCAGTGAGTTTGGAAATGAATCTAAATAAAATAAGAAATTTTGCGTTATATTTTAAGAGATGGTAAAAGTCTTTACATAATATTTTAATCTTTTGTAGTTGATTCATTTGGAAAAATAATTTTTGTGAGAATTTTAATTTGAAAATTATATATAATCCTAATAATAACTTCCCCATTGCCCCAAGGAAGTTATGTAGCATAAACTAAGTGAGGTCTCTTGTCATTACTGTCACTAGCTTAGGGAAAAATAAATCAATTGTCATTTAATCCATGTCAACTTCATTTTTTATATTTTCATTTTTTATAAAACAATGATCTCAAATATATACATAAGCAATGCAATGTAAAAATTAATAAAACAACATACAAAATACATATATGTATACTGATATACATATTACATACTATATGCAGTCTAATTAAATAAAAATAAAGACATTCTTCACAACAGAATATGTAATTAAACATCTAATCCATTGATTACCTTCATTTTTTTAAATGTTTGTTTATTTGTTTTGAGAGACAGAGAGAGTGTGTGTGAGCAGGGGAGGGGGAGAGACAGAAGGAGAGAGAGAATCCCAAACAGGCTCCACACTGTCAGCATAGAGCCCAACACAGGGCTCAAACCCACAAACTGTGGGATCATGACCTGAGCTGAAGTCAAGAAGCAGACGCTTAACT
The DNA here is from genome assembly GCF_006229205.1 of Suricata suricatta. Taxonomy (NCBI): domain Eukaryota; kingdom Metazoa; phylum Chordata; class Mammalia; order Carnivora; family Herpestidae; genus Suricata; species Suricata suricatta. The sequence goes on along the minus strand of NC_043705.1, from coordinate 73,121,263 downwards.
GACTGAGCCACTCAGGCCCCCATGGGGTGTGCTTATTTTTTAGTTAATAAAAATAAGCATTACATTGTTATTTACCACTTATTTTTGTTGATTTTGGTGATTGTGTCTAGTTGTCATCAGTACCAGTTTTTGCAAACACAAATGGTTTGGGCACAGAGACATTTTTAATGACCCTTTTGAAAAGCAGAAATCAACGTAGAGTAGAAATCCAATATTATTGCTTTCATTCCTATTTAATTACACCTGCTTCCTCTCATTATTTTAGCACTATCAAATTAGAGAAATGACAATATGATGGAAAAAGAAAAGTGTTATATATTTATTTTCATTTTATGGTAATGTAGATTAAATATTTTTATTGCAGCAAATAAATGAAACAGTTATCCATAGAAATGCTACTGAACAGAATTTATGCAATAAAATAGGCTACGCAATTATCATATTGACAGTAAAAGCTTAAAAATTCTTTCTTGTCCGTTATACAGCTGTCCAGAAAGTGCTGTGTTTTTGTTTGCCAGCTTACTTGGAGAAACAGCTGTCTAAACCCATAGGCAGGCCCAAAGAAAACAATAGCATCCTTCAGTTATGCAAAGTGCAGGTGAACAATTCCACAGAACAACCTTGACCAGCCTGAAAACCTGCCATGAGGTAGCAGTTAAAGACAGCATAGAAGTCAGATGATATTTTTTTGAATTTAGTCCTAAAAAGGAAAGCTTTGTGCTGCTAAACTTTTTAGGATAATCTATCTGTCTGTCTATCTGTCTGTCTACCTACCTATCAATCCATCCATCCATCCATCCATCCATCATCTATCTATGTCTATATCTATGTATCTATGATACAGGTATAAATATATCTTTAAAAGCATGCCTGAGGTAAACATGTTCCCAAATTGGGAAACTTGTCTCCTTCTAGTTAGAGTTATTTTATTATTAATTGTTTGGGGAGGAATAAGTCCTTCTGATGAAGAATGACAGTTTGGCACACACTGTAAGAGAAAACACAGATACTAAAGACCTCTATCCTAGAGTAGGCTGATAGAATCATTATTTAGCACACCTTAGAACACTTCCCTTTTATTCCTATAGTAAGCATCTTTGCTGCACAGTGTTCTCTAGAAGTATTTTATACACAGGGATTCTGTTGATTTGTATTTAATTGATTTTTTTAGAAAAAAATTAAGTCTATTTGTTTATTTGGGGGAGAGAGCAAGTGGGAGAGGGGTAGAGAGAGAGAATCCCAAGCAGGATCCCCACAGTACAGAGCCTGTTGCAGGGCTCAAAACCACAAACTGTAAGATTATGACCTCAGCTGAAATCAGATGCTTAACCAACTGAGGTGCCCAAGTACCCCTGTATTTCATTGTTAAGCATGTGACTAATACATAGCCTGAGTATGGACTTCATTTTTGAAAAACAACAACAAAGACATAACACTTTTCCAAAGATAAGAACAATAAAATAGCAAATAGAGAAAAGGATTAACCAAGCAACTGGGAAATGAGATTTCTAATAAAACAAATAGACCCCTATTACATGTTTTCTAAAGCCTTTAAAACCATCTGGAAATTCTCTATTCACTGTATCAAATGAGGGTGATATAGAATAGAATAAAAACAAAATGTGTTTCTGATTTCCTATGATAAAGGTAATGATGATTTCTGGAATTCTAAATATCTCTACACTTGCTAAAATTCACTGAAATGTCAAATATTATAAAAACTCTTTCTGTTAGTGGTGAAAGGTGAGAAAATGAAAACCACATATTTTAATTTGCATGGGAGAACTCATTAGCTCAATGGTAACAAAATTAGTATTCCTAAATAAAACCTAATGGCATGTGGTAAGCAAGCACAGTTATAATAACAGAAAGCTACTGCTTAATTTTTTATGAAATTTGTAGAACAAATTCCATCAGTAATTAATAATCTCATTTTATTCAATTATACTAATCAAGCTACACTTAATATGGCATAAATTTAATTATGCCAAAGCACTCCTGAAGCTTCTGCAGATTGCCTGAGAATGTGAAATAGTGCTGAAGAGAAAGAAATAAGAAAAAAAAAAACAGATTTTTAAAAATAATTCAGTTCTATGGTAATGAGGAAAAATCTTGCTTTTCATTGATGATATTATGACATATTTACCCTTTCAGTAAATTTGGGATTGTTTTAAACAGCTGTGAAAAGATCTGTCACTGGACACCTCTCCAAAATCAAAGATAGGCTAGATTATGGAAATGTATTATTCTCATAGTATGTAGGTTGAAGAAAAACTTACTTTACACTTAGTTACTCCATCAATAGTTGCAATCAAATTAACCTAATCATTTAAAAGTCAGCATTCACAACTAAATAAATACGATGAATATGAGGGAATATTTATGTGACAGTAACTTCATCGTCATAAATTGATGACCCAAATTTTGATATTTGAAAGACCTTGGCAGATAGATGCCATTTAAATAATGGGATGAATGAGAAAGCTTCAGAGAAAAAATAGAGGAGAAAAGAAAGTCCATTTATAGGCAAAACATAGTCATTTATAGGTGGAACATAAAATAAAGATTTAAGGATTTTGAATGGTAGCAGAAAATTAGTCTGGAGGGAAAAAAAATACCCTCCATTCCACCCCAGTGATGAACTGGTAAATATATTGCATAGTGCTGACTGGCGGAGGAATATGAGGATGGTCAAGGGACCACCGTTCATCTGGCGGTACAGAAAGTGAGAGTGCCAGGCCAGAGAACTGTCAAGAAGTCTAACCTGATTTATGAGATGTGATGTGAGGCTGGGAGATGAAGAGTTAATCTTCGAAAATACACTTGATATGTCGTAGTAATTATCTTTGTTCTCCCCCCAAAAATAAAGTGCAAATAATTATAGCATTTAATTCCAAGGCAATGGCATCTCTGAGATGTGAGAAACAACCTTTATGATACATTTTAACACTATCACTAGCCCTAGATTGCTACATATCTCTAGTAAACGTGAATAGAAAAAATGGCATGCTTATATATTAACCAGCTGAAACTGAAATATGTAGTTCGCCTACCTTCCTCATTAATTCAAATTAATATGACAGGTAGAAAAGAGAATTGGTCTGATTCAAAATACAATGAATATTTTGCCAGGTACTTAGAATTTTTGTTGTTTCTCTGACTTCCTACTAGCTCTATATGCTATAAAAATTTCACTGGACATCCTGTCCATGGCTGTAGACTACGTGTGTCCTAGTATGGTCACAAGTAAGAATACGTTGGGTAGCTGCACAGAAGGTATGGGAGGAAACCAGGGAAAAGGTAAAGACGGTGAACCAAAACGGAGTTTGCCGTTGCTCTTGTCATTTTATAGCAGTGTAGCTATAGCTCAAGCTTGTCTGAAAGTTATTGAAACTTCCCGTCTTCCTTCTTTCACAGATTTGGGGCAAGTAATTGAGATAATAAATCTTTTATTTATTGTAATAATAATGGTAATAAAAATAACCACTACCTAAGCAATCTGCAAATATTGTCACACATAACCCTTATTCTGATAATCTGAATAAATCAGATTTATCTGTGTGGACAGCAGCCACTTTTAAATCTCATCCCTCCCTCTTCCCCTTTTGCCCCGCATTTGGACAAGATGAGAAGCAAAGGAGGGTGCCCCTTCCTTTGTCACTGGTTGGAAGTTCAAGCCATGCATAGGAAAATTCACCCCCGCTTCAGCACAAATGAAAACGCCAAGCCAATTTCCTTTCTCTGTTCTCTCATGCCCTTTTGGACATGGCTGGGAGCAGCTCGGTTTTCCACAGGAAGTATCGTTATTTGAGTGATGAACTTTTTCATACCTTCTTGGTGTGTGAGTGTATATAATAAGTCTCAGCATCCTCGCCAAATATTTTTTGTGTGTGAGGTTTTCCTGGATCTGCAGTATAAATATAAAAATTTAATAATTGGGCAAGACATTATTTCTAATTTACACAAAAGAAAATTGAAATATGGAGCAGTTAAATCACTTGCCTTTTCAGTGCCTAGACTGTAGGGTCTGAATTAGGCTGTAATTGCGGGTCTGCTAATTAATTATAGATCTGATATTAAAATCTCATTTTTATATAAATCTTATTATTTCATTCATATAACTAATGTAATAATCCATTTTGCCTCATAAAATAAACCTTAGCTTAACTAATTTTGAATTAACCAAGCTAAAATCAATGAGAGCCACCATCTTTCAAAGAAAGCAGTATAAAAAAAATCACCATATATCAAACATCAAAAAATAAAAAACAACACCAAAAAACTACAAACTTCAAACTACAGTTCTGAACTTATGCAGTCCACCATTTTTGATAGCAATATAAAGAAAGCCAAAAATTAATAATAAAAATTAATCCTCTTTTTCTTAGATATCTCAGATTTATAAAAATAATGCTATATTTTATTTCACCAATAAAAACTACTATATATTAAAAACTTCAACTCTACAAAATGATGAAATAAAAATTTGTAGCATAATGTCCAAAGAAAAGATAAAGAAAAAAAAATATATATATCCAGCAGCAAACTGTATTGCTGGTACAAAGAAAACTTTAAAATTTCTAGTCATTAGGAATAAAATTTAAAAGAATGTCATATAAGCATTAAAAAGAGACATAGAGGGATGCCTGGGTGGCTTGTCAGTTAAGTGTCTAACTCTTGATTTCAGCTCAGATTCTGATCTCATGGTTGATGAGTTCAAGCCTCACATTGGACTCTGCACTGACAGTGTGGAGCGTGCTTGGGATTCTCTCTCTTCCTCTCTCTCTCTGGCCTTTCCCTGCTTGTGTGCTCTCTCTCTCATGCTCAAAATAAATACACTTTTTAAAATAGAAATTTATAGATAAAAAAGGAATAAAGTGAAAACAAACCTTGGTAAATAAGCAGAACTGAAAGTATAGTTTCAAGAAAAATAAAAAGATAAATTACTGGCAGTCATCAGTGAGATAAGCATATCTTTGTGTAATATTACAGACATAATGAGAGAAGACTTGTGGCCATAGATAATGAGGTTCTGCAGCATCACTTATGAAAGGAATTGCCTAAAAACAATCTTGGCTCAAAGTCAGGTTACAAAGGAAGGAGGAATGTTTTTATTAAAATATATTTGACAAACACATGCAACAGTGCATCCAGCATGTCCAATTGTAATATGATTGCTTTTGTAGCTATAATTAGCACTTCTACCACCTTATATAATTATCATCTCTTTTTAGTGGATGGAATAATGAAGTTCCTGCCTTATAGAAAGTTTCATGATTATAATACAGTATTGTCTATATTCATTATGGTGTGCATTAGATCTCAAAGGCTTATTTACTACTCTTAGCAAGCTTTTGCCCTTAAGCAACATCAATATTATCTACTACCACACCATCTCTTTGTAACCACCATTTTCTTCTCTGTTTCTGTGACTTTGGCTTTTTAAAACCATGCATATAACTGATGCCATATACTAGTGGTCTTTCTCTGACTTATCTTGCTCAGTATAAGGTCCATCCATGTTATGGTAAATGGCAGGATGTCTTTCTTTCTCATGGTTGAATGATATTTCACCTCATTTTTATCCACTTATCCCTTGAATAAGTACTATTTTTTTCCCATTTATGCTGCAATAAACATGAGAGGGCAGATGTCTTTGATGTCCTGTTTTCATTTCCTTTGGGTAATGAAGGAAATTTCCTAGAACTGTGGGATTGTATTACAGTTCAATTTTAATTTTTTGAGTAATCTCCCTGTTGTTTCCCAAAGTGGCTGAACCAAAAAACAGTCCCAACAACAGTGTATAAAATTTCCCTTTTCTCCACATCCTCCCCAATGCTTGTTATCGCTTGTCTCCTTCATGATAGCCATTCTAAGGGTGTGAGGTAATATCTCCTTATGGTTTTGAACTGAATTTCCCTGATGATTAGCCATATTGAGCATGTTTCAATGTACCTGTTTGCCATTTTTATGTTTTCTTTGGAGAAAATGTGTATTTAGTTCCTCTGCTCATTTTTCATTCAAATTTTTTTTCCTTTGTTATTGAGTTGTTGGAGTTCTTTATATATTTTGGATATTAACCCTATATTTGATAAATAGTTTGCCTAAGTGTCCTCTCATTTTTTAGACTGCAATTTTATTTTGTTATTTTACTGTGCAGATTTTAAGTTTGATGTAATCTCATCTGTTGATTTTTGCTTTTGTTGTTTGTGCTTTTAGGGTCTTATCCAAAAACTCACTGCCAAGAGCAATGTCAAGAAACTTCTCTATGTTTTCTACTAGGAGTTTTAAGGCATCTGGTCTTATGTTTAATTCTCTGATCCATTTCAAGTTAATTTCTTCAAGTGGTGCAAGACAGGGTCTAATTTCATTGTTCTGCATGTGTTTTTCCAGTTTTTAAAGCACCATTTGTTGAAGATACTATCCTCTTCCCATTGGGTGTTCTTGGCTCCCTTGTCAAATATTTGTAGACCAAATATATGAGAGTTTTAGTTCTGGGTTCTCTATTCTGTTCCATTGGCTTGAGTCTATTATTTTGTTGGTACTGATACTCTTTCTATTACTATAGATTTGTAATATAGCTTGAAATCAGGAAGTGTGATACCTCTATATTTGTTTTTCCTCTGCAGGCTTGCTTTGGCTCTTTGGGTCTTTTGTGGTTCCATACAAATTTTAGGGATTGTGTTTCTATTTCTGTGAACAATACCTTTGGAATTTTGATATAAATTATATTGGCTCCAGAGATCGCTTTGTAAATTTTTAATATAACTATTAAATACTTAAACATGTTTAAATCCAACATTTTGTATTTGACAATGGTTTTGAGACTGCAAACACCAGTCTAGTCCTAGGACATAACATATATGCATAATTCCACCACTGAAATTACAGACTGGGAAAAGAGAAAACTGTGCTCTCCTGGCATTAGGACTGATGTGGCTGAGAGCACCAACATACTAGGCAGCTCGTGTATTTTAACAGAAGGAAAGTATCCACCCAGAGAAAAAAATAGAAGAAGGAATTTTTACCAGAGTCTACTGGAAAATAGCAATAGCAATTCATAATAATTATGTTGGTACCAAGACTGGGAAGAAAATTTTCCCCTAAGACTTGATAGTGGAAAATAAATAGCCTGTCTTTATCAATTTTCACACATTATATAAAGAAAAAGACATGTGAATTTTTTTTCTACTGTAGGCTATTGACATATTGCCAAAGTAAAAACACAAAACATTTTTAGGCCCCAATATGATACATTTAAAATATGTACATGTCTGATGGTCCAATGTAAAGTATAAAAATAACTACTTACATAAAATATTAACAATAGCTTATCTAAATTATGGATATTATCTCCATAATTTTTTATTTCTGTTATAATAAGTTATATTTTTTATTGTTAATGTACCATCAGGACATCTCTTACATGAAGAGGAAGACAAAGTAAATAAAATATTCCTATGATATTTTAGTAGTTTTTATGACAGATCAACCTTTTTTTTTTTATAGGGAGAGAGAAAGAAAGAGAGCTAGCAGGGGAGAGGGGCAGAGAGAGAGGGAGATAGAATCCCAAGCAGACTCCACGCTCAGTGGGAGCCAAATGCAGGACTTGATCCCACGACCCAAGGATCATGACCTAAGGCGGAATCAAGAGTCTGTGGGTCAGCTGACTGAGCCACCCAGATGCGCAACAGCTCAAACATTTTACAGCTTGATCCATCCAGTAATGTATCCAGTCATAGTCAAGGCTAATGAGAAGAGTGAAAGTGAATTATTCATTTCCTAAGACTAATGCACTCAATAAAGTAAGAAAAGCAGTATTGAGTAACAAATAATATTGGTACTATGGTTACCTATATAGGTAATATTTTACTTAAACCTATCTCAAATTTACCATGTGAAATTTAGAAAAATGCATTGACAAAATATTTTTCTCTTCAACTGAGATAACTATTTTCTTACAAGCACTACTCATGAGTAGAAATGGACTGATATGGAACTTGCCTTCAAGTTGTCCATATCCACTGGGACTTTGTCCACAGTAGACTCCCTGATGTCTTGGGCATGGGAACTAAACTGCTGTTAGCAGTAGTAATGAGTATTATGAGTCTTGGTTGTACTTCTAAATTGCCCCCAAATTTTTTCTCTCATTTTTTAACAATAAAATATCAAGTATACAAGTGTCCTTAGAAATCACCTAGCTTATCAACCTGTAGATGTTAAGTTAGGCAGATCATGTTTGTATGCTGTATGCTTAAACAAGATACTTAGGAATGAGGTCAGGCAAGAGATAACTATGCCTCTTTTTAAATTTTAAAAAAAATTTAATGTTTATATATATATTATATTTGAAGCAGGATGTTACTATAGAAGTGTTTAAAAAGAGAAATAATAGTATGATCTATTATTTTTAAAAATATCATTATGGGTGATCTATAAAGAAAAGACTGAAAATAGACAAGAGTGGAAGAAGGAAAACAATTGTGTATGCATTTGAGATCATACAGATTAGATGAGATGGTGCCTTGAACTAGGGTAATAGTAGCACAGGTGGTGAAAAGTAATGAGGTGTTGAATCTTTCCAAAGTACCAATAATAAGGCATACTAATGAATTTCATTTAGGGTATTATGCAGTAGAGACATCTACAGGAACTCTGTGAAACGGCAAGGGTAGAGATACCATGAGATAAGAAATGCTGGAAACAGGGCTGATTTGCAGGGGAAATTAATAATTCATTATAGACCTATTAAAGTTGAGATACCTACTTGATAAGTGGTAATAAAAAATAGAAAAATATAGTAATATAAATATAAGAGATTCTTTTGGCCTGGATACAGAGTCCTGAGCCATCATACTAGAGATATTATACATAACCTGGCAGAGAGAAAAAATTGACTAGAAAATGAGATTAGAAAAGAAAATGTATAAAGACTAAACTTTAATCTGTCAAAAGTATCTTCTCAAGCAAGAACTTTAGAGTTAAGATTGAACCTTCAAAATGATTCGTCATTTGGGTAAGATAGGTAGGCTTTTATACCCAACAATGACTAGATAGGAAATATAAGAACGAAGGAATGACTGTGGGTGAAGCAGTTTCCCGAATCTAAGGTAATTCTCAGAAAGGGATTCAGCTAAGAGCTATAAATCACCAAATCTCCCAGCAGCCAAAGTAGTGAGTGCTTCCGTGCTAAAGGGGTTATCTGGGTTGTTCACCATGAAATCTACCACAGTTTATCTCTTAAGATGCTCACATACACTCGGTTCACATAATGTTATGAAGGTTGCTTCTTCAGATTCTATTGGGCCTCATTTCCTGGGACAATGTTGTATAGGAGGGTTAGTTTGGTAAAGACCACCCCTGACTCAGGAGCACCTCTTGCTGGCATCACTCTATATCATCACCACCTCCTCTTCCATCCTATTTAGAGCCTCTGTATAATCAACTAGCAGAGAACTTTATCTTTCTTAGGCAGAATTAGTTTATTTTTCCAGTCACAGTCAAAATTAGTCAAGGGAATACGGAAGGACAATAAGGTGAGTAACCTGGTTTTCCTACTTACTCTTCTCTATCCTCTACATTCTGTAACAAAAGCCTTACCTCCTTCTGATGATCAGGGCCAATTTACTCTGGCCAGGATTGTCTCTTATCCTAGCCTACTGGTCTTGAGAAGTACAATGGGATTGGAAGATTGCTTTATTTGGAGGTTCAATGGGAATACTGCTATGTTATCTGGTGGAAATATTCTTCTTATGAGGCCCTGGGACACTAAATCCAAAGAGCCCAGAGGTACAGTGTTGGAAAGCACACATTTCCTAAGTAAGTTATGAGGAGGCAGGATAAACAGAGCCAATGCTAATTTCACTCCTTGATTCTCAAATTAATGCAATTTATCAATTTGAGACATCTCACAATATAATGTAAATTGGTTTATGGTGTTTGGGAGGATTGCTTCCCCATGATCTCAAGGAATCCTTAAGCTGACACTGCATGTATATCTTCACTAGGTCATTTCTGTGAAGCTTGCAACTTAAAGGTGGTGTACTATGCAAAGCACCAGTGGAGCCTATAATCAAGGGCTCACTATCGCCACATATCTTTTGCTCTTATGTCTGTCCCATGGTCTGATGCAATTATCAGAAGATCAAACATTCTGTAATTCCTTAGATACTGTTGCTATCTAAAATATTACAAGCAGGAAAGGCAACCCCATATGAGAACATGGGTCTATCCCAGTAATGCTTCCTTTGTCCAGGTGAAAAAAAGTCCACTGTAATTAGTTTGTCACCAAATGGCTTGTTAGTTTCTTTCATCAATGGTGCTGTATCAAGGGCTATGGGTTGTTCTTTGTTGCTGTAAGACTGAGCAATACAGACAATAGTTAAGTCACTTCTGGTGAGCTACATAGCCTCTGTCCTTGCCACAGTGGCAACTGTTGTGCCCTTACTGGAGTGGCCATGAAAGTACCTGTTGATATCAACTGTTTGGGTTATTCTGTATATTTCATTGTTTAGTACGGTTTCTCTAATTTCCCATTTCCATATTTCTTTGAACATAACTAATATCCAGATCTCCTTGTCTCCAATCTTTTATTCCCTCTCCTTCCAGACTTTTTCTTCAACTAGCCATTTTCCATGTATATTAGTTTGTTAGGACAGCTATAGCAAAATTCCACGGACTGAGTTGCTTTAACAATAGAAATTTATTTTCTTCCTAACCTTATAATCCAATATCAAGATTTTGATGCATTTAGTTTCTTCTGAGACCTCTCTTCTTGGTGTGAAGATGGTCAGCTTCTTACTATGTTGTGACATGACCTTTTCTCTGTGTGGCCATCTATGGTGTGTCTTTCTCTTCTTATAAGGACTCAAGTCATATTGGATAAGGGCCCCATCCTGATGGCCTCATTTTAATAATGATGTTTTCAAAGAACTTACCTCCAGGTAAAGTTACAGTCTTAGGTCCTAGAGGTTGGAATTTCAACCTGTGCGTTTTGTGGGGGACATAATTCAGCCCATCACACTATTGTCTGTAAGTTCACATATAGGCTAACCACAGGCCATTTGTATATTCATACAAAGTGGATGACAAAATTCTACCCAACCACCAGTCCCTTTTAGGCTACCATTAAATGGTGCCAGAGTACAGCCACTAACCATTTTCAGCTTGCACTCACATATTGACCTGACTGACCTTCAGCTAAGCCTGCAACTTTTACCCCCCTTCTATCACCTATTCATACGGCATTCTCGTGGTCATACTTGGGAGCTGAAGAAGTTATGACAAAACATTTGTGGGTCGCATGGGATCTGGGCCATCTCCACGAGCAGCTTGTGTTAACCTTTTGGTTTGCTCCTTGTTTTCTGTTTTTATTTAAATTCAAGTTAGTTAACACATAGTGTGGTATTGGTTTCAGGAATAGAATGTAGTGTTTCATCACTTCCATACAACACCCAGACCCTTATGGTTTATTCCTAATCCCATACATATACTCCACCTTATCACAGATTGCTGTTGGGTTTACCCAAACTTATTATTTGGTGAGTCTGACGCTACCTAGTTCATGATCGGTCATTAGGGCCACATAGTCACTTTATGTTCCATAGTCAGAGAATTATTTCTCAGTAGTTTATTCAAAGTCACATATCTTTCATATTGTTCTCAGATGGTTCACTTTTCTGTTCTTTTGTACTTCTTGATACTTGTGACCATTTCTCTCAACACACTTGTTACTTAAAACAAGGGTGCTCCCTTGGAGTTAGTTCACCTTTTAAACATGCTGGAAAAGGCCATGACTTACTTTCTTTTGCTTCCGTCCAGAAATGACTTACAAAATGATCTACACAACTTTAGAAGCAAAAGTAATATTATGTTTTCCTAAGGCTACTCTCTAATTTGTTAAGTCTGCATCCATCAAGAATTTATGATTGATTTACTTGTTATATTATGAGAAAATGGCAAGGATCCTCTTAAGTTACTGAGTCACAAATAAACTGTATAACTCTGGCATGATTGCAGGGCTAAATCAACCTCAGGTTGATTCATTAGACTATGAAGCTAAGAATCCTTGTATGAGGAAATAAACTGAACAGCTGCTTGGTGTTGACTTACAACCCTGTTGGAAATAGCTGAATAGATGTTGTCCTCTTGGGAGATTAGTATTTAATCTTTAAGAGGAAATTTCAATTCATTTATCCCTCAGGAAGAGTCCATAGCTGTAAAATATGAATGGTGGAGTACCTCCCATGGGTAGATAGTTCTGATAAGGAGCATTTTTCCCCGCCTGAGACTTTTATCATTGGAATGTATTTACCTGATTATGCTGCATCGGTATCTGCCTCAAGCAGGCAATGAAAGTTCAGATCAGCTTAGTTACAGGGAAGGCTGGATAAAAGCTGCCAGCAAAAACAAGATTGGATTGAATTCAATTACCAAGGAAAGATTCTTAAAGCAAAGTGTGATACATACTTGAGTAAAAGACATTTTTAGTCTTTCAGAAAAGAGTTAATTTGTCATGGAGGATGAATGAGCACTCGGTTTGACCAGTGGGAAATCAGTTAAACTATACTTTGAAATAATAAAATTAGGAAGAAGAAAGGGAGAGATGTCTTAGATTTGGAGAGAGAGGTTCCCAACCATGGGGACTTCTAACTTTGAAACTTAGAACCAAGATAATGCCAGTTCAGAGTACACATTTCCAGCACTATAAAAATATAAATTACTTCATATTCTCACATTGCAGTATCCATTTTATTAATGTTTGTTAATTTTTGAGAGAGAGCATGCAATCTGGAGTGGTGCAGAGAGAGAGGGAGACAGAGGGCCCGAAGCAGGCTCTGTGCTGAAAATGCCCCTCCAGTGTCTTTCGAATGATCATAGCTACAAAGGAACATCATTTTCACTATCCACTTTTTGTTATCTAAGTCTGGAGTCTCAAAATTGGCAGGGCACACTTAAAGGAAAGAAATAGCTGCAACACTGCGGATACATGGAACGTAGGCCAGTTACTTTGAAAGAGAGATGTAGAGGGGCGTCTGGGTGGCTCAGTCGATTAAGCGTCTGACTTCAGCTCAAGTTATGATTTCGTGGTCCATGAGTTTGAGCCCCGCATCAAAGTCTGCTTCAGATTCCGTGTCTCCCTCTCTCTCTGCAATTCCCCTACTTATGTCCTCAAAAATAAATAAACGTTAAAAAAATTTTTAAGAAAGATGTAGAAAACTGTCAGTAGACAGGGACATTAAAGTTTCAGCAAAGAAAAGGAAAAAGATACAGCAAGTATCTTTAGCAGAACCTGTTTATAGTTCTAGTGGGTTTTTTTTTTGCATCATTTTGTGCATAATATAAACCTGGAAATATGTGATATTTCATATGCAAAAGTCAACTAATATATGCATCAAAGGAGAGGTTAATATTACCCCAAAAATTCTAAAAATATAAAATGTTTAGATTTCATTTTCCCTGATGGACACAATAATAGATGATGTATTTCTAGGAGTTTTAATATAATTTATTTTGTTCTTTTTGCTTATAATTGTATGCTATTCAAATAGACATGTATCCCATATGTATTCAATGATTTGACACCATTAGCAGGTCTTATTATTTCCAATATTCTCTTAATTATGCTAAATGTATGAGACATCTGCATAAAACTATTTTCATCACTGTAACTGTTTTATAGAATTTTATGAAATAAGTAATTTTTAATATTTTAATAATTATATCAATTATAATTATGTAGACAAAAGGTCATGCTCATGAAAACAAAGTCTTACCAGGCAAACAGGACCACATATTTCAGCTAAAAATATTTGCTGATCTGCTGAATTAGAGATATCTAAATTCAGCAGGCAGATTGATAGCCTGTATATTGAGAGGACATAGGAGTTTGCAAAACATGGTAATATGACATGTAAATGACAACAGGAATCTCTACTCATGTTCTTAGAGGAGAATTCAAAATGTTAGGAAAAGTAAAAACAACTCAGTAACACCTAAGTATAGCTATCTATAAGTGAAATTCTCCAATATAAAAAGGATACTAAATTATATTCACAGAGATGATGAATATTTGTTGCAGGAAACAGAAGAAATTTGATATGTATTACCCTGCAACATATTTGCACTTTCAAGAATTTCTTTTAATAAATTAATGTAGAAAAACTAAAAGCAATATGGAAGAGTTAATTCAGGGATTAACTTGCAATGCTACTAAAGATGTTTAGACATCATTTTAAATGGTAAATAGTAGGCCATATTTTGCAAGAAAATTAAGTAGCTTTCTTGAGGCTTGGGATCTCCAACAATATAAAGAAAGGAAAAAGCATCTCAAAGAAATGAGAGTGCATCATGTTTGAATCAAGCAACAAAAAAATCATGTATAACTACTCCAAAAGAGGGAGAGAAGTCAGTACATTTCTAATGATAGAAAAAGAAATCCAGAACATGAATAATTGGCATTGTTAATAGGGAAACAACATAGTGAACAAAAATATTTTTGAATAATATTACTTAGAAATAAATAAAGAAAACAAAATACTGAGAAGCCTCCAAGCATCCAAACCCCATAGAGTATACTTCAGATTTAAATATAATCAACAAAGTGTTCTACAAAAAACCAAAAAAAAGTAAACAGAAAAGACACACACACACAAAAATCAAATAACAACCTGGTCTGCTACTTTGGTTCCACAAATTCAAATACACGATGAAGGCAATGAACATATAAAATTTTTAACTTGTAAATTCCATACCTATCCATATTATTTTTATTTGTCAGCTCTCTAAATGAACATAAAAATTTATATACATGAATCGTTTTTTCTGTAAAAAGTTGAACACGTAAGCTGGTAAGATAAGTTAAATGAAGAAAATGTCTACATACTAACAAACATAAAGCAATTTTTATAGTTCTTTAAAAATATATAGAAATGTAACTTAAAACCTATCAATTCAACAAGAAATACAGGTGTTAGCAACTTTAGTTAAGAAATTTTGATAACTGAAAAGAAAAAACTTAAAGATAAAAACTGAATAGAAGTGTTGAATAGCAAAAAAGTTTTCTGATACAATAATGACAAAGACTGATTTCTAGACTTCTTCCAAAAGCCAGAGCTAAAAACAAAACTTTACTAGAGATATTTTACCTTAGTGGTTAATACTATAAACTCTATAATTTACTAACTATATAGTTACTTAACTAACCTCTACATAGGTGCCCCTATTTTCTCATCTGTAAAGTATAGATTGTCATTCTATCTACTTTATAAGGATGTTTTCCCCCTTAACTTAAATGAGTTTCGATAGTTTAAATGAGTCAAATAAGTTGAACATGTCACTCCTAAGAATCAAAGAAATATTAGTGATAAATTTTTAAATAAAATATGAAAGATAGTGACTGTTAGAATCAGAAAATCTAACAGTTCAGTAATTAATACATCAAATGGAGAAAATAGAAGAAATCACTTACCCCTAAAACAAGAACATTTCTCAGAGCCAAGAAAAGTCAAGTGTAATAATAATAATAATAATTATAATAAACCCACAAAACATCAAAAACTTAAACCTTAGGTTTAAAAAGATTTATGTCAATAGACTGCCAAGCCATAACACTTTCTAAAATGCTTGATCTAAATATTCCTTAGTAAAGTCCGTTATGACAAATACATGATATGGAATAACTTACAATGTAATATAGATCTAAGTGATTTAGAATAGAGCCATCTCATGTGCTTTTGAATGAGGAAAAGTGAATTAACAGTGATTGCTATAAATATAATTATAAATATAAATAAACATGTGTGATATTTGAGTCTAAAAATGGGAAGAAAATAACTGAAAACTTCACTCAAAAGCAAGTTTTCTTGTATACTACATTAGGTGGAAAAGAAAAAGGAGAATATTGGTAACATTGATAAGATATGGATAGCAAAAAACAAATCTTTGGATTAGAACATTATGTTTAATCATGAGAGTCACTTTCTCATTATGAACAAGTACTTTTAAGACTGCTATTTATTTTTTAATGTTATGTTTTACTGCTTTTTACTTTTTCTTTTCTTTCTTCCTTTCTTTCTTTCTCTCTCTCTCTGCCTGCCTTTCTTCCTTCCTTCCTTCCTTCCTTCCTTCCTTCCTTCCTTCCTTGCTTCCTTCCTTCCTTCCTTCCTTCCTTCCTTCCTTCCTTCCTTCCTTCCTTCCTTCCTGAGAGAGAGACACACACACAGACAGCATGAGCAGGGGAGGGTCAGAGAGAGAGACACACACAGAATCCTAAGACAGTCTCCAGGCTCTGAGCTGTCAGCACAGAGCATGATGTGGGGCTCGAACCCATGAACTGTGAAATCGGATACTTAACTGACTGAGCCACCCATATGCCCCCCTTTTTAAAATGTTATTTATTTATTTTTGAGAGAGAGAGAGAGAGAGAAAGAATGAGAGAGAGAGCCTGAGCAGTGGAGGGTCAGAGAGATACAGAATCTGAAGCAGGCTTCAGGCTCTGAGCTACCTGTCAGCACAGAGCCCGATGCAGGGCTTGAACCCATGAACCATGAGATCATGACCTGAGCCACCCAGGCGCTCCTGAAAAATATTTTTATGTAGAAGAGTTTATTTTTGTTTTGCTTCCCTTGACTCTGGAGTCTAACCTAGAAAAGGCGTGTTATGGCTAATGTCAAAGAGGTTACTGGCTGTGTTCTTCTCTAGGATTTTTATGATTTCTGGTGTCACATTTAGGTCTTTAATCATTTTGAATTTATTTTAGTATATGGTGTAATAAAGAGGTCCAGTTTCATTCTTTTGCTATCTAGTTTTCCCAAAGAGACATTCTTTTACCCATCGGATATGCTTTCCTGCTTTGTTAAAGATTAATTGACTATACAGTCGTCATATTGTTGGGCTTTTAACAATGCTACCTAAAATTTTCTAGGCCATGGGCTTCTTTAAAATCAGATGAAAATGATAAATTCAGGTCTCCATAACCAATGCGCATTCGTGCATAAAATATGCAAACAATATCAGAGTAATGACAGGCCCCTGCAGTCAGCTTAAAATCTGTTCTAGAGAAGATATATTTAATCATGTCCTTGCTATTTCTGGAATCATATCCACATACACTACTGCAGCGTAGACTAGCTTAATGATTGAATGACCAGTAAATAGTACATGAGCAGGTTATTGACTAGAAGGAGACCACCATACAGGAAAAGTTTCTCTTCAGTTTCTGTTAGGCCTCAGAAAATAAAAGAACAAAGCAAGCAGATTCCAGGATGTAATACCCTAAGACTAGAACACTATTGACAAAAAAGAAAAGGGAGGAAAAAAACTAATTTTTGGTAAGCAAACTAAAGCCCATGGGCCAAATATACCTACTACTTATTTCTGTACCACAAGAATGTTTTTTACAGATTTATTTTTTTTAATGTTTATTTATTGATTTTTGAAATAGAGACAGAGTGCAAATGGGGGAGGGACAGAAAGAGTGAGGAAGAGAGAGAATCCTAAGCAGGCACCACATTGTCAGCACAGAGCCCGATATGGAACTTAATCTCATGAACTATGAGATAATGACCTGAGCTGATGTTGAGAGTAGGATGCTTAACTGATTAAGCTACCCAGGAGCCCCTGGTTTTTTTTTTTTTTTACATATTTAAATGTTTAAACTATTAAAAAAATATTTTGTTATATGTGAAATTATATGCAATTCAAATTTCAGTCTAAAGTTTTATTAAAGCACTGCCAAGCTCATTTGTTTACATGTTATTCCCGGGTGTTACTGCTCTGTGACAGCAGTGGTGAGTAGTTGTGACCAAGACCATGTGGACTACAATGCCTAAAATATTTACCATCCAGCCCTTTACAGAAGAAGTTTGCTGAGCTCTGATTTAGAGCATATGAACAATTATATAATAGCAGTATCCAAAGTAGGTCAGTAGGTTTTCACAAAAAGCATAAGACAAAATATACCCTTATTTTTAATCCTACATTCCCTTTAATACACATGGAATGATAGCCTTCCTTCTATCCATAGGTCTTAAGAAAAAGTTATGAATATTTTTTATTTCATGTGGAACGATAATAATTTCTGAATTTATTCTATTTTTGGAATGCAAAAGGTAATGTTAGAGAGTTTCTGTGTTTCTTAGGTACTTCACTAAATACATTATGAGGGCTCTGTATTGATGTCATCTATTAAGTGAGGTGTGAGAGCTTTTTATAATAAACCTTATTGAAGTAATTAATATATATACAGAAGAGAGTACAGTGTATAAAACTCAGTGAATTTTTACAAAGTGAATACATTCATGTAACTGTCCTCCAAACCTACAAAAATTTAACACTCAGAAATCCACTACTGTATTTTCTGGTTACAATTTCTGCCTCCTGACCAAAGTAGGTTCTACCCTGACTTCTAAAACTATAGACAGATTTTGACCTTTATGTATTTTCCTTTGAATCTTGCTTTTTTCACTCAACATTATGTTTATGCAACTTATCTAAATTGTGTCTAGATGTAAGTCACTTATTTGCATTGATCTGAAGCACCCATTATATTAGTAAGAGTATATACTGCCGTTTATGATCTACAGTTCCTGGAATTTTTTTCTTTCAAGTTGAAGTTTATTCCTTTTATGTAGAAGTAGAATTTCTAGGTCATTAGACAATGCATATTTACATTCCTAGGAGTTATTTTCATAAAATTTTCTAAAATATTGGACAAATTTACAGTGCTACAAACAAGTTATAAGAAATCCATTTACTGTAGATTCTCACTGATTTTAAAATTGATAAATAAAAAATCCAAGATACCTGAACAGATGCTTAGAGGAATGAAGTTGTAATTTTAATTTATATTTATCTCTTGAAAAACATAATGGGAGAATTTTGTCCTACCTGGCTTCAAAATTCATTTTAAAGCGACAATCATCATGATGATACACTATTTATGGATAGGCATAGATTGACAGATCAAAATACAAAGCCTAAAATTAAACCCTCACATGTGTAGTTCGTTTATTTTCAAGAACTATGTAAATTAAATAATGTAAGAAAGATAATGTTTATCAATAAGTAGTGCTGGAACATTTGGGAGTTTGTAGGTAAACAAAAAAACCTTCTCTGTTACTTTAAGTATGTACAAAAAATTAACTCAAGATGGTTCATAGACTTTAAGAACTAGCACTGAAAAAAAACTAGAAGAAAACATACGAAAGAAAGCTTTGTGACCTTGGGTTAGGCAAAAATTTTTTAGGTTGCAAAAAGCACAAATATTAAAGGGAAAATGTATGAACTGAAGTTTATTAAAATTTAAACGTTCCCTTTGGATGACACTTAGTAAAATGAAATATAAGACATAGATTGGAAGAAAATATTTGCAAACACTTACCTGATAATAGGCTTGAATGCAGAATATGTAGAATCTTCTTGCAGCTCAACAATAAGGTAACAATATAATAAAAGAACTTTGGCAACATTTTTTAATCTAAAAATGAACAAAAGAACATCACCAAGGCTTACATTCAAATTGCACTAAACCCCTGACAGGATGTTCAAAACTATTAATTAGAGAAATGCAAATAAACCATAATGGATACTAGCACATGCTTATAAGAATAGCTCCTATTAGAAAGACAAGACACTCCAAAGTACCTTAAAAGATGAGGAGAAACTGGGGCTTTGAAGTGACTGAGGAGATAAGCAGAAAGCTGCTCAAATAGTCATTTTGGAAAATAGTTTGGTAGTTTCTCTTGAGCTCAAAATATACTCTGTAAGCTGGTAATCCCATTTAGGTATTTACTCCAGAGAAATGAGAATAACTGTCCACACTAAGGCCTATATACAAATATGTTTAAGGGTTATTTTAATAATAGCCATCCCTCCAAAAAAAAAAAAAAAACAAATGCTCATCAACTAATTAAATAAATAAATGTGAGCATACCCATATGTTAATAAGAAGGAACAGACTGCTGAGATGTACATTTCTATAAATCTACATGGATATATTTCAAAGCATTGAATCATGTAAAACAAGCAAGACTCTGTGCCTACAGATGTACAAATCTGTTCAGATTCCATTCAGGAAGAAGCAAACATTTAAGATGGGTGTGGATGTTTGAGAGATACTTACTGTTTTAAGTTGTTTTGTCATTGATGAATTATTTTGTTTTGATATTTTTTCTTTGCTATACAACATTCATACTATTTGTTTGGAAAGCAAATACTTGGTAATGAGAATTGCCTGTATTGCTGAATTTACTTGGTGTAACTTCAGTAAATGTGTATCATATATGATGTCATTGGGGCACCTGCATGGCTCAGTAAGTTTAATGTCAGGCTCTTGGTTTCCAATCAGGGTATGAACTCAGGGTGCATGGGTTTAAGCCCTGCATCTGGCTCCATGCCAGCAGTGCAGAGCCTGCTTAGGATTTTCTCTTCCTTTCTCCCCCTCCCCCACTTGCGAGAGTGCTCTCTAAGTAAATAAATAAACTAAAAAACAAAGAGAATGGTAATTTATGTCCTGTGTATGTAAATAGGTTCTTGTTTTATATTAGATGAAGGTTAGCCTTTGACTTTTTTTTAATTTCCAGATTTGTATTGAAATTCCAGTTAGTTAACATACAGTGTAATGTTAGTTTCAGGTATAGAATTTAGTGATTCATCACTCACATACAATACCTGGTGCTCGTTACAAGTGTCCTTCATACCTGTCATCTCTTAAACCCATCCCACACCCCTCCTACAGGACCAGTTTGTCCTCTGTAGTTAAGAGTCTTTTCCTTGGTTGGTTCTTCAGTTTTTCCTTGACGTTTCTCTTTTGATAAGATAATAGATTTTGAGCAGAAAGATAAATCACTAAGACTGTTCGTGGATCTTGAACATATTTTCGATATTTATATGATTCCAGTTCTTACATAAAGGAAGTGAGGACTTCACTTATAAATTATCTCCCAAGGTGAGTTATCTCCAGTGTTTTGTGCAAGTGCCAGTATATTTGCAGGAAACACATTTTGATTTTGTTTTTCTTTTAATACCTAGTAAATGTTCCTCAAAATGTTTAGCTCCCTTTTCACACTATCCCTCCTCCTTTTTCCACCTATTCCTCCTGGTTTCCAACATTTCAGTGTAATATATATTTGGTGCTTTATGTGAATTCCTAACAGAAGAAGGTTTTCATATCAGAAGATAATTTTAATGATTTTATTAATCACATATTACAATGTAATAATTAAATTGACACATTTGAAAAGTCAATAAATGCCATTCCTGCTCTAAAGTAAACTTACTAAAATTACTTGGTGTTTTTTGTTGTTTTATGGTCTATTTCTCAGGTGTTATTCCCATATTTAGGTACTTAGGAACATTTAGTAAATGTTGCTGTGTATCACGTAGGAGATAGGAGGAATAGCAGGTAGCTCAGCTGCCACTCGCCAGGGTGTGATGGAACGCCAACAGTCATGAACAAATGGAATGAGATGGCTGAGCAGGTGACATCTGAAAGAATCTTTGGTTACAAAAGTTTGGGCAAATTGGAAAGATTAGGGCAAGACTTGACAAGGGGCATAACGAAAGTTTATTTTTAAGGCCAGCTGTTACTACAAAACAACTTTAACCTTCAATTATATAACATCATACATTTTAAAACACATTCAGGAGATTTTAATATACGTCCCTAATTATAAACTTTAAGTAAAAAACTTTGTCATGTTCAATGGCATGCTGGCTATCATTATCAGCTTTTATAGGCTCATGAAAGTGATTGTATTTATTCCTTCCTAACTCTTCATTTAGTGACCTCAAACGGGGAGCATAAAAATTGTCCTTGGTGGGACACTTTACATCAGAGAAATTGTCAAATGCTACAAATCGGTTCCTTTCCTCTCTGGAGAGCCTGTTATTAACAAGTACAAGCATATTCCTGCATTAAAACTTGCACACACACACACACACACACACACACCACACACCTTTTTTTTTTTTTAATTTCAAGTAGACCAAAACACTTCTAGGTGTTCAAAATAGATATTAAGTATTCTAAATCATAAGAATTTTAAATTAACTCTCAGCATAACACACATCTTTTTTTTTAAACTAAGTGGCATTTAGGCTTTTTCCATGTATTGGCTATTGTTGACCATTTGTAGGAAAGTGAATGGACCTTGAGGGTGTCATGCTAAGCGAAATAAGTCAGGCAGAGAAGACAGATACCATATGTTTGCACTCATAGGTCTAGCAGGAAAACAAGAGAGACCTAATGGAGAACCAGGGGGAACGGAGGAGGGAGAGAGAGTTGGGGAGAGAGAGGGATGCAAAACTTGAGAGACTATTGAATGCTGAGAATGAACTGAGGGTTGAAGGGGGAGGGGGATGGGGAAAGGAGGCGGTGGTGATGGAGGAGGGCACTTGTGGGGAAGAGCACTGGGTGTTGTATGGAAACCAATTTGACAATAAACTATTAAAAAAAAACTAAATGAGTACAATAAACTATTAAATTGTACAATGAGTACAATAAACTATTAAAAAAAACTAACTCAGTACAGCTAACATACAGGGTTATACTAGTCTCAGATGTACTGATAGTAGTTCAGTAGCTCTATACAACACTCGGTGCTCTTCACGAGTGTGCACCTTAATTTCTGTCACCTATTTAAACCATTTGCCCAACTACCTCCACTCTAGTTTGTTCTCTGTAGTCGTCTGTTTCTTGATTTCTCTTTTTCCTCTGCTTATTTGTTTCCTAAGTTGCACATATGAATGAAATCATATTGTATTTGTCTTTTCTTGACTGATGTATTTTGCTTAGCATTCTACTCTTTAGTTCCATTCATGTTATTGCCAATGACAGGATTTCATTCTTTTTCTATGAATAAATAATAAATAATTTAGTTATATTTTATGACTGTTAACATAAATAATTTTATGACTAACATTTCTAAATAATTGGTGGACATTTGCAAATGGCAAGATTTTATTCTTTTTTATGAGTATAATAAATTAGTCATAATATTTATGAGTAATATTAACATAAATAATATTATTTATGATTAAATCATATGACTAAATAATTGATGGACATTGGGCTGCTTTTATAATTTGGCTAAGGTACACCTGCCATAAACATAGGGGTGCATGTATCCCTTTGAATTAGTGTTTCTGTATTTTGGGAGGGAATGCCTAGTAGTGCAATTACTGGATTATAGTGTAATTCTTTTTTGAATTTTTCGAGGACACTCCATTCTCTATTCCACAGTGGTTTGCATTGGCTTCAACAGTGCATGAGGGCTGATCTTGAGATTGTGAGGTCAAGCCCCATGTTGGGTGTAGAGATCACTTAAAAATAAAATAAAACTAAAAGAAAAAATAAAGAAATGCAACAGATTTTTGCATGTTGATTTTTTTTTATCCTGTGACTTTGCTGAATTTATATATTAGTTCTAGTAGTTTTTTGTTGGAGTCTTTATGGTTTTCTATATATAGTATCATGCTATCTGCAAATATTGAAAGTTTTACTTGTTCCTTACTGATTTGGTCTCCTCTTCTTTTTTCTATCTGATTGCTGTGGAGAAGACTTCCAGTACAATATTGAATAACAGTTGTGAGAATGGACATCCCTGTCTTGCTCCTCTCCTCACGGGGAACACTCCTAGTTTTCCCCATTGAGTATTCTGTTCACTGTTTTTTTCATATATGGCCTTTATTATTTTGAGATATGTTCCCTCTAAACTTACTTTGCTGAGGGATTTTTATCATGAATGGATGTTGTACTCTGTAAAAAGCTTTTTCTGTATCTCTTAAAACAATCATATGGTTTTCATCCTTCTCTTACCGATGTGATATATCATGTTAATTGGTTTGCAAATATTGAACCATCCTTACATCCCAGGAATAAATCCCACTTGATTGTGCTGAGTGACATTTTTAATGGATTGTTGGATTTGATTTGCTAGTATATTGTTGAAGATTTCTGCGTCTGTGTTAATCAGAGATACTGGCCTATAGTTCTCTTTTTTTGAGGTGTCTTTCTCTGGTTTTGGTATCGGGTGATATTAGTGCCTCACAAAATGAATTTGGAATTTTTCTTTCTTCATTTATTTAGGTAGTTTGAGAAGAATAGATATTAACACTTCTTTAAACGTTTTGGTAGAAGTCATCTGCTAAGACATTTGGTCTTGAACTTCTGTTTATTGTGAACTTTTTTGGACTATTGATTCAATCTCCTTGTTGGTAATCAAAAATTTTCTATTTCTTCCTACTTCAGCTTTGGTAGGTTATATGTTTCTAGGAATCTATCCTTTTTTTGGTTATCTAGATTATTGGCATATAGTTTTTCATAATATTAAATCAATTTTTGAATATAAACTATTTGTGAGATTAATCAACATTATTTATAAACCTTTTTGTAAATAAGCTAATAGTATAAGACTTCACTTCATTTGAGATAAAAGACCCAGATATCTGATAAGAAATCTTGGTAGAGTTTCAGCCAGTAATCTTATAAGAAACAAATTGTATTCAATCTCTCATTACATTTCTTTATTCAGTAATTGGTAGTTGGTAGTTGGCAAGGTGTCCTAGAAAGATCATTTATATATAAACAAAAGAAGGCCACTGAAATTATAGATTAAGCTAAATATTGTAGGGAAATAAATAAAAGTATAAAATTACTGTTCATGACAATTTAAACAAACCATTATATTAAATAAGAGAAAATATAGCAAATAATCAGAAAACTAATGGAACAGAAAATTATATTTATATAGTATCATTGCAGTGATTGATTGCTAAGCTCTTGAGCTGTTTATTCATTTCCAAAGAGAGCCATTTGTCTAGCAAATTTTATTCCTTATATGATTTTCAAGAGCTATTATAGTTCAAACAGATTTTTAAGAATGATAATGAAGAACTGAAATTACAACATTTAGTAGGTTTTGCCATGATTCACAATTATTTTAATACTAATAACTAATATATATCAAATGACTTATTCAGTAATTTCCATTTGTCAGATGGGTGGCTAGTCTTATTACAGAAGTATTATATTCTTTGTTCAAGCTGATATGTATAATTATGGAAAAAATCCTGGCCATTATAAAAGCTTAAATAAAACTGTTACTGCATCATGGCCAGGCTGTGGCTTTGCCCATAAAATATAGTAAAAGAACTGCTAAGAGTTCCTGGTATTCTTTTGTCCCAGAGTCACTAAACAAAGGTCAATAACCCCATAACTGGAGATAAAATTAAAGTGTTTGTAATGAGAAATCTCAGCTATGAGGCAATTAATAAAGACTACAAAGAATTTGTTGGTATTTTTTTCAAGCTAGAAGTTACTATCCAGGATTTTGAATGCAAGTCCAGAATTTAAGATCCAATGTTGATTAAATCCTAGTAAGCAGAATTTTCCTGTCTTAGTAGCAGACTAGTAGTTCTTGCTGCACTGGTTCTCAATTTATAGGCACACATGATGGTGCTTAAAACTACCATATTGACATCAGTCTCATCTTGAATTCAAGGCAATGGAAATGAAATGACAATAACTTAGGTGCATTGCAAATTTTCCTCACTTAAAACAATGTTGGTGACTTTTGGGATGCCTGGGTGGCTCAGTTATGTGTCCGACTTCGCATCAGGTCACGATCTTGCAGTTTGTGGGTTCGAGCCCTGAATCAGGCTCCGTGCTGACAGCTCAGAGCCAGAACCTGCCTCAGATTCTGTGTCTCCCTATGTCTCCCTCAAAATTAAAACAATGTTCGTGACTTTTTATTTCTTTTTTTTTAATTTTATTATTTTTGAGAGAAAGTATGAGTGGGGTCGAGTCAATCTGAAGTAGGCTCCATACTGAAGTGGAGAACTTGATATTGGGCTTGAACTCATGAACCATGAGATTGTGACCTGAGCCAAAGTTAGATGCTCAACTGACTGAACCACCCAGGTGCCACAAATAATGTTAGTGACTTTTTAAAATGCAGTAAAAAGGTTTTGTCTGCTACATATTCTATAATCTATAGATTTTTACAGGCCATTTTTATACAAGTGTTAAACTATAGAGATCCTGTTAATCACTACTTCAAACATTCTCTCTTTCCATTCCCATTCAATAACTTCGGCTCCTAGTATACAATATGAGTATGGCTAGGGCAGGGTCTGTTAGGGAAAACATTACACTTTTGGATACATAAATAATAGATAACTAAGCTATGTAGTTCTGAAAGATACTGAGAGCTTATGATCAAAGCCTGTTTAGATCAGAGTCAATTTTTATGTGTAATTTGTGTATAAACAAGGGTTTTAACATTGATAAAATGTGCAGAGAGTGAACCAACCAGAACAATTCCAGTAAAAGCTAGGAACAGCCTTAGGAACTTGAATTTCAATGAGGCAGATGCTTATCAATAACACTAGGTCCTTCATCTGTGAACAGGTTTCTTTATTCCAATAAATCAAGAGAAAATCTCTTGCAGCTTATGGTGGATGCTGGTTCTTATTAGATACCTTTTTGTTGAAGGATTAATAAAAAGAAACAATATCTCAGATCCAGAAAAAATGACCTGAAACAGCTGGAAATCAGAGCATGGTTTTAAATATTGAAGAAAATTCTATATGAAAAGTAATTGTTAAAATAACTATTTTATAATGTATCTAATTTGTATTCTTAAAACAGTTTAAGAAGAAGAAGTTGAGAGGATATGAAAAATCATACACATTGATTAAAAGGAAGTATGATGATACAGAGAACAAAAGAAAGGAAACAAAAACTTAATGGTAGAATAAGAATCTTTTTTGTTACTATTTTAAAGAAGAAAACCACATAAACAAATAAAGATCAAGATTATAAAGCGGACAAATCCACCATCTCTTTATGAATGTATGGCTGGAATAATAAGATATGAAAACAAGTGATGAAGGAATTGACATCGAAAACACCAGGAATGAGTTTTCCAGAAAGATATAAGAAAAATTCAGCCAGAACAAACTGCAGTGGTTCAATAGAGAAAATCGTTCTTAACTTTAAAAATAGATGAATGTACATGAAATTGAATTATGATATTTCAAAAAAGTAATAATGATATTTCAGAAATAATTTTAAAAACCTAAAAGATAAAAATCTGGAGCATCAGTGTTAAATCTCATATTATTTTTCTATGTGTAGATATGTTTAGGAACATTTAAAAAAAAGTTTATATATTTTGAGAGAGAGAGAGAGAGTGGGGAAGTGTCAGAGAGAGGGAGAAAGAGCATTCCAAGCAGGCTCCACACTGTTAGCACAGAGCGCATTGCAGAACTGGAAATCTTGAACCCTTAGATCATGACCTGAGCCAAAATCAAGAGTAGCAGGCTTAACTGCCTGAACCACCTAGGCACCCCAGAGATGTTTGAAAATATCTTAACCAATTTATTTCATTATACTTTTCCTATTACATATGGCTAGGATTTTTATATAATAAGAATCTATGACTAAATTAAGTTCAAAGGAACTTTTTTAATAAGTTAAAAATAAAAATTCTCAGTGGCAAGAAGCATACTACCATAGTTTAATTAAAAATATTAAATCATGTACTTTAAAATATGCCAAAGGAGGTTCCTATAAATTCAGAAATAGTTGTCCAGAAATATGTTTTCATAATAATAACTGTTGCATGCAGACTACAGAAACTGATTTTCTTATTTAAAATGGAGAAGGAATGGATTGGAAAAATATCAGATAGCTTGTTGACTTTTATATCTTAGAAAGTCTTCAGTTTGATACTATATAGGTAGTAGGAAGTATTCCTAGCAAAATTCCCTTTCTTATTCTGCTCATCAAAGTAGAAATACATGTTTTTTGAATAATAATAAAAAAAAGATCTCAGCTGAAGGAGATCTTAGAAAGATCTTAAAGGAAATCATTGGAAAGCCTCTCTACCTAATGGATTCTTAATATGTTCTCCTTAGATTACCTAAAGTGTAATATTTCTCTAATGGATACTGCATTAAAATAAATATGCAGGGGTACCTGGGTGGCTCAGTCAGTTGAGCGTCTGGCTACCGGCTTCGGCTCAGGTCTTGATCTCATGGTTTGTGGGTTTGAGCCGCGTGTCGGACTCTGTGCTGACAGCTAGCTCAGAGCCTGGAGCTGCTTCGGATTCTGTGTCTCCCTTTCTCTCTGCCCCTCCCCTGCTCATGCTGTCTCTTTCTGTCTCTCAAAAATAAATTAAAACAACCTAAAAAATATAAAATAAACATGCATACAAAAATTCTGGGGTTTTTTGTATATTTTGGTTTTTGCTTTTATAAATGTTTTCAATTTATGAAATTTCTGCAGTGCAGCCATGACCTGATTAACCTGTAAAACCCAAGGATATTATAATTTTTTAAATGATCCTATAGAATTGGTAGAATCCAATTGATATTTAATATTTTAACATTGAGAATGATGACTCTTTTTCATAAAAGTTAGCATTTGTAGCTATTTGAAAATAATGTTGTTGACTTCCTTCAAGAGTTAAGAGTGTAAAAATACCTTGATATTTAGTAAGTAATTTTTTTATTCTGTATGACAGTTGAATTGTATGAATCCAGGGTCAAGTGCTTTTACTTCAAGTTATTTTTATATGTAAATATAAAACATTGTCAGTGCTAAGTTTCATCAACATACAGATGGGAAAAATCACTAAGAGTAAAAGAAGGAAGGAAGGAAGGAAGGAAGGACAG
The DNA here is from genome assembly GCF_006229205.1 of Suricata suricatta. Taxonomy (NCBI): domain Eukaryota; kingdom Metazoa; phylum Chordata; class Mammalia; order Carnivora; family Herpestidae; genus Suricata; species Suricata suricatta. The sequence continues at coordinate 73,092,583 of NC_043705.1, read as the reverse complement.
CTGGAAGGACGGACGGACAGAAGAAAAGTGTCACCTTAAATGATTCCAGTATTCCTAAATACAAATACAATTTTATAAATAGAATCATACATGCTTTATCAGGTCAGAATTAAAAATGGTTCTAGAATCTTTTACATTTATCTTTAAATAATATCAATGTATTTCTAATAACTTTTGATTGACATTACATCATAAATATGATCAGAATACGATTTAGTTTCCAGAAGCCCTTGCCAAGAGATATCACTTGTGCTGCCTGCGGTTGTGGACACCCTTGGCTCTCACATCATATTTCCTCTGTCTATATATGGTTTCACAAGGCAGCTGTAGGAAGGCTTATTCTGCACTGGCTGCATTCCATCTCAAATGTGTGCCACTCAATTTTCCACTTTCTGCCTCAGTGTCTTTTTGGCGCTGAGACAATCTAATTTGACTACATTCATGTACAACATAAAATGTGAGATTGTTAATGCCTATAAGAGGGCCTCTAAAACCAGTGAGGGGAGAGGAAGTCACTGTATAAATGCACTGACTTCTTTTCATTCAGGTTGACATCATTGGAGGACATTTTTACTTCTTAGAGGTCACAGCTAAGTCTTCCCTGTGGCATTAATCACTCATACTGATTTTCCATCTTCCCTGACTCTTCCTCTTTCCACTCCTTCAGTTGTGCTGGCTGGTAGCACCTCCCAATAACCTCCTTTATCCAGACCTTCACTTGCGGTGAAGTACATGATGGTCTCTCTGGCCTAGAAAACAGATATTTGGTAGGAGATTCTGGACCAAATACATTAGCATTTGTAAAACTATCCTGTGTGATTGACTGGCAAACTAGAAAAAGTGGCATTGGGGAATGCAGTACATCTAGCATTAAAACAGTATAAGTTCAAATGTAGTGGTAAAGAAATGAAAATTGTCTGCTATTGGTGGAGCCTTAAAGCCATGAAGAAAGACTGAAAGACTCAGGTCAATAAACATCACTCAAAGCACACTGCAAAAGTCATGGCAATGTGTAAATGCAGTATCCTTTATGGCAGTCTAGCAGTCTTAGGGCAAATAGTAGTGAAACTGAGGGTCAAAATTCAATTGTAAGTGTGACAAGGAAGACTTAAGTGATCAGTTTAAGTCTTCATATATAAAAGTTGCTAGAAAAGCATTGGAAGAGTCTTAAGGAATAACTCCAGAAACTAAAGGATTAGGGAATTTTAGAATAGATTTATTATATGAAACTTACAGCTAAAAATATTCTGTAATAAATACTTGAAAATATTGCTTTCACTAAAGCAATAAGGAATACTGCAGTGAAGGGGCTACCATGACTTTTTAGAAACTCAGTCATGACCCTCTGCTGTAGATCAGAGTGGGCAGTGGAGAGGTGGTCTGCACCTGGGACTTAGGCCTTAGAGTTCATGGGAATGATAGAATTCCAGAATAGTAGAAGACAAATGTTAGCACTAACACAACGAAGACATGGATAGTTATCAGAATGGATAGCAACACCATAGGACATATTTCCTTGACTCAGTAAGATCTGTGATAATGGCTAAAAGACATGATATTCTTAGGCAATCACAAGACCTGGTGAGAAAAAGATGAACATCAGCTCTACAGTATCATACAGTAATCCCTAACTTAGTTTCCAAGTCTACACCATCAGATTCAGAGCCCACTGATTGAAGGAGAAGCAGGTGCCCTTAAGAAAGATCCTGAAATGTTATATGATTATGCAGTAAGTCATAATCTAAATTCTGAGAATCTCCTCTTAAAAAGTGTGTATGTGTAGAAATATGTTTAGTAAACAGTACCCTTTAATTTATTATATGTAAAAATGAAAACTGGAGTTTTCAAGTACCTTTCAAGAAGGAGTTACTTCAAAAAAATTGTCATATCCATATTTTGGAATGCTATGCGACTATTTTAAGAAATGGAGCACCAGGCTTTCAGTGCTGATATTAAAAGATCTCTAAGTCATACAGTAATAGGAAAGTATAAATGCTTTAATGTATTTAATAAAACAACTATATGCTTATATGTACATAGATAATAGTTTAAATGCATTTTTAATGAATAGAAAAATGCCTAAAAAGCATGGCAACAGAGAATTTTAAGAGGGAAGAAAAGGGAAATTAAGAGACTTAAACTTTATATCCTACTTTCACTGCATTGCTTGAATCGTTTCACTGAGGTGACACATCCATATCATATTTGTATAACTTTTTTTTCAAAATAACAGGAATGAGGCATTAAAAGCAACTTTTACCCATGTGCCCCTCCTCCATCACATTCTCCTTGTTCCTCTAACTCAGACATAACTATAGTGAAGAGTTCTGTATTTATCATTCATTCATTCATTCACTTTTTAAAAATAACACTACACACAGGTAGCCCTGAGCAAGCATTTGACATGTGCTATACATTATATTAATTCATTATGTATGTATCCTCTGACTTACAGTTTCACTTCCACTGTATTAATGAGAGTCATGTGGTTTATTTATATTTTGATCCATTGGAACCATATTCTATTATGGAAATATAACACAGTTTTTATCTAAGGAATGACTCACTTGTATTTTTAAAACTATACATCAATAAATTACACCCTTTCTTCTTTCTCATATTGGTTTTTATACTACAAAAATCCTTCTGTATACCACTTAAATTTAATTTTAGTACTTAGATATGTAAATTCTCTTTCAGTTCTAGGTAGCATTTTCTATTGTTAATTAGATTTTTTGACTCAGAAGTGTATTTTTAATTTCTAAATGAATAAAGGGTCATTTTTTTGACTGATTGATTGATTGATTGATTGAGCATGGCCCACACATGCATGATTTTATGAGGGGCAGAGGCAAAGGGAGAAGGAGAAAGAGAATCTTAAACAGTGTCCAGTGTGGAGCCTGATGAGGGCTAGATCTGACAACCCTGAGACATGACCTGAGCTGAAATCAAGAGTAAGACACTTAATCAACTGAGCCACATAGGTGCCACTGTATTTTTTTTATTTTTTATTAAAAACTACATAGGTAGAAAAAATAGTCTTAAAGTCACCTATTTTTTGAAATTCATTGAAACATGACTTTATGATCTTGTAAGTGGTGAGTTTAGTAAATATTTTGTATATATTGATAAAGAATGTATATTCTGTAATTTTTAGTTCAATATTTTTTACATTCATTAAATCAAACTTAATTTTGTGTTATTAAATCTATATTATAACTTCTTTGGGGGAAAGCTATGTTGAAACCTCCAATTATTTGGTAGTTGTATCATTTTTTAAATGTTAATTTTATTTTCACTATTTTAAAACTAATTACGAACTAACACAAGATCAGAATTTTCACATCTCATGGGGTGACTGAATATTTTACTCTGGTAATGTGAGCTATTTTATTTCTAGTAGAGTTTTTTGGCCTTAAAATTAATTATGCCTATATGTGTGTAGCTATGAATTTTAGTATTTTCTGTTGAATTATAACTCTTACAGAAAAGTATACATGTAGACCTCAATGAATTGCTTCTAGGTATACATATCTAACAGACAAAGAAATCCAACATTGGCAGCATCTCAGAATACCAAATATACTTTTTCCTGTTTGTGAACTTTCTATATAAATAGGATCATAAAATATGTATTTGGTGTTAGGACTTTTCTTACTCACTTTAGCTGTAGTTCAACTCAAGTACTTTATTGTATCTCATTCTATGAGTATACTACATTTTGCCAATGATAGAGTTGTGTCAAGTGTAGAACTCTGCCAAACAATACTGCTGTGAACATTACTATAATTTTCTTTTGGTGCCATATGGATTTTTTCCATATGCATTTTTTACAGACTTACCAAGAAATAGAGTTGTCTGATAAAATACAAGATACCCAGTTCAATGTAAATTTTACATGAGCCACACAAAATATTTTAGTAGATGTATCTTCAATTGCATTTATATGAAAAAAGATTATTCTATGAAATTTACATTTTACTAGGGGTTATATGGTTTTGTTTTCAAAATTTGTCTATAGTCTCTTGATTTGTTCATTTTAGCCACTCTGACTGGTGTGAGGCAATGAGAGGGAATGACATATGGCCATTTGTAGGAAAGTGGATGGACCTTGAGAGTGTCATGCTAAGTGAAATAAGTCAGGCAGAGAAGGACAGATACCATATGTTTGCACTCATAGGTCTAACGGGAAACTTTCAGAATGATCTAGCTTCAAGAAAAGCAAGCAGTTAGTAGTGCTTAAGAAAAATTGATTCAGTATCTAGTGGATAGTTGATACCTGTCACAACACAGCATTTTATATACTGTTAAGTGAAACTGCAATATAGCCTAAGTTTATTTTGGGAGTATTTGCTGTATCACTGGATTTAATGAAATGTTTAGAGGTGCAGTAGGCATGACTTTGAGTAGATAATGAAAGAAAATGCAAAATGCTTATTGATTTATGATGTGGTTTCATCTTAGCTTGGGCAAACCATGCAGTATTTAATAGATAGTAGCAGAATATTTACTATTGAAGCTTGAAAAGATGTGAGCTCTTTGTGTGCAAGATAGGAGATTTCTAAAGAAACTACAAAAGTTTTTTTAAATCAAATAAGGGAATATACTTACTCTTAAATGAGCGGATAAGATCATCTGTCTTACTCTGTGGCATTCCATAGAGCTACAAATACAAAGGATTAAATACAAGAATCAGCTTTTGGTTAGGTATGGAAGAAATATTCTAATGAATTTTCCCAACAATGAAAAGGACCTATCACTCTATCAAGATGAATTGTATCCCCTTGTCAGAGCATGCCTGCAGACTATCAGCATTTCTGTCATTTTTCCAATTATAAGTCTTCTCCAACATAAACAATTAGAAAGGCATGATATTGGTCAATCTCCTTAGTGACCACTGTCCTTTAAAAAACATTCAGTAAATTGGGGCACCTGAATGGCTTAGTTGGCAAGCTTCTGAGACTTGGTTTTGGCTCAGGTCATAATCTCATGATTCATGGACTAAAGTCCTGCATTGGGCTCTGTGTTGGCAGTATGGAGCCTGCTTGAGATTCCCTATTTCTCTCTGTCTCTCTCTCTCTCTCTGACCTTCCCCTGCTTATGCCTTCTCTTGCTCTATCTCTCTCTCAAGATAAATAAACAAATGGAAATAAAACTAAAATAATCAGTAAAAGAGCAATTATTTTTATTTTTATTTTTATTTATTTTTTATTTTTTTAACATTTGTTTATTTTTGAGAGACAGAAAGAGACAGAGCATGAGTGGGGGAGGACAGAGAGAGGGAGACACAGAATCCAGAACAGGCTCCAGGTTCTGAGCTATCAGCACAGAGCCTGACATGGCGACTGAACTCCAGACTGTGAGGTCATGACCTGAGCTGAAGTTGGATGCTCAAACCAACTGATCCACAGTGGCACCGCATAACAATTATATTTATATAACACTATACTGGAATTAAAATTAAAAATTTAATAAACATTTATTTTTATTATGTGAAGAAGTTATACAATCTGTGTATTGGAATATGTGAAGAAGACATTATAATATATTGCCCTAGTATATAACATATGTTGTGTCATTTTTAGGCAGGGTATATTTCATTAAAATGACAAACAGGTGAAAACACTGGGGTGGGTATATGAAACAGAATTAAGTATATGGGAAAAAAAGATACTTTCTTGTTTATAATAAACATTTAAGAGAATATTCATTACCTTTTTAAAGTTTATTTTGAGAGAGAGAGAGCACAAATGGTGAAGGGGCAGAGAAAGGAGAGAGAGAGAATCCCAAGCAGGGTCTGTGCAGCCAGTGCAGAGCCTGAAGTGGGGCTCAAACCCAAGAACCATGAGATCATGACCTGAGCTAAAACCGAGAATCGTATGCTTAACTGACTGAGTGATGTCCCTATTCATTATCTTTCTATAATATTCTTTTATGATATGCATAACTTATGTTGTTGAATAATATTTAATTTTTAAAAATAGAGCAACAGAGATAACTACGCCTGATGTCACCTGCCCCCTTCTTGTTACTTGAAGGCATAAAGTCCTATATCAGTTGCCTTGTGGGTAGATGAAGATATAAGTAATGTAATGTGCCATTTTAATTTAAATGCAAAATATTTATTGCTCTTACATAAAGTCAATAACATTCATACTAGTGAATAAATGCTTCTGATCCAAATCAATTTTTTAAATTACATAAAAATTTATTATAGCTCATAACTTTATATATCTCTAGATACTGTGCAAATCTTTGAAAACAATTAGCAAATCCAAAAGCACTTTGTACATCTATGAACTTTTAATGCTCCTTTACATGCATCTTTCTTCCAAGTTGAAAAAAATAATTCTTTTAAATGCCCCATCTCTCTCCAAACCCTGTAACTTCCTGCATGAAAGGCAGCTATGTAGAACATCAATAACATTAATTTTCATGGCCTATGAATCAGACAACAATATGAATGGATTTTCAGCTGTTTTAAAGGCTTCCTACTCATATCTGCTTCCTATACTGCCATTGACTAAATATATATGAAACAACCATCTTAGATGACATGAAGGCCTGTGAAGAAATGGCAGGTCATACCAACTCTGAAGTGCTAATCATTAAAGAATAAGGGAGGAGTTTAAATACTTGATGAAAGCAGAACATGGTGATAAAGTCACCTTTGCTTCATGTGGTCAAAATTGTACATATTCTTCAGATTCAAATTACACATTTTACGGAGAAGTGTCTTTGCTGGAGCCCATTTATTTATTTATTAATGTTTATTTTTAGAAAGAGAGCACAAGCAGGGGAGGGGCAGAGAGAGAAAGGGAGATACAGAATTCGGAGCAGGCTCCAGGCTCCCACTGTCAGCACAGAGCCTGATGTGGGGCTTGAACTCACAAGCTGTGAGATCATAAGCTGAGCTGAAGTCAGCTGCTTAACCAACTGAGCCACTCAGGTGCCCCAATCCTCAGCTATTTATTAGCAAGACTTGACAGCATGAGTTAAATGAGTTAAATTGTTTCAGGGGAGAGTTGTAAATGCAGATTTAGTGTTAGTAAAGCAACATGATGAATACCAACTCCATTAAATAACCAATGATTAATATTCACTTTTCATTATTATTGAATAGTTGCTTTTGTTTCTATTTTTGATAGAAACTTTTCATGAGCCTCTCAGAGAAAATTGTGCTCAACTATTGTTTGTACCGATAAAGGAGCAGAATTCTGTGTGTGCACTTCAGGGGAATTAGACATGCTGGTGATATCTGATAAATTGCTGAGGTTGAGATGTAGACACATCATAGCTTTTGCATCTTGATTTTTCTCTTGATTTTGGCTGAAGGAGGTATGCATGTGACTTAATAGGGTTGTTACAGGTTAGAAATGGCAACAAATAGTTTGGGTCCCGAATGTTGCGATAAAATAGAGTTTGATTCATATGGAAAGAGAGGCTTCAGACTTTATTTTTCTAAAGAACTCTATGTGGCACATTTCCTGAGCAAGGGTGACCAAAAGCTACCCAAAGTAGGAAAGACGGGCCAAAAGAGCAAGCTTCAATCAGAATGATGATCAGGATGGAGAAGATAGACACATATCATTTCTTTAATTTCCAGGTCTGAGAAGATTGAATGGCATCATCAAATCCAAGACTTGGAGACAGTCTCTCAGAAGAAGGTATCCGTGTGGAGGTTTTCTTGGAGAAGAGTCCGGTAAGTACTTCTATATTGTTACTGTGTTTTAGTTTTAATTTTGTATTTGGTAGTGATTTTAGATTTACAGAAAAATTGTAAAGGTAGAATTATTTATCTTAACTCATACACCCTTTATCTAATTTTTTTGCCAATTTTAAAATTTCACATCACGACGATATGTTTGTTAAACCCGAGAACAAACATTTGTGTACTACCATCAGCTAAGCTCTAGACTTGGTACACATTTTCTCATATTTCTTTTCCAGTGGTTCCCTTTGTCTGCTTCAGGCTCCATCCACAATAGCACACTGTATTTAATTATTAAGGATCATTTCTCCTTTATCTCTTCTAATCTGCGACTGTATTTAAGTCTTGTTTTATAATGGCCTTGATAATTTTGAAAAATATTTAAAACCTTAAGGATTACTTTCTTTATAAACACATTACAAAAAGACATTTGAATTATGATCTGCCCTTCCATTTTGTCAGACAATCTATAGCTAAGAAAGAACTAGGAAGTCTAGCCATACTGAAGAAGATGGAAATAGTACCTAGTTGTGGATGTCACCAGGACAAAGAAAATCTTTTAAACAAAAGAGAAACTGTGGGCATTGGTCCAATTATTGGGACCTGAGAAGAAAATCGCAGAAGTAACAAAGAAAGAAAGAGAAAAAGAAAAAGAAAGAAAGAAGGAAAGAGAGAAATATAAAATAAGTGAGGTCAACATAACATGTATATATAGTTCAGATTATAAATAATTTTATACTAGAAGTTTTTCAATATAATTCTGTCACTCTGAATTTAGTACTGCTCTTTCTTACTTTCTTTGATTCCAAAGAATTTTGAGTTTGAGGGTTTGGTGAATTGAATTTATTAGATATTTTGCAAAAATGGTAACAGTAAAATTGAGCAGATGGTAGTGAATAGACTTGTTTCGGAAGAAAACTGAGGATAATATAGCAGTGAAGGAAAGATAAGTGTGATATTTCTTTACTTCTGTATACAACAATATTCTCCCTTTACTTCTAGAAATAGTTACTCTAGGCAATGTTCATTGAAATTTATCTTATGAAATAGTTCAAACTCCCATGTATATGTTATTAATGTAGAATCTTTATTATCTGTCAAGTACTGATGGACAATGAAATATGTGTTTCAGATTCATCTCTTTCCTCCATATTGTTTTCATTCTTTAAGTCGCTTGCCTCAATTTAAATGCTATTACTTATTCTTTATCTGTTTAGAACTATTGGTGGAGATGGATGGTACTGTCAAAGACAAAATTCACCAGACAATTAAGAGATGATTTTATTGGGCCTTTACAAAAGGCAGAACAGACCATATGTGAAAATCAAAGTGTCTTAGCAGAGTATTTTTGCCTTAGCAATTTTTACAGTGAGGGGGAGAAATTATAGTCAGGGTGCTTTACACTCAGAGTTATTTCGTATGTAGGGGGAGTACCAGTCACTTATTTGAATGGGAAATGATTATGTCAAGCTAGTTTCTGGGGGACATACCATTCTAATCCTAATTACTCCTGGGACAAAGGACATGATACTGATGAGGGATGAAAAGGGAAAAAACTGTGTCTGGCTTTGTCATTAGCTATAGGCAAAGGAAAAGGCCTGTTTTTGACCTTGTCCATACCCTTCATAAAAAATATTCACATGGCTTTATTTTTTCCACTAAATATTCTATCATTACCCGTACTGTGCAATACCATATTTAAGACTGACTGGATCACTCATAGTCATATTTTTAAATTCTGCCTGGGATATGAGGACAGGTTAGATTCTCAAATTTCTTCACAAATGAGGCAAAGATGACTGACTACCTGTCCAAAAGAAAAAAGAAAGAAAAGAAAAAAGAGAAAAGGCCTTTCTCTTCTAGAGAAATGAGTAATATGAAGTTGATAGAATTTTAGGATTTGTATTTTAAAATTTCATATTTTTCAAACATAATAATTTCTATTTTCTGGGAATATGTAGTAAATGTTCTATTTAGAAATATTCATTTATTGTATTCAGAGCATTTGATATGTCTAGTACTATGTCTGAATCTTGTTGATATTTTCTATTCAGATATTTCTTTCAAGAGTTATGTTGACCTAAATTTTCAATTCTGCCTATATAATTCTTGACATTTCCATTTTGCCTTTGGAGTTTACCACTAGCATCCTGAAATGCTTTAAAGCAATAGTTTTTCATAGTAATTATTGAAATTAGCCTTACTTTGTTTTATTGGGTAGTTTCCATCTCTGTGACTTATTTGTTTAATAATTAGAATTTGGTACCTCTTAATCCCCTTTACTTGTTTCACCCATCCTCTTACCTTCTGGCAACCACCAGTTGGTTCTCTGTATTTAAGAGTATATTTTGTTGTTTATTTGCTTTGTTTTCTAGGTTCTACCTAAAATTGCAATCATATGGCATTTTTCTTTCTCTGACTTAGCGCACTCAGCATAGTACTCTCTATGTCCATCCACGTTGTTGCAAATGGCAAGATCTCATTCTTTTGTATGGTTGAATAACATTCCATTGTGTGTGTGCGTGTGTGTGTTTGTGTGTGCATGTGTGTACACGACTTCTCTGTCCATTCATGTACTAACAGATGCCTAGGTTGCTTCCATACCGTGGCTATTGTAAGTAATGCTAGAGTAAACATAAGAGTGCATATATCTTTTTGAAATAGTGTTTTCATTTTCTTTGGATTAAAAACCCAGGAGTGGAATCACTGGATCATATGGTATTTCTGTTTTTAACTTAAAAAAAATTTTTTAATGATGTTTATTTATTTTTGAGAGACAGAGAGAGAGAGCGTGAGCAGGGGAGGGTCAGAGAGAGAGGGAGACACAGAATCTGAAGCAGGCTCCAGGCTCTGAGCTAGCTGTCAGCACAGAGCCTGACGCAGGGCTCAACCCACAAACTATGAGATCATGTCCTGAGCCAAGAAGCCAGACGCTTAACCGACTGAGCCGCTCAGGCGCCCCTGTTTTTAACTTTTTGAGAAACCTCCATACCTCTTAGAACAGTGGATGCACAGTTTACATTCCCACAAGCCGTGAACTAGGGTTTTGTTTTTCCACTTGTCATTTCTTATCTTTCTGATATTAGCCAGTTGGACTGGTATGAATTGGACTATATATAACTGTATTTATATACATATTTTAAGTGTCTGTTCAGGTATTCTCATTTTTAAATCAGATTTTTTTGATGTTGAGTTGTAAAAGCTCTTTATGTATTGTGGATATTAACCTTTTATCAATTTTTTCATTTGCAAGTATCTTCTCTCCTTCAGTAGGTTGCCTTTTTGTTTTGTTGATCGTTTTCTTTACTGAGTAAAAGCTTTTTAATTTGGTATAGTCCCAGGAGTTTATTTTTGCTTTTGTTTCTGTGCTTTTAGAGACATACCCATAAATGTTTTGCTAAAGAATTAGCCATATTTTATAAGAATTGTGTATGTATATTGAAAAATTGTCTATGAAGTGGTGAGTACATTTGTAAATGTTAAAACTACTCATAGTGTGAATTAAGATTCCATTACTAAACAGAACAGTTCTGCATTTTAGAAATGGCTTTGGTGACTCTGCTTTGCCTATCCTGACTTACTGTTGAGTCCTAGAAGGGATGTGCCCAAAGAATACTGTGTCTGTTACTTTAGATATTGAAGGAGAGAAAAATTTCTCTCCAAATCATTTTTCTTGGTTATAAAGGAAATATTAGAAGTGCTAGTAGTGAAGGGAGCTCTCTTTTCTAGACTTCACAAATGCTAGATCCTATTTTAGTTTGGATCCTTTGAACCTTAAGCACAAATAAAGAGTTGACCTTGGATATAGTCTATGAGCATGAAAAATTTATTGAGAATTTGAATAAAAAACCAAGAATGATTTCCATACCACCATATAGTGCCCTTGGCCCCCCCCTTCCCTCCACACACCAAAAAATCCATTTAGTGTTAAATAAAGTATCATTTTCTTTGGGAAAAAAATTCACTCTTAGGTATTTTGGAAATTTAGAAGAAAAAGTTTTACAAAAAAGTAAAAGAGTGTTAGTATCTAGTATTTAATTTGTGTGTAGAAGACTGCTTGGTTTAGACAATAATTTATCTTAATCCAACAATATCGTGAATAATAACTGTCAGAGATGATAACTGATGCTTAAAAAGGCAAATGAGACCTTTGTAAATGTATGTAAATCTTTGTATGGTGAATAATTTGAAAACTTTTTATCTGACAGGTAGAAAAATCATATCACACATATATATGTAAATATAGCATGGAAAATATTAAGGTATATATACTTATTCAGATAATTTCTCCTTCTCTCTACATAGTTTGGTCCCATTGTCATTTGATATGGAAAGGTAGAGAAAAGTAGAGTAATTGAGGAAAAGCATATTTGGTTTATGTTAAAAGGAAATTAAATCTGTTTATAAAAGAACAGCTTTCAAGGCACAGTGAAAGGAAATAATTAAAGACAGAATGGCAACCAAAGTTTTACTTTGGCGTAGACACCAAATTTGGAGGAGCATCCCTTGAGATGGATGATAAGAACTTTGAGGGAAAAGCTGTCCAAAGATGAATTTTAGAACAGTAGTGCTATCTTTAAGGATGGAATGCTACAGTTTCCAGGCCTTTTTTATTTTGAGCACATTGCATCAATGTTACATTATTTTCAAGTCTTTTGGAGCTAAATTTATGGTCCTTTAGGATGTGACACACTGTTAAATGGGACTTACCAAGAAAATAAGAAGAGAAGAATACAACGCAAAGCTAAAGCCATCATTAAAAACCACCGCTCCCAACCCCCTGCCCCCACCCCCACACCACCCCACATGCCACCCCACAAGCAAGTTCCTTGTGTTACAGTCTCACTGCAGCACACCCTTGCTACCCTGTGCAATTCACGCTTGCCCAGAAAGTATAGGTAGGTAGGATGACTCCAGTGTGGGCCTATCAAAAAGAACGCTAATTCAGTTCTTTCTTCACCTGCATCACTGTATCCAAAAATATAAACTTGGATCGAAGTAATTAAAACTGAAAAATGGAAGAAGTTGAAGAAAGATGCTCTATTTCCTAATAGAAACCAGCCGGGATCTGGGAGATGCCGCTGTAAAGACCTTTAGTCGGCGTTGCCGCTGTGGGTTACAGGACACAAGGGATGTCCGGGAGCTAAAGAGGAAAGAATGTAAAATGCAGTGTTGAATTGAAACAGGATGATGTTCTGCCTTAAATATTTGGAGACCAAATGATTGTCTAATTTTGATGCAAAAATGTTTTGGGATGTTGGAGAGCAAAATGAACATGTCTGCTGTAGTACACCTGGAAACTTCTCAAACACTTATCAGAGGACAGTAAATAGGAGGAGATAAATGGCTCTAACACAACATTCTTAGTGAAGAATTTAATGATAAATTCGATGCCTATAAATGGGGAAAATACATAAAAATATGATTAAAGGAGTGAAGCCAAACTACTCAGTGAAAATGGGGAAAAAAATCAGAATACTTTTTATCTACAATGGTATCTACTCTGACTGACAGTATTAAAATTGACATGTGAGCTAAAATGAAAACAGTTTTCTCAGAGCATTTTAGGAACCAATTATATAGTTATTTAAATACAAACAGGAAGGCAGAATTGAGTTTTACCAGAGTTATTAGGAAATAACAAAACACAGAGAAGAAATAGGCAAGACATTCAATGAGACAGAAGACACAATTTTGAAATGGACCCAAAGAGTAGGAATTGTGTTGACAGAAATTAGTGGTAAAAAATTTTTATTTAAAAAAATCATTTTTCCTAATTTTTTATTTTAATGTTTTAGTAAAATTTTCTACTAAAAATGTGATTTTAATAAAAATACTGAACTCTTTGGGAGAAAAATGAAGCAGGATTCCAAACCTACTCAAATGGGTGAATTAACCATTCAAACAACTAAACTATAAAATTTCTAGAACTGTGCTGTCTAATAGCTGCTAACCTCATGTGGCGTTTGAGAACTTGAAATATGGCTAGTATAACTGCTACCTCAAGTTTTAATTTTATTTCACTTATATTTAAATTCAAAACTGATATTTGATTCAGTTATTAGAAAATATTTAGACATGATTGGAAAATCTTGATACATCATCTACATTTTAAACTGTTAATTTTATAAAATTAAAATACAGATCACTAAATTGTACATCTGAAACCACTACTACACTTTATGTTAACTAACGTAAATTTAAATAAACTCTTGGAAAGAAAAAAAAAGAAAATTTAGCTACAGACCAAGTATTTCCATTGAAAACTTCTCAATTTGGCATGTATGTGTAAAATAAGCCCATCTTAAAATACTATAGGATATCTCATTAATAACTGTTACATTGATTGCATGTTAAAATAATAATACGGTTATGTTGAATTTAAATATATCATCAAATTAATTTTACTTGTTTCTTTTTTTTTATGTGACTACTAGAAAATTTTAAATTATGTATCTGGCTCACAACATACTTTCACTTAACACTATTCTAGATAAAAAAAGGTTTTAAAAAATTTATGATTATAAGGTAGAGAAATTCTTTCAACCAAAAATCAGAAGTCATTTAATCAGAAATTGTTTTTCAGTCCATTTAATGAAAAGCTACAAAGGGGAATGAAAATACTTGCAAAATAATGACAAAAAAGGAGAAATAAAACTAGGAAAATACATATTTTTGCAGACAACTTTGTTAATGTACAAAAGCCTCAACCAAATTTTATAGAATAGGCAAATTATGAAAGTATATAAATCAGCAATTGAGAGTAAAATAACAGGAATTAGAAATATTAGTACACACATATAAAGACATATAGTGTCACTTGTAAATAAAAAAATTAAAAAAGGATTTTTTAAACTATGAGATACCTGGTAACTAAGAGAAAATGAGAGATAAAAGAGAGAGATAATAAATTAGGGAGTAGATTAATGGCAACTCAACACCTTTAGGACCAACACTGATAGCTATATAAATTAAAATTATGAATAATAGATTCTAGATGTAGTAATCTGTCATAAGGTTATAGTTAAAAAATATGCTTATATACATATGTTTTGCAATACTGCATATAATAGCAAAATAAGTATAATTAAAGTTTAATAAGCAGAAATTATTTAAATAAACTTGTGTGGGTGTGCATGTACATATATATTCACATACAAAAATGAGTTATATCTTTAATATGCTGATTTGAAAATATACCCACAATATACTATGGCAAAAAGCAATAGATGGAATGTTTATAGTAAAATATATTAGATACTAAAAGAAAAAAATTGTATAAAATATCTGTATGTTTCTATCAAAAGACAGGACTGACATGCATTTATTATTTAGCTAGCTATCTGTTTATTATTGTGGAATGTAAAAGAACATGTTAACAGGGCACATGGGTGGCTCAGTTGGTTAAGTATCTGCTTTCAGCTCAGGTCATGATCTCACAGTCCGTGGGTTAGAGCCTTGCAGCGGGCTCTGTGCTGACAGCTCAGAGCCTGGAGCCTGCTTCGGATTCTGTGTTTCCCTCTCTCTCTCTCTCTGCCCCTTCCCTGATCACTATCTGTCTCTCTCTGTTTCTCAAAAATAAATGTTAAAAAAAATTTTTTAAAAACGTGTTAACAGTAGGTTCATTTAAGAATAGGGAAATGCGGGAGGGAGTATGGAATTTTCCTTTTAATTCTATACATTTGAATTTGTTTTTCAAAAATTTTAATGTTTATTCATTCTTGAGAGACAGAAACCGCATGAGTGGGGGTGCGGGCAGACAGAGAGGGAGACAGAATCTGAGGCAGGCTTCAGGTTCTGAGCTGTCCGCACAGAACCCCAAGCGGGGCACGAACCAGGAACTGTGAGATCATGACTTGTGCCAGAGTCAGACGCTTAACTGACTGAGCCACCCAGGCACCCCTATATTTGAATTTTAAACATATTCATTTATTTATATTTTCAAATTCATCAATACTGACTGGTTTTACAGAGTGGGGACTCTTTTTTCCTCTTCAGAATTTGTTATTTTTAAAGACCTTAAATAGCTAAATAATATACTTATAAAACTTACTGTGATTTTATTTGGTGAAAATTAGTGTAAGAGTTTATTAACAACCTCATGATTCGACTTTTGATCTCCTTGAGAAATACCATTATTTCCTTATGTCATGCAAAATGTTTATTTTATATAGGCTTTGCATTCTCATTATATTTTCTTACCTTTCACAATATCCAGTGTTATTCACTTCCTGCTAGCCTACTTATACATTATTTAAAAGACAATAAACATTCACCACTCTCATGGTCTTCAAATCTGGTGATATTTTAAAAGCATATCTGTCTGTTGAAGCAGGATTTTTAGGATATATTGAGAAGATTGTTTTACCATACATAGAAAAGTAGGTTTGTAAACCTTACTCCATACATCTCAAACTGTTGTGAGAGTACATCCAGTTAAAGATAACTAAATGGATATTGTTTTGTGTTCTTTTGTTAAATTATTTATTTATTTAAGTAATCTGTACCCCTGTGGGGCTCGAACTCACAGCCTCAAGACTGAGTCAGCAAGGCACCCTGCTAAATGAATATTATAAAGAATATTCATAATACAATCATATAAAATTTATGAAGTCTAAAACCCAGTTATTTCAGAGATTTATAGTTGACAAAACATTAACATTTATGAAAATATAATATTCTGTTTATTCAATAGTGAAGATATTAGCAGATATTCCCTGAATTATTAATTGAAATAATGACAAAGTTAATGACATTCTTGCAACCTGATACATAGAAAATTGTTCAAAGGCAGTTGTTTTCATAAGAGTCCATAAAAACAAAATAACTATAACAATATTGAAATGGATATTGAAATCTTAATAGAATAAATTCTAAACCTCAGACCAAATATAAATAAAGAAGAGAATTTAAATGGAAACCTGTTTAAGACTAGGATTGAAGCAGTAACTAAATGATTAAATCACTAAAAGTGAGTGGACTTAAAAGAGTAAAGGGGTGGGTAATACCATACATTTAATCAATATTAATGAAAACTAAATAATAGAACCTATCAAAAGAGCAGGATCATAGATTTTTTACAATACATTAAAATAGCTTTGCAGCAATATTAAATAGGAAATTGAATGTGTTTTCTAATATGGTAGGAATGTAGGTACAGTATAGAAGAAGAAATGGGCCATCCAAATTTAATAACCTGAACAGCAATATTATTGAGACAATAATACTGAATCATACTAATTTCTGCCTTTATTATCATTGTTTAGGCACAGATCTTGAATGTTTTGTGAATTCAGGGACATTTTATTCTTACCTAGATTCTAAAGAAAATGTTTAGAATTATAAAAGGCTTGTTTCCCAAGTTTAATCATGCTTAATTTGATATTTCCCTTTTTTCATTACACTATTAATAGCTGAATCCAACCAGATGATATGTATTTATAAATCCATTCATTAAAATATGCCTTTCTGTGCACAATAAAAACAGTGTAGTCCACTGTGCAGCTAAATTGCCATATGAAAGAAAGAACTGCTACTTGTATACACATTTTCTTTCCTTCTATCTTAGAAGCCAGATCAAAGCCTTCTATGTTATGTGATGCTGTTGCTCCTCAGGGCAGAGCAATAAACTTAAAATTTCATACCTGCTAAGTTAGTGATATAAATGTCAATTTAGTTGAGCTGAAACAGACTTTTGTAATCAATAGCAAGGATTCCTGTCAGTAGAAAGTATGTCTTGCTAATTCTTGCAAGTAAGTGGTTAGTTGTGGAGAACATTAAGTGACTTGAATGAATCATTCTCAAAATGTGGTCAGTTAAATTTTATGATTTCTTATTGACTGTTTTCCAGTTGGTATTTCTGATATTAAATTATAAAACCTAGAGTCTGTTTGCAACTTCTATTATGTTAGATTATCTACCCTCAACACAGAATCTCAATTTTCCTGGCTCGAATGTTTCCATTTACTCATAGTCATCTTAGGAGAAGAAAAAAAAAAAAAAAGAACAAAAACATGTAAGCAGAATGATTTAGGAGCCATGAAATCAAAAAATTTCTGTGCATGCATGTGACTGTCCAACTCTGAGTTCTGTAGTACAGTTTTGACAAAAACTTCTATGAAGATTAATTTTAAATCTGTCAAATAATGTGCATTTCAGGAAAGAGAATAGCAAAGATTGACTTTTAAAATTGTTAAAAGGATATTAGAGATACTTGAAGACAAAATTTCTAGGGCCTATCTCTTGTAAAATTTTATCTCAATTTCAGAACTGGAGTACTAAAATATATAATAATGCCTAGGGTCAATTATAACCCTTTCATACTTTATTTAATTTTACTGGTGAAAAATTTTTCTTGTAGTCTTTTCCTAGGTTGTTTTTGTTATTGTTTGGTTTTGTTTTGTTTTTTGTACTTGCATTATTAAGGAAAGTGACCTACAGAAATCCCAGGGGATCTAACCTATCAATGGAAATTCTATGTGGTAAAAGTAGGGAAACAGTCAGTGCTACGATGGCCTATCTAAATAATTCAAGACCTTTGAATTCTCAAGAGAGGATTGTTGGCTGATGATTACTTGGTATAGAAAGGTGATTACATGGAAGCAATAGTCTTCTCTCTTCCTAAAATTCCTTACCATTTCCTTTTTTTTTGAGCTTTTCCTCTGTGTGAGGTTACAAACAGATTCAATTTGGACATACAGTTGACTGAACAATTTTTCTACATTAAACACTAAATAGATACAGAAAACATATATTTCATTTGCAGTCCTCCAGGAACTGCACACTAATATGAGTCTGGATGCAGTCAGGAAAACACAAGCCACTCTACACTGAACGTAGATTGAGGCCTTTACCTCACCTTGAAGTTGCTTGAGGAGTGAAATTTAAGGAAACTTTCCACCGTTTTTCAGGGAAATGCCACAGAAGGTCACAAAAAGTTGATGCTGAGGTTTTTTTCACCTAAGGAACCAAACCAGAGTTCCTAAAGTGTCTGCCCGGAAGCTGCTACATTCCTTGAGGACTTTTGACAGGCTCCCACAAAATGTTCAGTCTGTTCCAGAGTAGAGGGTGGTTTTCAAGAACTTGTCAGAGTGATGGTGAACTTCATCTCTGCTTGGGAATAATTGCTTCCCTTTCACCCCAGCCTCCCTCTACTAGGGAAATCTTACCCAGTAACCATACAGTGAAGAGGATTTTGGGAAATGTAGTTTCTATTTCACAGGTGGAAATGATGCCTAATTGATCCTCTGTGGTCCTGTATTGTGCACGTATCTGTGGAACTACCATCTGTGCATATCCCTTTTATGCGTATTTAACTTCTGACCAAAAGTAATAGCACAATGCTTTGCATAACTTGTCAGAAATATCTGTGTATAGTCAAAAGGCATAATCATCTGCCTCCCACAAAGGGAAATAGAAAATTTTATATGCCGTTTAATTTATCAATGCTGGATAATGTTCATTTATTTTCTAGCTCAGTCACTATCCCCCTTTTTTATCTTGAAACTTAAAAGTAAAAGAGAAATTCAATCTCTAGCGATACCATGGGGAGAAAGACGAAAAATGGATTTATTGATATTTACAAAGTTAGATGTACATAAATACAAAGTAGAAAATATGCATAATCACTACAATCCTTACTTTTGCAAAAAGTCACATTGTCCTAGTTGACAATTATAACTTCCCTTTTCACTACCCCATCAACATTTCCTCCTCTTCAGCTAGTACAATAGCCAATCATAATTCTTTGCCAGGTGCATCCTCAAATTAACTGCCAAAGTAGCATGTGCCTAAATCGTGTTCCCTTTGTGAAGTAGTTGCATTTTTTCATCACTTTTTTTTTAACCAGAAAACACAGATGTGTTTTCCCAGATTCCAGGCCTATTTCTCTCTACTTCCATTGAATAATAGAAATCCAATTAAGACAAATCAGCTCAGCTAATAAAGTAAAACTCTTCTCTTTACCTAATGCTCCAGTAACAGAAGGAACATAAAATGTGTAGCTTCTGGTTAAACGGAATCAATCTTGAGTCCCTTGGTTCAAATATCCTTCCCCCTTAGGTACCACAATTCTGGATCATCAGAACCTAATGCTGTGAAGATACAAAACTGCTGCTGATGAAAAATTAAGTTTCTGATATGAACAATTACTAAGAGAAAGAACACTATCCTATTGATCACTAGTACAGAGCATATAACACATCCAAGAGGACACTGCCTAGTCATACTAAGTGTTTACCTTGCTGATTCTCTTCAAATATCCCTCAGCTCTTTCGCATTTTTAAGGTGGTTGGGTATGTGACAGGACTTAGAATAAATGATGGTATATGATCATGCATAGAGCATTAGATGAAGCAGGAAAAGCAGCTCTATATCCAGAATAAATATTTGTTCTGAGAAAATGCAGGTGTTATTATTTCTAATATGAAGGTATATGATATAATCAACCTATACAAGTTAGTAGACCTGGTATCAAGGGACAGGTTGTCCCAGGGAAATGGTATCCTGTTGAGAGCTTATAGCTAATCACAACTACTGGTAAGTGGGCTCTACGTAAGTTAACTCTCGGAAAAGGAAGTACTGTGTTTTAAAGTCTACAACTAACCTCCTGTCACCATGGCCACTTTATTCAAAAGGCCATTGATAAAGAGAAGTTGTTTCTGGGAAGACAGACTCTCAGACATTCATCTTTCCTATGTGGATATTTAGAGCTTTCTCTGTTGTGGTTATGATTTTTTCCTATACTGAGATGTCCTTTTACTTATCTTCTCCCCAAAACGCTTGTCACTAATTTATGAATTGTGTTTTTTCCTACTCTGTGGCATCCAACCAGCAAATGAGTAGTGGCTTATGGATCATTGTAGATGATTATGATCATATTTTTTAACTTCTCTCTGCTCAGATTCTTCTTCAGCACTACTGTTCAAGGATGTTCTTCTATTTTGTTACTATTTCCTCTCTGTAGGTGGGGCAAAATTCAACTTTTTTCCTTTAGGCAACTGATGATAGGGGGTTTTTCATGAGTTCATGAATGTGAGCTAAAGCCACGAGTACAAGACTTATTAGGACTTAAAACATAATGAAACTTACTTATTCCTTATGGAGTTCCTTGGTCTTGATTGATTTTATGCATCGGACTTTGATTTGATTATGGGATAGTTTTTAAGTTGTAATAGCATGTACACTCAGGGAATTCTTTTTGAGGTCAGTAGTTTGTGCTTCTTAAAAAATTAATTTTGACACAGTTTTTCAAAGGTATTTCATTCTTATCTATTTATGTAGATAATACAACTGTGATTAGAAAACAGTTGAGAATTTCAAGAATAATTTCTATCTCTCAGAGAAAACATTACCTGAAGGTTATTGGTGGTACAAGTAACTGTAAGAATAGAAAACCTCCTCCAGATATATAGAAAAGTTAAAAAAAAATACAGAAAGTATATTACTACTCTGCCAGTAAATTAGTGATAAAATTGATCAGAATAAAAGGGAAAATAATAAAGACAAATTAATCAAGAAGCAGAAAATCATAAAAACCAATGAAGACAGTGGAACAAACTTTCTGTCAGTACGGTTTTCAAGAAAAAGCAAATAGTGCCACCAGATGTGAGTAAAGTTGAAAAGGGTGACTAATGAAGAAAAGTGGACCACAAGAAAAGCTGTGACCATGAGGGAACGGATGCAGTTAGCCTGAAGTGACTCCACACAGAGGATCTGGCAAAATAATCAGTATCATTCTCTTCCTCCCTCAGATTCAGATCCAAGGAGTCTAGTGCTTGGGAAAAAATAAAACAAAACAGAGGAAAGGGTGCTCACTGATTTAGTCTATCTTGGGTTGCTTCCTATAGAGAGAAGAGTATAAAGTATCAGAGAATGGATCTAATGGGGCAAATGGAATAAAGCTTTGGAAAGGACTCTGTCGTGAATATATTTATCTGTTTCCATACCTCTCTACCTGAGGGGAACAAAGCTTAGATGAAGGAAATTCATATCCTGAATATGGAGGTTAGGTCTGTGTCACAGATCAGAGCAAAAAAAAAGAACCTCATGATCTGGCCAATTGATTATTTCATAAATTGACATGAAGCCCAAGCTGAGAATATCTTTCTATACCTGGCATGCCTGAGATGTCAAGAAAAATAGATTTCTAAGAAGGATGTTAGACTCTGAGACTGTTGAGGTGTAAGTTAGTAGTCAGATTACTCAACAAGTTATGAGATCATCCTTGAAGAATCAAACTAAACAAAGACTATTGAAGTCAACAAATGAGGAAAGACTCAAAGGCTTGAGATTAATTTAAGTCCATAGGTCCAGTCATGGTTGAAGCCTGCTATAACCACAAATTTCTCAGTTCCCAGTTGTATGAAGCAATATATTCACATTTCTTGGTTAAGATAGTTTAATTTGTGTTTTATTCACAGAAATTGATATTTGAAAATAGAATATATCAAATGAAGGACCTGAAATATGAAGTTATCTTAGTTGAGATTAGAGGCAAAGCAATGAGAATTTCTTTATCTTCACTTGGGATGTCTATAGTCCTTAATGCAAAGCATTTGTATTGTTGCTTAATGTGTATTTGGAAATCACAGAGTATACTACTGAGATTACAGTGTAGAAAAATGTCTTTCATAAATATTTATAAGCTATTTCTTATGTTTTTCAGTAAAGTTTTATAAAAATTGAAACAACTTCTGTCCAAGTTAACCCCCTGTAATCTGAAAAGGAATAAGACTTGGGTTTTTATAAGAGGACCTTTCAGCCAGTGGTCAACAATATATATTAAGTGAGTAATCATTCTATCTTTACTAAGAAAAGCAAGTCCTTTTCTGCCAAATAACATATTCTTTCCTTTTCAATACCAGTAAGACAATAAGCTTTTTTTTTTATCATTTTTTATCAACTAGTGAATAGTATTTATTTGGTAGAATTAATTTCTAGCACTGAGTACTGTCCTTTGAGCTTTGATGTATATTTAAAAGATTTAATCTCATTTAAATAAAAAGTTAAAAAAATAAAATTTTAATCTCATTACCTTTCTATATTCAGAAACAAAAATGAGTCCATACAACCACAAGTATCACATTACTGAAGATGATTATTTTATCTTGTTGAATCTTCTTGCTGTACTTCTACCTATTAACTGACTCAAATGCTTTTGGAGGTAGGGGTGAGAGAAAGAAATATAAATAAGTAATTAAAGTCATATACTCAGGAGTGTTCTACTTACAAACTTATTTTGACATCATTAATTTAACATAATTAGAAAACCTCTCATATAAATTAACTTGTTACCGCTCCCTAAGAATTTAGACCTGTGTATGTGGAAATACTTTCATTTTAATCTGAATAAATATAAAAAGTGATTTAGAAAACAGTAACGTAAAGAAGAGACTGCTTCACTATGAATAGTAGGTAAAGTTGTGCGACCCGATGAGCCATAGTAGCATCCTTAGCCAGTAGGGTTTGGATGGTAAATTCCTGAACAAGCTTAGTGGGACCAGCAAGATTATCTCACCGCTGATAGCATTAATGATAGCTTCAATGAAGAGATAAATCCTGTTGCAGAGATGAACAGATTAGACTCCCAGAACTGATGCCCTTGTAGATTCATTCAATTAAAATTAATAATTTTCTGATTACGATTTGGCATTCCATTTAGGTCTGCCTATTTGTATAGCTGGGTTCACATACTTTGGTAGAATATGGCTAGTAATCTGTTTTTATATGCCAATGTTCAGGTTCACTTATATAACTATTCCCCAGCTAGAAGGCCCATACTTGTTTGATAAAATTTGGTTTTTGACTCCTCAACATAAAAACCATAACTTAATTGTGGCACAGTGATAAAATCACCAGGGAAAATGTGTCGTGGACAAGAGCTATTCATCACTCCCTGCTTCTCAATACAGAACTATTATGCACCACCTGTTTGCCTTCCTCCATTTAACTTCTAAGCACACCAAGGGGAGACAGGTCTTGGTAACACTAACTAGAAGAGGGAATTCTTAAAAGGAAAAGATTACTTTCCCTCAAGGTGATTCATATAAACTATGTTCACAAGCTCTTCTACTTAAATGTTAGTTGGAAAGAAATTTGCTCAGATGCTGCAATAATATCTCCCAATTCAGTTAGATTTATAGTTAGATATAGCATATAAGCTCTATCTACAGGGCCTATCGGCAGTATTTGCAAGCCTAATACGGACTATACTGATCAATTGGGTCTTTGAAAAAACAGCCACAGTCTTGGCTATGTAAGGTACAATTCATTTGTACAATTTTAATTTATTTGTAATCAAAATCTGACAGGGTGTCTGAAAATGCTAGGCAGTGTTTCAAACATAGTAGCCAAATTCTGTGACAGTAGATTGCATTGCCAGAAGAATTAATGTATCTAATATATGACAGAACTATGTCCTAATCTACCTTTTGTTAGCTGTTGCCATCTTGGAAATATTATATAAAATAATTTTCCTATGAAGTACAAATTTCTATCCTTGAATATAAGCAGGGTTGTTTTGGTAAATGTTTAATAACTGGTTATGGGTTGGGAAGAAGATCCACTTTGTAGCATTTGATAATTTTTGTTACTCAAATATTTCTAGCGTAGCTGAATCCAAACTACTAACATGTCATCAGTGAATATGGAATTAGGAAGAGAGATATGCACAAAATGCTCTCAGGAACCAGAGTCATTTGACTTCAACACATAAGTGAAATAAGATAATTTTAATATGGAACTGGATATATTTTTACCAAGAAAAAAAGATCCAAAGTTAATATGCCATATAGAAGTAATAAAGACTAAAATATGGAGATTTTAGGTTTACTTCAATTGAATTCTAAATAAAATGATTTGAATTGAAAGAAATATATTAGAAAATTTTGCTCTGACTCATTCAATTTCATGCTGAAGCAAGGAAGTCCCAGGGTATACAGAGACTGGCTAGTTGACAAAGCTTGAACTACAACTAATTTTTCATATGCTTACAGTGAAGAAATAGACTAAGAAAATGAATAAAGATTCAACACATCAAGTTTTAAAGAGCTCTGAAAATGTATTAATTCTGAAAATCCAAGTTCAATGACCTCTTCCTCTTAGGAGTAATGATTAAATTTTTTGACAGAATAAAAATATTATGGATGAGGTGAGGAGTTCTGGTTCCACATCCTATGGAGTAAACACACTCCACCATCTCTCCTACTGATACAGCTCTACAACCTGGACAGAGTGTAGGGCACAGCTATTTGAGTGCCCTGAAAATTAAACAGTAGTAGGTACACTGAGGAGCAGACCAGAAATTCAAAATATCACCCAAAGAGTGTTGTTTGGCATTTGTTTCCCTAGTGCTATTCCCTGACTTGTGCTAAATACAGCTTGAAACTTAGAAGTGGGCTTGGAGCCTGACCAAGTATGGTCAAGGATAAGCCCTCTAGTTCTGGCTTGAGAAAAACAGTCTCCTAACATTCACAGTGAGTAGGAGGAATCCTCAGTGCTTAACCTTTTCTCTGTTCTCCTATGTGTCAGCACCCAAATGAGAGTATGATGTAGCGATAGCAGCCACAGTGAAAGGGCAGCTGGAGTATCTGGAAATCTAAGGTAGGGAAACTTATTCCAATCAAAAGACCCTGGTCCCAATAGGATAAAACAAATCTCTATGGCTATTGCTATTTTTCCTTCTCTGTCTTGTCTCTTGAATCACAAGCACAGATATGAGGAGTTCATAGCAGATCCAGGAAAATAAAGGTGGAGACATCTGGCCAAAAGGTAAAAAAAAAAAAAAGAAGAAGAAGGAAAAGAAAAGAAAGGAGGAAAGACTCACCAGGGCACCACAAATGGGGGAGGGGATTATGGAGACAGAAAGCAACCCCCTAGAGCTGTTTATGAACTCCTGAGCTCACCTCTAAGATGTGTGTATGTGAATTTGATCTAAACAACATGCACAGACATTGGAAACTGAACCATGAGAGAGACAACTGCCAAAATCCCAGATTAGACAGTGGGAAGGGCATGAGACAACTCTACATAGGTCTGCAAAGATTTGAAAACAACAGTTACACTAAAGCCACGACCCACAGAACTTAAAGTCTTAACCAACGTTAAATCAACTTTTAGGTTAATTTTCTGTCAAAATAACAGAAATTCCACATACTCCATAAAATTTAAACAAGACACAGTCTCATAATGTACTATTCAAAATGAAAATCAGATGATCCAAAATTGCTTGGCATAAAAAGAGTCAGAAAAAGAATTCACCTGGAAAAAATCACCAACAGAATCAAATTGGAGACAACAGATGTTACATTTATTTGAGAAAAACTTTAAAGCAACACTTTTTTTAATGTTTTATTTATTTTTGATACAGACAGAGACAGAGCATGAGAGGGGGAGGGTCAGAGAGAGAGGGAGACACAGAACCGGAAGCAGGCTCCAGGCTCTGAGCTAGCTGTCAGCACAGAGCCAGATGCGGGGCTCGAACCCACGAACGTGAGGTCTGACCTGAGCCGAAGCCAGAGGCTTTACCGACTGAGCCACCCAGGTGCCCCTAAAGCAACACTTTGCAAAAACATTCCAGTAAATAAAGATAAACACCTGTCAAATGAATGGAAAGACAGAAATTTGCAGCAAGGTCATAAATGTTACAAAGAAGGGAAATATTATTTATAAATCAAATGGAAATTTTAAAAAATAAATCTCCTTTAGTATTTTGGATTCAATAACAGGATGGAGATGACAAAGGTAAGAGTTGGGAATTTAAAGATAAATCTCAATAAAGTATCCAATCTGACCAATGGAGAAAATGTGATAGAATATCCCTTGCGAGGAAGGGGTCCTGGGGACACGACGAGCGACACAATGACCATTCCCAAAGGCTGATGGCTAATGGAAACACTGTTCCCTCCAGCTGATGGCTGAGGGAACGCACCGACGTTTCCAGGCGTCCCAGGAAACTCATATGTCTCCAGAAGCTGATGGCTAATGGAGATGGATGCTTCTCAATGGAAGCGTGAACGGTCCCGGAAAGCAAGGGCCCGGTGGATGTCCCTGAAAGAGGTGGAGACGGACCAAGAGCTGATGGCTAATGGCAAACTTTATTAGGAACAGCATCTTATTTTATACCCTCCTTGCAAGCCTGGAGAGCATGGTGAATGTTTAGTCAGCAGTAAATGTTTACCTAGAACAATAGTGACAGTCACAGAGTGGGCAGAGCAGGAGCAGCGTGCAACTGTGTGTGGGTATATCTTGTAGCTTCTTGTCACTCTTGGCTGATGACCAGGAAGGTACTGTCCGCACGTCCTCCTGGGACTTCATCAAGTCCCTTGTTCCCAGCATTCTGGGAGCAGAAGTTCGATAAGGATGTTTCATACATAAGGACAGTGGCTGGGAACTGAGGTCCAATGTCCTGTTTCCCAACAAGAAAAGATTGAAAAATATAAACAGTATGTCAGGTTTCTTTAAGAGACTACCCATCAGAGAAACAAAAAATTCAATAGAAAAATAAAAATTAAAAAATATGAAAAATTTAAAAAGGCTAGAAAAACCCTAAATTTTGCAAAATGCTTAAATATATGAATTCAAAACATTCAATGAACCCCAAACTGTATATACAACTAGCAACCTGACTTCCCGGGTGAAATTCAAAACCATCTCCCATACCCGAGAAGGGCAAAGAGTTAGAAGGAAGGGGTGAACCACTCCAGATTGGTAGGTGATAGGTTTAATAAGGTATGACAATTACATCCAAGGCTTGTCTTGGGAAGACAAAAGGCAAAAAGATCCAAGCATCAGAATCTTAAAAGTTCATGTGGGGACCTTAAGAGGGTCAGGTCATGTACACGTTCTAGATGGTCTCATTAACACATTACTCTCTCAAGTTTGCAGACTACTATGGGAATGGTGGGAAGAACATGTATTTCAGAGTCAGGGGTGGAGGTAAGGGTCCTCTGATTGCCCTGGTCCAGCTCCAGGGTCAAACAGCAGTAGTGTCCTCTGATATGCAAAGAAATTGATACTAAGACCTATCATAATCAAACTGCTGAAAAAATAGAAACAAAGAAACAATACTGAAAGGAGCTAGTGGAAAATTTTCAAGTTAACAACAAAGTAATTGACGGTATAGTTCTCTTCAAAGACTATATAGAGGCCAGGAAAAAGTAGCACAACATGTTTTAAGAGCTGAAATAAACTGTCAACCCAGAAACCCATCTCCAATGAAAATATTTTTTAGGAAGGAAGGTGAATACATTCCCAGATTAAAGAAAACTAAGAGAATCCTTTGTAAGAAAACTTGTCTTTTTTTTTAAATTGCTATACAAAGTTCTTCATGCAGAAGTAAAATTGTATCAAATGACAGACTATAGATCAAAGAAATTTTTCAAGAATAAAAGGGATATTACATAATAAAAAAGAAGTCAATTCACTAAAAAGACATTATAATCTAAATGTACATGTACCTAACAAAAGTGCTTTAAAATACATGAAGCAAATACGTATTTAATAGAAAAGGGAGACAAATTCAATGTTTTCACTGAGACTTCCAACACTCTTCTTATAGTAATAGAAATGCTAGAGAAATAATGTAGAACTAACAACACCATAAACCAGCTGGATGTAACTGACATTTATAGAGTACCTCACCCAACAGTGGAAAATGTTTCCTTTTATGGTGCATATGGAATATTCACCGCGGTCTTATCTGGAGTCAGAAAACAGAGGTAAAAATAAACATAACATAGTTGTGAAAAAATACAGAGAAGTACACATTTTACTTTCTGCTATTAATTTCTCTTTCCTCTGCTTTTCTACTTCCTATTGGAGAATTATATTTATTTTATTTTTCAAGAGTTACGGTATTTTAGATGTAGTTTCTTTTTATAATACTTAGCTGTGTGGACCTGAGTTAGTGAAAACCGTTCTAATTTCTCATTACCAGTTGTCTGTTTTGTTTACCTCAGCTTTCCATTCCTAATTACCGTACTTGGGTTGATTTCATTGTTGGCTGAAATCTAGTCAAGGGCTTTTGTCAAGATTTCCTCATGTATAATTTTTTTTGAATAGTTTCATCTTTATCACATCACTTTTGTTTTAATGCTTACAAATGATTTGATTATAATATTGGGGTTAATTTTTTTTTAAATATTTGTAAACATTGATCCATTGCCATATGACATTTGCTGTTTATGTGGAGGAGAAACAATATGCTCTTCTTTGTGTGTGTGTGTGTGTGTGTGTGTGTGTGTGTGTGACTTAACAAAGATATATTAGCTTACAATTTTGGAGGTATGTTGACCAAAGTTAGCCTCACTGTACTAAAATCAGAATGTCGGCAGGATACATTTCTTTGTAGAGGCTCCAGGGAAGAATCCATTTTGTGGACTTCACCAGCTTCTACTGACTGCTCCTATTCCTTGTGGCCCTTCTGTCTTCCTTGTTTATTCATCTATTGATGGCCACTGGGTTGTTTCCCTACCTTGACTATTGTAAATATTTCACTTTGCAAAAGCTTTTTATTTTAGTGTAGTTAAGTAGTTTATTTTTTTATTGTGTTTCTCTTGCCTAAAGAGACACATCTAGAAAAATGCTACTATGACTGATCTCAGAGAAATTACTGCCTTTGCTCTTTTCTAGGATTTTTATGGTTTCAGGACTCACATTTAGGTCTTTAATCCATTTTGAGTTTATTTTTGTATATGGTGTAAAAAAGTGCTCTGGTTTTATTCTTTTGCATGTAACTGTCCAATTTTCCCAGCACCATTTATTGAAGAGATCACCATTTCCCCAATGTATATTCTTGCCCCCTTTGTCACAGATTGATTGACTTTATATGTGAGGGTTTATTTCAGGGCTTGTGTCAGAGTACATATGTCAGAAGCATACTGTTTTGTGTACTATAGCTTCATACTGTATCATGAAATCTGGAATTGTTATATTTCTAGCTGTGTTCATTTTCAGGAGTGTTTTGGCTATGTGGATGTTTTGTGGTTTCCTATAATTACAGTATTATTTGTTCTGGTTTTGTAAAAAATGCTTTTGGTATTATAATAGCAATTGCATTGAATATGTAGATTGCTTTGGGTAGTATGGGCATTTTAACAATATTAATTCTTCCCATATGGACATTTTAATAGTATTAATTCTTCCCATCCATGAACATGAGATATCTTTCCATTGTTTGGGTTGCATTCAATTGCTTTCATTGATATTTTATAGTTTTCAGATAAGAGCTTTTTCACCTCCTTGGTTCAGTTTATTTCTGGGTATTCTTTTTGGTACAATTGTAATCATTTTCTCTCTTACAAGGGATTTGCTTTTTTTTTTTTTAAGATTTATTTTTATACCTGTTTTCTCGTGAATCCTTTAATTTAATAGCAAAAAGGCAGTACATGGTATTAGTCACTTCTTGCCACAATAATAGTATATAGCCACCTGCTTGAAACAGTGACAAACAGTAGTAAGCATCATTCCTATATCTGAGCTTGGTTATGGCAAATCTGCCTCAGGCTGTTGATTGTTGGTCAGCTGGGGAGGATTTATTCTGTTTATCAAATTTTGAGATTCAGGAAATGGGGTACTGGATATTAGAGCATAGATTCCTAAAGCAATAATCATCGACTTATATAAGACCTGCAGAATGTCTCAAAATCTCTTTAGGCCTGGGCTCTAAGCAAGCCTACCATACATCTACTCATATTCCCAAAGCCATTACTTGGCCAAACATCAATGGGGCAGGAAGTGGTTCTTTGATATAGGTAGTAGTGAAGGGAATTTGCTGAATAATCTGATCTATATAACTCACTATTTATTTTTCTATTCATTTTTTCTTGTTATGCAGTGTACTGTTTTAAATCTACAGGTTTAATTCTTTAACAACATTTTTATTATGTAATCATCTTCTTGTAACAAATTTCTTAAATTTCAACCACTCTCTGCCTTCAGAATTTAAAACTGATTAGTTTGTCTACACCAGTATTCCGATTATTATCTGAGATTATTCAATCACTTTAAGGTCATAACATTTTACAAATGTACACTAGGGACACCTGGGTGGCTCAGTGGGTTGAGCGTCTGACTTTAGCTCAGGTCATGATCTTACAGTCTGTAAGTTTGAGTCCCGCATGGGGCTCTGTGCTGACAGCTCAGAGCCTGGAGCCTGCTTCAGATGCTGTGTCTCCCTCTCTCTCTATGCTGTCCTCCCCTCATGCTGTGTCTCTCTCTGTCTTGGAAAAATGAATAAGGCTTAAAAAAATTTTTAAATGTATATAATGATCTTTCTTTATCAATTTGTTGATATTGCCTAAATTTATCCTTTTTACCTTAATCACTTATTTATTCATTAGTACATATATTTTAAGTGCTTCCTATATATCAAGCATCCTTATGGATAAAATTGTAACATGATAAAATTATGTACATTTTAATTTTGAAACTAGTCAAATGAACACAAGTATTTCATTGGTCATGGATTGAAGGCTTTAAGGAAAAAGTGATGTTAGGTCTAAATTTCCAAATAATCATTTCCTCCTTTTCTCCCCTGAATATATATACATATGTATATACATATATACATATATAAAGTATACATATATGAATGTGTGTATATGTGCATGTACATACACATACATATATAAATATATATATACTATAAGTAGATATATACTCATACATGTATATTTGTCTTTATATACTAAATATATCTACTTATGTACTGTTTTATATACTATATACTTGTTTTATATATATAAGTAAATAATATATTTACTATTATATATACTCATACATGTATTTTCTTTGTTTTATATACTATATACTTGTTTTATATACCATATACTTATATATATATACACACTCATATCTACTTACACATAAGTAGATATATATACTCATACATGTATTATCTTTGTTTTTATGAAAATATTTATGTTCTACTCTCAGCAAATTTCAATTATATATTGCAGTATTATCAACTGTAGTCACCATGTTATATATTAGATCCTCTATAGATTTGCCCAATTCTAGACATTACATAAAATGGAATTATAAATATGTACTCTTTTGTAATTTTTTTGACTACCATATGTTTTCAAAGATCATCCATGTCGTAGCATGTAGCATTGTTGTGACCAAGTAATATTCCATTGTTTATCCATATATCTACCGATATATTTACCTATTTATCAGTTTGGTGACATTGCCACTTTTTGGCTATTTTGAATAATACTGCTATCAACATTCCTGTGCAAGTTTTGTGTAGACATATATTTCAGTTCTCTTGAGCATATACCTTAGAATTTCTTGGATCATATGGTAACTCTGTATTTAACTATTTGAGAAATTGACAGACCGTCATTCAAAATGTCTTTGTGATTTTACTTTCCTATTGCACTATATGAAATTTCCATTTCTCCACATTCTTCCCAATACTTATTATCCGACTCTTTATTGTAGCCATCCTAGTGGGTATGAGGTGAAAAGCTTAAGTTTTGATGGCACTTTAGGGAAATCAGAGTTATTCCATGGAATTAGTGTATCAGGACCTAAGGAAAAAAAATTATAACTCATTTCTAATTCTGATAATGAGGACAACTCTACATGTCACATTTGGCCAGAAAATTGAACTCAATTTCAGAAATTCTGTCCTTGAACTCAAATCATCATATCTAAATCAAATTATCCATTATATAAAGCAGTTTTGTTACATGAACTCTAGCATAATTTGAGTGTATATTCATTATTTGTGGCTTCATTACATTATGAACATTGTAAAAACTTCCCATATTTGATGTCTTGTTTTTCCATTTTTACAAAAGGCAGATAACCTGTAATTGTAGAATTCTCTAAATCTAAGGTATAGTTTTATGACCCAGGTTTCATCAGTCAGATACAACTGAACAAGAATCAGGTCTGGTGTCAATCAGTATGGTAATGAAGACTTGATTCTTCATGGACTACAGTGACAGAAATGCTGGCACACAGATGCAGATGTCATTGGTGCTAAGGGGTGTGTCTGGGCGTAGTTCCTACTTTGTGGCCCTCCCTAAGAATCTGTGAACAACCTAACATATTTTACTAATCTACCCAGAATGGATTTTGTCATTTGTATTCCCAATTGATATTGTTCTCAAATATTTTTCCAGTTTACTTCAAGTTATATATAAATCAATAAAAGATACAACTATACACATACATAAACTAAACCCTTTCATTCCTATTACATTTCCTGTTTATAATTCCAAAATGATACCATTAGAGAAATAATAAAAATTGATTTCAGTATAGCAAAAAGTCAATTTTAAATTTTATTCCAAGGGCATAATATTAAAAATTCTTCTTTTATTTCTACCAGAACCTGAAATTCATGTCAACAGTGTTTCAACATGTATTCCACTGTACAGGCTATTATCTTTTATCTCTTTGAATTATAGCCTTATATCAAATAAAATTCATTACAAATGTGTTGACACGTTTTGTTTGCATCCACTTCTATTTTCTTCAGATTTTGAGGGACCATTTTTGCCACAATTCTATACAAGCTATTTGCTTTTTTCATATTCTTTTCATAGATACCTTCATTTGATTTTTTTAATGTTTTATTTATTTTTGAGAGAGAGAGAGAGACAGACAGACAAGAGACAGCGTGAGCAGGGGAGGGAGAGTCCGAGAGCGAGGGAAATACAGAATCTGAAGCAGGTTCCAGGCTCTGAGCTAGCTGTCAGCACAGAGCCCAGAGCCCTTTGTGTGGCTTAAACCCACGAACCAAACCGTGAGATCATGACCTGAGCCGAAGCTGGATGCTTAACTGACTGAACCACCCAGGCGCCCCAATACCTTCATTAGAAACAAGGTCTTTGGGGTACCTGGGTGGTTAATTTGGGTAAGTGTCCAGCTTTTGATTTCAGCTCAGGTCATGATCTCACAATCATGAGTTTGAGCCCTACATCGAGCTCCACACTGAGTGTGAAGCCTGCTTGAAATTCTCTATCCCTGTCTCTCTGCCTCTCCCCTGCTCATGCATACCATCTCTATAAATAAGTAAATAAATAAAAAATAAATAAATAAATAAATAAAAGAAAATAAAAACAAGATATGTGGCAACAAACCCAGCTAATATAGAAATCCACCTCCATTACTTTGCCAGTAAGACTTGATCTTGGCTGTGTGAAAAAAGAATTCTCACAAACCTTCCTGTGCAAACTACTCTTATAAATAATAGTCTACTTTGGAAATCACGGAAAGAGGTAAAATGTTATCACATTTTGGTTCTGCTGGTTAGCAGAGAAAACTAAAAATAATATAATAATGTTTTATGTTTTTGCAATTTAATACTTAATGTTACAACTCCCTAAGAAAAATATACAAAATTTTAACTTCATTTCTTTCATTTCTTTCTGTACTTCCCCTCATTCTATTTTTTACTTTATTAAGTCTTTACTATATATACACAATGTGAAGTGGTAGGTATGGTTCAACCAGTAGTATCATGAAAAATACTGAAAAAAACAACTCTGTGTTATTGTCTTTTCTGTACAAAACTAAAATTTTAGTATCTGTCAATCTATTTCTTTGCTTATTTTGTGAAATTTGAGGTTTCCTTATCCAGTAAACTGTTACCATGTGGCAAGCTATCGGAACTTTCAAATGAAACAGATCTCCCTAGATTTCAGAAAATTAAAGGAGGAGCAGAGAGGGAGGGAGAGAGAGAATCCCAGGCAGGCTCCATGCTCAGCAGAGAGCCCACTACAGGGCTTGATCTCGCAGCTCTGGGATCATGACCTGAGCTGAAATCAAGAGTTGGACACCCAACTGACCAAGCCATCCAGGCATTCCCACACTGTTGTGTTTTGTTGTTGACTGGAGCCTAGAATCCAGGCTCTGGGGGTACTAGAGCATCACTGCAGTGGTTTGTGAGGTACTCCCACTCCAACACTAGCAGAATTTCAGGGTCTTGAGGGCATTCAAATACTTGGAAACCCAAACAGCAAATGAAGCCTCCACACATTGATGGAATATGTATAAGTCCTGTCTTAGGAAATTAAAAAATAATAAGACACTTTTATATATTAAATTTTGGGAAGCATTTGTCAACACCATTTTTTACTTTTCAATGTCATTTTATTTTTTAAAAATAGCTTATTACCAAGTTTATTTCCATATAACACCCACTGCTCTTCCCCACAAATGCCCCTCTCCATAACCATCACTCCCCTTCCTCTTCCCCCTCCCTCTTCATCCCTCAGTTTGTTTTCAGTATTCAAGAATCTCTCATGATTTGCTTCACTCCCTCTCCCTCCTTCTCCCCACCCCCTTTCCCCTTCCCATGGTCCTCCATTAGGTTTCTCCTGTTAGACCTATGAGAGTGCAAACATATGGTATCTGTCCTTCTCTGCCTGACTTATTTTGCTTAGCATGACACCCTCAAAGTCCATCCACTTTGCTACAAATGGCCAGATTTCATTCTTTCTCATTGCCATGTGGTACTCCATTGTGTGTGTGTGTGTGTGTGTGTGTGTGTGTGTGTGTGTGTATACACCACATCTTTATCCATTCATCACTTGATGGACATTTAGGCTCTTTCCATGATTTGGCTATAGTTGAAAGTACTCAACACCACTTTTTATACAGAGTAATGTCAGGGTGTTTGATATGCCTTACCTGATAGAGCGGATTATTGTTCTAAATCTCTGTTAATAAACTATTAGTATATTCAGATCATCCAGTAAGCATCTACTCTGTCCTAGCCAATGTGTGATGCTAAAAAGTCAGGGTGATGAAGCAGACATAGCCCAGCCCTTAATGGTGCTTATGTTCCAGTACAATAACAAATAGAAAGATAAGCAATTTTCGTTAGGATATATAACATGGAGAAAATAAAACCTGGTAATTGAAAAGGGAGTGACCTTAGATGGTTGGCCAGGGAAAGTCTAATCCTTAAAAGGTATGTTTAACTGAGTCTGGATAAAGAGGGCTCCCTAGGTGGCTCAGTCAGTTAAGCATCCGACTTCAGCTCAGGTCATGAGCTCACGGTTTGTGGGTTTAAGCTCTGTGTAGGGCTTTGTGCTGACAGCTCAGAGTCTGGAGTCAGCCTCGGATTCTGTGGTTCCCTCTCTCTCTACACCTCCCTTGCTTGCACTCTGTCTCTGTCTCTCTCAAAAATAAATAAACATTTAAAAAAATTAAATATCTAGAAAGAATGCTTCCAGAAAAAAAAAGAGACAAAGCCCCTGTGGAAGACATATGTTTGCTGATTTAGTATGTGTGATGTCAGTATGGTTGAAATTTAGTAATTAAGAGGTTTAGCAGGAGGCACCTCAGTTGCTCAGTTAGTTGAGCAGCCAACTCTTGATTTCTGCTCAGGTCATGATTCAGCTCAGGTGAATTCCTCTCCCTCTGCCCCTCTCCCCTCCTCCCTCTCCCTCCCTCCCTCCCCCCCCCTCTCTCTCTCTCTCTCTCTTTCTCTCTCTCTCTCTCTCTCTCTCTCTCTCTTTCTCTCAATCTCAATGAAATGACATGACATGACATGAAACAGAGGCATAGTGGTGCAAAATATTAAATTTTGTATATACATTTTATATATTTGAAATCTGTATTTGAAAAAATATATGTATAGTAAATTTTTGGAAAGTTCAGAGTATTTTTTTTCCTGAGCACAGAGCTCAGTTATTCTTGCAACAGCTGACTGGGCATGGGAAAGGTATCTGGCCCAAAGCCATCCAACCATGTGGTGAGTCAGGAGTTTAATAATAATGCTGGTATATGAGTTCTTCCAACCAAACTCATCAGTCCTGTCTTGAAGAGTTTTTCATGAAACATGCAGAAATAGAATACAGGCAGTGGCAATATCTGAGCTTAACAATATAAACAGAGGGTGCAGGAGAAAGCACCAGAATAGCAAATAATTTGTAGCTATTGCTAAGGAAGCAGTAAATGAACCATGGCCACATGGCTGTACCATCCTCTGAACAGTGTTACAGTCTCTATAGGATCTGAATGAGCATCAGCTAAATTTGCACTGTTTAGTTAATTCCTCATCCATCCTTTTAACACCATACCATTAGTTTAATGTATCTTCATAGATTCTATTCTTTATGTTCTGACAAAACTTTAATAACACATATGCTATTTCATTCTCATTAAAAATCATATGATGAGATAAATGTTAAAAGGTTTTAATAGTA
The DNA here is from genome assembly GCF_006229205.1 of Suricata suricatta. Lineage (NCBI taxonomy): Eukaryota > Metazoa > Chordata > Mammalia > Carnivora > Herpestidae > Suricata > Suricata suricatta. The sequence goes on along the minus strand of NC_043705.1, from coordinate 73,055,698 downwards.
AAATATGAAGGTTACACATTTAGTAAGTAGGATATATGGGATTAGAATTGAACCATCTATGACACTAACATTAATACAGTGGGATAAACAGACACTAGCCAAGTCTTCTACATAACCGTGATTCACAAGTGGCTCTAGTATGCCCAGCTTTAATAAGGGTCATAATTGGATACAAGTCAAGAGAATGAAAAGGCAAGCTATAGGCTGGGAGAAAATATTTGCAAAAATGTATCTGACAAAGGACAATTATCTGAAATTACAAAGAATGTTTTAAAATGAACAATAAAAAGTAAATAAACTAATAAATTAACAAAAGACCTGAAAAGATATGTTACTTATGAGAAATAAACATATGAAAAGATGCTTATCATCATAAGCTACTAGAGAATTGTGAATTAAATAACCATGAAATAATGCTACACACATAGCAAACACTGATAAAACACCGACAACGCCAGTGTTGGTTAGGATGTGGCAACAGGAATCCCCATTCATTGCTGGTGGGAATACAAAATGGTACAACCACTTTAGAAGACAGCTTAGCTATTTCTTACAAAGGTAAATTATTTGCTTTGCCATCCAGCAGTGGTACTTCTTGGCATTTACCCAAGTGAGTTGAAAAGTTAAGTCTATGCAAAAACCTGTATACTTATGTTTACAGAAACTTTGTTTATAATTGCCAAAACTTAAAAAACCAAGATGTAACTTCAGTAGGTGAATGGATAAATAAACTGTGGTACATCCAGACAACAGAATATTATTTGACACTAATGAGGAAGAGTCTACTAAATCATGAAAGACAGGGAGAAACTTTAAATGTATAGTATTAAATGAAATAAACCAATCTGAAAAGGTTACATACTATATGATTCCACCTGTGTGATGTTTTAGAAAAGGCAAAACTATGAAGATAGTGAAAGTGTCAATGGTTACCACAGGTTGTGGGGATGGACAGATGAAAAGGTTGAACACAGAGAATTTTTAGGGCAGTGAAACCATTCTGTATGATACTTAATGGTGGATATATGTTAGCACACACTTGTCAAGTCCACAGATGTTTCACTGATTGTAACAAATGTGCCCGCTCGGATAGTGGATGTTATTAATGGAGGAGACTATGCTTGTGTTGGAGGAGGTGGTATGTGGGAACTATGTATACTTTTTTTCAGTAATGCTGTGAAACTAAAACTACTTAAAAAATCGTCTACTAAAAATAGATATAATAAATCTGAGGAAAAAACAGAGACCTATCTATATCCAGTGAATTCTACCACAAATAAAAGTGTTTTTTTTAATTTGTTTTTAATTGGGGGGAAGTGGTGAAAGGAAAACCAGTGTGAAATAGCACAATGGTTTATTTATTTGTGTATTTGTGTATTTGTGTGTTATCTCTTCCAGTACTGAGAGAGATCATCTTGCCCTGAGGTACCTGTTTCTGCCTTGTCCCTTAGGAGGACAGTCTGTGGGCAGCTAAGAACGAGGGACAAGAATGTTAGCTTAAGGCAGCTGGCACAGCTCTGAGAAATTGCGGACAGTCACACAACTCTGAGACCTCCCCAGGAGAGGAGAGGAATGTGCTTCCAATGTTGCAGACTTCCAGTGCACGGCACTGGGGGAAATGGGCAGGTTGTTTCTTGTGGCTACTATGGCTTGCAAGTGAGAGAGACTTCTCCAGAGGGAGGGAGAGAGTACAGTATATCCATGCATAGAAAAGGTATGAGAGGTTCCCAAAATTTCTAGCCATGTTGAATGGTCAAGCTTCTTCCCTTTTGTAGAAAATTTATAAAGCCTAAGAAAGATGGCTGTCTCTTCAAATGGCGACACCAATGCAGAGCAAGGAGCTTGACGAATAAAGGGAACATGACACAGCCCAAGGAATAAAATAAATCCCCAGTAACCTACTCTAAAGAAATGGATATTGATGAATTGCCTAAACGATAATACTAAATAATCTACTTAATAGTGAACTACAAGAGAACACAGATGGACAACTAAACAAAATCAAGGATGTTGATACATGAACAAAATTAGACTATCAACAAAGAAAAACTGTAAATAAACCAAATTCTGAAGCTTAAAAATAGAGCTTCAACCACAGACTTGACTGAGTAGAAAAAAAATCAGCAAATTCAGACAAGTTGTTGGAAATTATCTTAAAACCATACACATACAGAAGACAACTATACTGTCACTCAGGTTGTGAATAATTTGAGTCTTTAGCCTAAAGCATCAGCAGTTACACTGCTCATGGATTAGAATTAATACTGTGAAAATGTCAGTACTCTCCAAATCAGTATACATATTCATTGCAATCCTGATAAAAATTCCAATAGCATTTTTCACAGAAATACAAAAAACAATCCTGTGTTTGTATGGAACCACAAAAGATCCTGAATAATCAGAGCAATCTTGAGAATGGAAAATGGTGAAGGCATCAATGCTTCCTGATTCAAGCTATGTTAGGAAGCTATAATAAACAAAGTTATGTTATTAGAATAAAAGCAGACATGTAGATCAATGAAACGTAATAGAAGGCCCAGAAATAAACCTAGACATATTTGGTCAATTAATTTACAACAAAGGAGCCAAGAATCCACAACAGGGAAAAATAGTCTCTTCAATAAATGGTCTTGAGAAACCTGGACAGCCCCATGAAAAGAATGAACTTAGGTGTGCCCGGGTGGCTCAGTCAGGTGAGTGTCTGACTTACTCTCACAGTTTGTGAGATTGAGCCCTGAGCCCTGTGTTGTCAGAGGTTCTCTCTCTCTCTCTCTCTCCTTCTGCCACTCCCCTACTCTCACACATGCTCTCTCTCTCTCTCTCTCTTTCTCTCTCCCAAAATAAATAAATAAACTTTAAAAAAAAAAGAAGAAAAAAGAATGAAACTGGACCACTATCATATACCTTACACAAAAATCAACTCAAAGTGGATTAAAGATTTGAGTGTGAAACCTGCAACAATAAAACTTCTAGAAGAAAACTCCTTAGGGTCAGTCTTAATGATTAATCTTGGGTTTGACAACAAAAGCAAAAATAGACAAGTGGGACTACATGAAACTTAAAACAAAGGAAACCATCAACAAAATGCAAAGGCAACTACACGGAGGAGAGAACATTTGCAAATGGTATCTAATAAGTGTCAGTATTGAAAATATGTTAAGAACCCATACAACTCAATAGTAAAAAAAAAAAAAAATCAGATTAAAAATGGGCAGAGGAACTGAATAGATATTTTTCCAAAGAGGACATACAAACAGGTAACAAGTATTCAAAACAGTGCTCAACATCACTAATCATGAGGAAAATGCAAATAAAAACCTAATGAGATATCACCTCACACCCGTTAGGACAAGAAAAGTTGGTGAAGATGTGAAGAAAAGGGAACTCTTCTGCTCTCTCGGTGGAAATTTTAAATGGTTTAGCACCATGGAAAGTAATATGGGGCTTCCTCAAAAGATTAAAAACAGATGATATGAACCAGCAATCTCAATTTTGGATATATAACCAAAAGAATTGAAATCAAGATCTCAAAGAGATTTATGTGCTTTCAGGTTCATTGCATTATCCGTAGTATCCAACATATGGCAACAACCTGAAGATTCCTCATCAGCTGCATGGCTAAAGATTCTTGGATATAAACATACAGTCAGGATATTAATCAGTCTTTAAAAAGGAGAAAATCCTGCCATATGCAGCAACATGTATTAATGTGGAGGACATTATGCTGCATGAAATTAGCCAGTTACAGAAGGCTATGGTTCCACTTATAAGAGGTACCTAAAATCGAGTCCTAGATTGTAGAATGGTGGTTGCCAGGGTCCAGGTGAGGGGAAGTTTGGGAGTTGCTATTCATTGGATATAAAGTTTTACTTATGCAAGATGAGTAAATTCTAGAGATAAGCCATAAAACATTGTCTATAGTTAATAGTACTATATTGTACACTCAGTACATTGTTTATTGTTAAAGAGGTAGATTTTATAAGTGTCCTTATTATAATAAAAATGAATTAAAAATAAATAAAAAAGAACAAAGTACTTGAGATATAAGAATGAATATAATAAACAGCTATTGCATAAGTCCAGATGCTTGTTCTCCCCATTTTAGGAATGTGATTTTATTGCATTTCTTTTTAATTAAATCACTCAATCAATAAGATCTCTCAAGTTTTCAAAGCCAAATAGGTGTCTCAGAAATTAAATTTAAGGCATCCCTAAAGAACAATTCATTTAGCACTGATTTAAAAACCATCCTACAGAATGTGGCATTTGGTCTAAGTAATTCTATTAATGAAACTCTGTAGTATCATGTAAGTTTTACTATGTCTCAAACTACCAGAAATAATCTATTTTATGAAGATACTGGATAATATAATCTAATTTGTACTCATAATTTACACTTAGGTTAATATAATCTTAGGTTAATCTTAAACATCTATGAAATTAAAGTATCCTACACCCAGTAAATTTATTACAGAGAATAAGAAGTTTTGATAATGTTTTTTATAAAAGAGTAAATATTGCACAACCTAGATAATACTTATTTTTTTTTTAATGTTTGTTTATTTTTGAAGGAGAGAGAGAGAGGGAGACGCAGAATCTGAAGCAGGCTCCAGGCTCTGAACGGTCAGCACAGTTCCCAACGTTGGGCTCAAAATCGTGGGCCATGCAACCATGACCTGGGCAGCCCACCCCCCCACACTTATATTCGTATACTCTGGTAAAACCAGGGCAAAATTATATTATCAAAATAGTCTAACTTAAATGATTCCTTTTACTTGAAATATCATATAAAATTTCTCCCTTTTTATATTTTTAAAACTATACTAACACTTGATTTAAAAGCATGAAAAAGTTTCATTTTATAAGTCATTGAAAAGGCTAAACATAATTCAAATTAAAATTATTTCCACTATTGAAGGAGGGCATAACTGTTTAAAACTTGGCAGTACCATAGTTTGCATAGAATAGACTGAAAGGTTTTCTTTTACAGGTGAAAAACACAAATAAATTCTGAAAAAGCCTACACTAGCTTCTCTGTTCCCCCCAAAATTACAAGAAGAAAACTAAGAAAAACTGAAATTTGAAAGGAAAATATTAATAATGTTTTAATGAATTAAAACATCCTCTCACAGGAGACTATAATTTCCTATAGAAGACTCACTCAGTGTGGGGCCACCAGAAGACTATCCTGAGCCAAAAAGAAGCCATAAAAGCTAATGTTTTACCTTTCTTTTGACGAGTAGCACAGTACTTGTGAGTGAAACTTCTGAAGAAACCTGAGTGGCACCTTTATACTGTTAAAGTGTAAGAAGATTACTGAAGGAAAGAACAGAACAAAACAAAAGAAAAAACCATACACACAAAGCTGAGTCTGTTCATTCCAAGAGAAGGAAACCAATGATGCCAGTCATTGCGTGGTTTGCTAAGTGGTATAATTAGGAACTTTTAAGTACAGGAAGAAGAGTGAGGCAGGGGGTTCATTAGTTAAGTTCATTAAGAGGGGTGGAGGGGGATAATTAGTTTGGCTAATTAAGCAAAAGTTCCTAATAGGCTTGAACTCTGTTTATTAAAATAAGTCCCAGTGTTCCTTGTTTAGGAAATCTTTATTTGAGTCCAGTAAGAGTCTGGTGTATTGTAGTATAATGGAGTCTCTCAGAATTTATTGTCCTTTATCTCCTTCATTCGTTAGAGTCACCTGTAAGAAAACACTACATGTAATCTTGATATAACCTAGGCAAGTGTCACAATAAGTATACGATGTTCTTTCCACAATAGATCAGAAAAACTGCAAATAGTGAACTACATTGTTTCAATAAATGATGTTTTCTTTTTCTGCTTCAAAGTGTTTATGGATTGTTTCAATTAGTTTTGACTAGAGAAATAGGTTATGAGGCTTTTTAACTTTTAGCATTGTAGAAGTAAATAGGAAACTGTGTAGTCAGGTTTAAACCTTCTGGTATAAGAAATATGTCACTTGCTCCACATTAGACCTTGCGCTATATGGAGAAGTATTGCTGGCGTCCATGTTGGGGGAAAAAACAACAACAACAAAGAGGTGACTACTTCTCTGTGGTACTTCCTGTCTACCTTAGTTTATGTAATTTTCTAAAACACTCAAATGTTTGAAAATAATAGAATATTTAATTTTTAAAACAAAAGTTTAAATAGTGATAACTTGGCACAACTATGCTATGGGTAGATGTATAAAATATAAGAAGAAAAACCAATTTCCCGTTAAAGAAAAACATTCTTTGTGCATCTTCACTTTTTCCTTTTATTTTGTTTAGTAAAACTAAGACCCCAAGACTTTTGAGACCTATAATCTGGGACCCTTGGATGGCTCAGTCAGTTAAGTGTCTAACTCTTGATTTCAGCTCAAGTCTCAGTCTCACAATTTATGAGATCAAGCCCAAGTCAGGCTCTGTACTGACAGCACAAAGCCTTCTTGGGATTCTGTCTCTCTCCTTCTTTCTCTGTTCGCTCTCTCTCTCTCTCTCTCTCTCTTTCTGAAAATAAATAAATAAACATTTAAAAAAAGACCTATTATCTAAGAGCACTCACTTTCTGTCATAATTAACATTTTCTACTGTTCTTCTTGGCTGGCAGTAAAATCACCGCAAAGAGTATTTATCCCTCTAGTGACAGAGATCTACAGCAACGCAACCACTGTTAAAATTCAATCTGACCTTTTCTGGAACTGTTTGAATAGATAAATAGGAAAATGTAACTGTATATTGGCAACTATAGACATCCTTAGGCTTTCCACTAAGTTAATGAAAGATTACGTTTGTGAAAGCATTGATCTCATCCAATTTTCAAACTGAGTTACTGCAAACTTTCATTAAAAATTTAAAATATAATGTCAACATTATAAAAGGACACAATCTCTCTGTACACAAACCTCCCTTAGTGGCTTTTGCAAATTAAAATGCTGAAAATGAAAACATGGATGCTTGGAAATAAGGACTCTTATTAAAAAGAGGACATAGGGTAAAACGTTGTCAGCCTTTTCAAATTTAAGTATTATTTTAGGTGACAACATAATTATTTAATGTTCTTAATTAAACCTATAGAATGAGGAAAATCTAAGAAATATTTCTACTATTAAAATTTTACTTAAAAATAAACATTCTTGGACTAATATAACATGTAAACTTAGGATAAAGCAATTTTCTTAACATAGGGATTCTTCAGAATAAATGCCAAGATAGGAATTAATTCACCTTTGAGAACCTTGAAAATTGATGCATACTTTTTTCCTCCAGTGATCATTTAAAGTGGCTTTAAACCTTGTCAAATAGTATGCTCTAGGTTTATATTTGGATGATCACCAAATTTGCAAAGTGCTTTCCATTTTAAAACAACAATAGTTTTACATACTGTCATTCAATGTTTCCTTCAGGCTTTAATGATTATGAGGGAGTAGAGCCTGCCACTTTGGGTCACTTGAATTTAAGCCAAATTCATTACTATATAGAATATATGTCTACATAGGTTAAGGACTATATGGTTTACCATTAAATATATATAAAAATATACAATTATTTTTTACTAAATAAATGAGAATGGTTTGATTTTAAAGGAATTATAAAACAATTCCACTTTGATCTCTATATACACTTAATTTCTTGAAGTAAAATATAACCTAGTTTTTCATTAACTTATTTTAAAAGTGTCAAATAACGATAATTTCAAATGGATGAGTCCAAGGCAGTATATGATTCTTTTTTTTTTAATTTTAGTTATTTTTGCTAGAGAGATCATGCATGAGCAGGGAAGGAGCATAGAAAGAGCGAGACAGAGGATCTGAAGCAGGCTCCAAGCTGTCAGCCCAGAGCCTAATGTGTGGCTCAAACTCATGAACCATGAAATCATAACCTGAGCTAAAGTTGGACTCTAAACCGACTGACAATAGGTGCCCCTATTCTCTTTCTTTTACTGTGATATAATTATCATATAACATGAGTTTCAAGTGTACAAAATAATGATTTAATATTTGTGTATATTGTGAAATAATCACCACAATAATTCTACTTCATATGCATCACCACTCAGTTCTTGTGATGAGAAATTTCAAGATTTACCACCACAGCAACTTTCAAATATACAATAGAACATTAACTATAGACACTTTGCTGTACATTACATCCACAACATTTACTTTATGATTGGAAGTTTGTACCTTTGGACCCCTTTCACCTGTGCTGCCTTCTTCCAGCCATCACCAATCTGTTCTATCTATGAGGTGTTTTTTTTAGATAACACGTAAAAGTGAGATCTTACACTGTTTTTCTCTGGCTGTTTCACTTAGCATAAAGTCATTGTGGCCCATCTATAGTATCAAAGATTATTTTCTATGGCTACATAATATCAATTATATGTGCATGTGTATAAATATGTATATAAGGTCCATTATAAATAAATATCACATTTTTTAATTTATTCATTCATTGATGGACACTTAGGTTATTTCCATGTCTTGGCTTTTGTAAATAATGCTACAATGATTATGGCAGAGCATATATCTTTTTGAGTTACTGCTTTTATTTCCTTCAGATAAATACACAGAAGTGTAATTTATGGATCATATACTAGTTCTATTTTAATTTTTAAAGGGAACTCCATATTTCATTCCATTGTGACTGTACCAATTTATATCTCCTCAATAGTGGACAAGGGTTTCCTTCTCACCGCCTCCTCTTCAACATTAGTTATTTCTTATATTTTTGATAATAGCCATCCTAACAGGTATGAGATGGTATCTCATTATGGTTTTGATTTGCCTTTTCCTGATAATTAGTGATGTTGAGTGTCTTTTCATCTACCTGTTACTTATTTGTATGTCCCTTCAGAAAAATGTCTGTTCAGTCCCTCTGCCTATTTTTAAATCCATTTATTTTTCCCTATTGATGTATAAGTTCTTTATGCATTTTGGATATTACCTCCTTCTTAGATACAATTCGCAGGCATTTTCTCCCACTTCATAGGTTGCCTTTTTATTTTGTTGGTGCTTTCCTTAACTATGCAGATTTCAGGTTGATGCAGTCCCGCTTGCTTATTTTTGCTTTTGTTCTTTGCTTGCAATTTTACAACTAAAAAATCATCACCAAGACTGATACCAAGGCCCTTACAGCCTGTTTTCTTTTAGAAGTTTCATAATTTTGGGGCACCTGGGTGACTCAGTCATTTGGGCAGCTGGCTCTTCGTTACAGCTCAGGGCATGATCTCCCAGTTTCACGAGATCAAGCCCCATGTTGGGTTCTGTGCTGGCAGTGCAGAGCCTGCTTGGGATTCTGTCTCCATCTCTGCCTCTCCCCCACTCACACTGTATCTGTGTCTCTCAAATAAATAAGCTTAAAAAATTTATAAAACAAGTTTTATAGTTTCGGGTTTTCTGTTTAGGACTTCAAACCTCTTTGAGTCAGTTTTCTGTATATGGTGTAAAACAGTGGTGCAGTTTTACCAGCACCACTTTCTGAAGAGATTATCTTTTCCTCATTGTATATTCCTAACTCCTTTGTAGTTAATTGACCATATATGCATAGGTTTATTTCTGGGCCATCCATTCTGTTCCATTGATCTACATGTCTTTTTTTTAATGCCAGACTATACTGTTTTGATTACTATAGCTTTGTAATGTAGTTTGAAATCAGGTATAATTTCTTCAGTTATGTGTTCATCTTTGGTTTTTGTTTTTTGTTTCTTTTTGGTCAAGATTTTTTTTGACTCTTTAGGGTCTTTTGTGGTTCCATACAAGTGTTGGACTTGTTCTTTTTCTGTGCAAAGTGCCACTGGAATTTTAATAGGGATTGAATTGAATCTATAGATCACTTTGAGTAATATGGTAATATTAATGGGATATAAGATGTGAGTGATATTAATTTTTGTAGTCTATAATAATGGAATATCTATTTGTATTTTTTCGATTTCTTTCATTAATGCCTTACAATTTTCAATGTACAAGTCTTTCATCTTAGTTAAATTTATTTCTAAACGCTTAATTCTTTTTGATGCAGTTGTAAATTGGACTGTTTCCTTAATTTCTCTTTCTGTTGGTGTATAGAAATGCAGTACATTTTTTGTATATTGATTTTGTGTTCCATAACTTTACTGAATTTATTAGTCCTAACAATTTTTGGTGAAATTTTTAAGGTTTATTCTATATAATCTTGTGTCATCTGTGAATAATGACAATTTGACTTTGACTTTTTTATTGAATGCTTTTTATTTCTTTTTCTTGCTTGATTTCTCTGGCTAAGACTTCCAATGCTATGTTAAATAAAAGTGGTGAGAATGAACACCCTTGTATCATTCCTTATCTTAGAGAAAAACCTTTCAGGTTTTCATTATTATGTATTTAGCTATAGGCTTAGCAGATATGGTCTGTATAATATGTTGAAATTCCCTTTGTGTATACTTTGTTCAATTTTTATCATAAATGGGTGTTAAATTTTTTCACCTGCTTTTTCTGCACCTATTGAGTTGATCATAAAGTTTTTATCCTTCATTTTTAAAATGTGGTATATTACATTGATGTGCATTATTGTTTATGTTACATTAACCAAAGTACATTTTGACTGGCTTATCTAAACCTGATTAATGATATCCAGGAATTATTATGTCCAATATAAGGTGCATAGTCATGTCACCATTGCTTCCACCAAACTTATTAATGACTATGATTGCAAAATGGATGTCTCCTCTGACTGAAATCAGTTTTAATATAATTGCTCAGAAAGTTTGCTAATATTTTTGATTTGACTGTTTAGTTGCTTTAATTTTCATGTAATAGTTTTCTTGATTTTTGGGTGCATATTATTTGTCTGGACAGCACCTTAATCTCTTCCAACCTGTTTCTTGATATTTTCAATTAGTACTTACAGTGCCAACTTACCTATTCATATAAATATCCTAAAAAAAACCCCACTGCAAAATCTTATTCTAAATTGATAAAATAGAGTTTGGGTTTTAAAAAGTGGATTCTGATTATAGTTTGTAGGGAGAGTTTCAGAACAAAATGTGTAACAAGTAAGAACTCATTAATCTCTCCTAGGATTTGAATGCATTTTGAAGCCATTTTTTTGGAACACAGTAAAAAAGGAAGGAAGGAAGGAAGGAAGGAAGGAAGGAAGGAAGGAAGGAAGGAAGGAAGGAAGGAAGGAAGGATAAAGCCAACAACAACTTTGAGGCAAAAAGTAGAAAGTTCACTTTTGATCTGCATATTTGAAGTGTTAGAATATTTCTAAGTGTGGATGACTTTGCCTCTGCCTCATTATAGTGTGAATTCTACATATACAGTAGACAATAGTGGTTCTATTGTAATAGTTGGTTGTTCATTTAATCTTCTTGGGGTACATTATTCTAGTTAACACAATCTTGCCTTATCCGGAATGTGACTTAAGTAAATATTAAGTGAAAGATATGCTTGGGTCAGAGGAAGTGTTTTAATATGTTCTTTCCCATTTGAGTCCTACAGTGCATCTTAACAGAAGTACAAACATGTACAATCATGGAAAACACTCTGAATGGTTTGTCAGTTTTTGAGAAGACAATATTAGAGAGTAAGAATTTCAGGAAATAAGTATTTAGGGAAGACTTAGATTTATAATTTAGAAAAATCAGAAACATAGTATACTAAACCAGGACTTCAGGATATAAAATAGAGATCCAGAGATTATATACTAGCTACCATACCTAAAACTTTATATTTTCTTATTTTTGCACATCTGTTCTTTTCTGACCCCATATCAATTTGCATAAAAACATTGTAGTATTATGGAAACAATTTATTAGGGACCTTGCCAGTTTTCTAACAGCTCAATGTAACTCAGTAATACTGAAACAAATTGGCTCATCTATATTTCTGTTCCAGAGATTAAACATAAATATGTCCACAGTTATAAAGGAACCTGTCAGAAAACAGAATCTATTGTTGGTGGAGTTTCACCTATAATTATATTTTTCTTGATTTTAATATTTACCAAAAGCTATTTTCCCATTTTGACACGAGCACCTTCCATTATATAGGATATAGTGGCATATAAGCGCTCAGTATGGTCACATAAAATGGAAATTCAAGAGTTAATCCCCCCTAGTTAAAAATATAGTTTGCTAAAACTCAGATGGAAGACAAAGGTGGGGTGCAGTTAATGGGCAGAAACATCACAACTAACATTATAAATGGAACAAGGATCAAACTAAACAGACTCATGGAAGCTTAAATATTACTAAAAAAGTATTTACTGAATGCCTACTCCTTGCAAACTCTTTGACAGACATTTGGGATACAATGGTAAACAAGACAGACTGTTCTCTTGCTAGCATGTAACAAGCTGTTTTAATAGCTTCACTGAGAGAAAAAAATGAAGTAGCTTTTCCAGTCCTTGCCTAGTTCCCTGTCATCTTTCACCTAAAAAGACCTCTGACACCAGTGGGGAATAACTTACTGTGCAAACCAGGAAAACAGAAACACAAAGTCAAAGTCAGTAAAAATCTGAAGTAAATGAGACAGAGAAACAGAGATACAAGGGTCAAGGTCTGGAGTGTGCTTGCCGTACTCTCTGGGAATCAACAAAGATTGTTTAGGCTTAAAAAGCTTACAGGATACACTTTCTCAACCACTTAAAACTATGAAAGTATAATTATCAAAAGTAAAAATTTACCCTCAAGTTAATATTAAGTGAACATACATCATATGTTTTATATAACCCCTTATTAATGAAGGCTTTGGCAAAAAACCATGTCCAACTCTATGAAAAATCATATTGATTTTTCAATTGTGAGAAATGATTCCCAGATGAGATCATCTCCCTTCCCACAACCCTAGTGAGGAGAATAGATTATTGTAATCTAGTTATCCCTTTTTATTCTGCCACACCTTTACACTTGAAAAAGTATAGTTTTCAAAAACGTAAACATAAAATGAACCAATATATGATCTTATTTATTATTTAGCCCATTAATTAATGAGGGAGAAATTATTACAATTGGTTCAGCAGGTATCAGAGAAGCTAAATTATTTAGAGTCAATTTAACAAAGAAATATTAGTATAGCCTTGCTGGGTTATATATAAAACTGGTTAATGCTCAACAGGCCATAAATCTTCAGAGCAATCTGTTCCAACAGACAGAATTTCTTTGTATCAGTACAGTAGTAAAATCTACAAGAAGAAATTTTACTTAGTCTGAAACTATAAATCAATCATAAAAGGTAAGACCAAGTAAATATATTATCTTAGGCTATTATTGTGTATTTTTTGGTCATCATTTTATACCAAAAGGAATTACCCTCAAAATGTTTGCCTTATTTTGCCACATTTTAGATAGTGATTTTTTTTCTGATAACCTTTGTCACATGGATATTTTATACTGCCAGATCTCTAGGCAGTATGAAAACTCTTACTATTTGAATGATTTCATAACCCCCTTTCTCTTGTCTTGAGGCATGAGGGAAAGAAACCTCCCTCCATCTCTCTCTCTCTCTCTCTCTCTCTCACATAGTCTTGAGGAAAAAATATATTCACTGACAGTACATTTTGATGAAATCGTCCCTTGCAAAGTTCAATCCTATCATTTTATACTCTGGACATAGATGAACACTAATGTGGGCAGAATTAATTTGTAAAAAGTGTAAAGGGTCATTTACCTTTTTTTTGGATGAGGGGATATTTGTAATCTTTTGGAATTCTTTGACTTTTGGGTTCATCCAAAACAGTAATAGAGAGAGTCCTAATTAACATTCTGTTTTAGCTTTGCAGATTTGATTTTATATTAGTCACTAATGTTTTGAAACCTGCCTATAACTATAGTTATTATACAATTAGTTCCATTTGGAGAGCTACCTATCTCCTATTATCCCTCAATTCTGAGCCCTTGTCTGCAATTTGATCTAAATAAAAGTTTTAATGTATACGTTAAATATAAAACCTATTTTCTGGCTCAGATCTAAGCTGAAAAGCTAATCCCTGTGGCCATGTTTCTCAAATGACCATCTGTGGAGGGCGGGGGGGGGGGTATCAATCTCATCTGAAGCACTCAGTAGTGTACATGATTGAGTCTCTACCTTGTTTTATCAATCATTATCTTGAAAGACTCTGTTGGGAATCTGTACTTTTCATGTTCTCCATAGATGATTACAGTACCCAACCAGGTTTTGAAGGATTCATTTGTTATTTAATGTTCATGGTTTTGATACTTCCTGCATATCCAAATGGAGCATCACATCTTGAAGCAGTAGCTGATTAGTTACTACTTAACCATTTCATGTAAATGTTCATTTGGCTTTTCCCCTCCCCCTACTTATAGAAGAACTAGCGCAAAATTCAAAATGTCAAAGTCAGTTATAAATGCTACTACTCAATAAACATATAGTCATTTTATTTTATCATTTTAGTGTTGCTTTTAATATTTTAAAAATAATGGAGCGTTTCATATTTACTATGGACAGTAAATTCATTGGAAATACCCCTTCTTTACATTTAGTCCATTATTATCAATAGATAAAATGAGAGCCATGTTAAATATCTGCATTTGGAAATCTACCTCCAAAATATATCAGAAGTTTTTTGAGTAATAAAGCACAGATAAGAGAGTGATGCTCCTTAGATCATGGAATATGCTCCGGGAGGTTTAGTAGAACTGCCAGTTATCTGTTGTGGCCTCTGGGGCTAGACAGCGGGATGTGGTTCTTGGCCTCATATTTTCATATATTTTTAATGGCAGCTGTTCACAGGCTGGCACTCCAGTATGAAATTATTTTGTTTATTCCATATGGCTACAAAATCTGGTTATCTGACACAATTGGCATACAACTGGGAAAAATTTGGAGTTTTAGAGAAGTAACACAGTGACAGTTTCTAAATCTGTGGCTAGCAGCATGACCCCTAAGATCTTAACATGTTTACTTTTTCAGGCTCTTCTCTTACCCTTTCCTTCCCTGGACATCATGCCTAGATGTGCACACATTTTACCCTTTGGCCCTTTTGGCATTCCCTATATTGCTCCATCAGGGGGAATCAACTTCTTCCACTTTCACGTGACCAATTCCCATTCAACTTTAAGGCTCAGTTTAGAGGACAACTCACTCCACATGGCTTCAGTCGTTGTTTCCTTTCCTCATAAAAAGTACACTTTCATGGACTACCATAAAAGCCTGTAGTCTAATCTGTCTTAGAGTTCATGACTTCATACTGAAATTATTTACTTATCTGTCACCTTTACTAGGCAAAATAGTCCTTGGACATTTTATCTCTTTCATTATGATCACCTAATTAGAAGCTTGTAACTTAGCAGGCATTCAAATAAAGATTGATCATTTAGTTATGCTTATTCTGTATGGCTGTATACAAGCCTGTTGATAATATTCTTACTTTTGAAATGTAGAAATAAGAGAAATTATGAGGATTGTATCCTAAAGAAAATTTGTTAAAAATTTCCATGTAATGTTGCTGTATTTTCCCATTGCCTTAAATAATATTTTCAGTTATATATATTATATGATTTTCATTTTAGGTCACTTTTCAAATAATTGTGTCAGCACTCTGATAAACTTTCAGTAACTTTATCTAAAGTCTGTGAAGATGCATCAATTGTCCTTGACATTAATATATAAGTATATATTCCTTTATAATATTCTAAAATTTTTATCACAACATTAAAGTATATATTTATTCTGTATAAAATATGTAAATACTGATAAGAAGCCCATAAGTAGTGGTTTTGTTATTTGACCAAGAATTAGAATTTTTTATAAAATTTCTCAGAGACATAGATCATCTGAAAAAAACACACATCTGAACATATATTGGTTTAAAGGATTTACCAAGTATTTATTTTTTTCAACTTCCTTGTATTGTGAAATTTGAATTTTCCATTAATCATGCCACAAACAGCATTCTAAAAATATCATATTGCTTTAGAATTAGGACGTATAATACTAAGGAATTTTTAATGTATACCAGCAGAGATTTAATCTTAATTTGATCATCCATGATTTTGTCACTTGAATATATTTTACAATATTCTAGATTCCTCATTATAAAAACATTAAGTGTTCAAATAAAATGTGAGGTGTCCAATTTATATTTTTACAATACGTTGATGATAAATAATGGTTTGCTTTCTTTAATGACACTGATTACTTATTTGATATATTTTTCAATGCTTTCTTTTTTGGTTCTTTAATTTGAATATTGTTCTGAGAGCAAATATATCATGGAAAAGCTGTGTTTATAATGTCGAAAGTGAGAGTCTCATCTATACCATTTTGACAAGTGGAAATTAATGGTGTATGATGAACTTTAACTGAGCTCCACCCAGACAATACAAAATAGATATTTTATTCTAAATTGGAAATTACCAATATCAAGTTATAATTCACTACAGCTATCATATAAAATGGAAGTTTTATATAGGTTACTACATTCATAATACAATACTTTGTCATAATAACATAAGGGGAAACTAACTTAGATGCATTTTCTTTTTCTTTATATTCTTTTTAAAAATATAAACATACAGTGTTATATTAGTTTCAGGTGTACAATGTATTGATTTGACAATTCTGTACATTATTTGCTGTTCACCATATGTGTAGCCACCATCTATCATGATACTATATTATTAAATATTATTGACTATATTCTCTATACTGTACTTATCACCTCTGTGACTTATTTTATAATTGGAAGTACATTTTAATCTCCTTTATCAATTTTACTCATCCCCTTCCATTCTCCCCTCTGGCAAACCTTCTAGTTCTTTTTATGTAAGAATTTTTTTATGGCTTTTGTTTCATTGGTTGTTTTGTTTTGTTTTATATTCCACATATAAGTAAAATCATATGGTATTTATCTTTATTTGTCTAACTTGTTTCACTTACCAGAATATATTATAGCTCCATCTCTGTGGTAACCAATGGCAAGAGCTCATTCTATATCATCCCTGAATAATATTCCATTCTTTCTCTGTGTATATGTATATATGTGTATACTCCTTCTTTATCCAAAAATCTATCACTGAACATTGGGTTTGATTCCATTTCTTGGCTATTATAAATAATGCTGCAATACGCATAGTGGTGCATACATCTCAATAAACATAGGGGTGCAAATTAGTGTTTTTGTTTTCCTTGGGTAAATACCTAGTAATACAATTATTGGATCACATTGTATTTCTATTGTTAATTTTTGAGAAACCTCCATATTGTTTTCCAGAGTGGATGCACCAATTTACATTCCTACCAACAGTGCACCAGGGTCCCCTTTTCTCTAAATCTTCTCCAAAATTATTACTACTTATATATATTTTATGCTAAGTATTCAGATTGGTGTGAGGTAGTATATTCTTGTGGTTTTGATTTGCATTTCCCTGATGATGAGTGGTGTTGAGCATCTTTTCATATATCTGTTGGCCATCTGTATGTCTTCTTTGGAAAAATATCTCAGTTCCTCTACCCATATTTTTAAAGTTTCAAAGAGACAGAGACAGCATGAGTTGGGGAGGAGCAGAAAGATTGAGAGAGTGAGAATCCCAAAAAGGCTTGTGCTGCCACCAAAAAACCTGATGCGGGGCTTCAATTTACAAAACCATGAAATCATAATCTGAGCTGAAACCAAGAGCTGGACACTTAACCGACTGAGTTACCCACTTGCCCCTCCTCTGCCCATTTTTAATTGGATTAGGTTTTTTTGGTGTTGAATTGTATAATTTTTAAAATATATTTTAGATATTAACCCTTTATTGGATATATCATTTGCAAGTATCTTCTCCCATTCAGTGAGTTGCCTTTTGTTCTGTTGATTTCCTCTGCTGTGCAAAAACTTTTGGTATAGTTCAAATAGTTTATTTTTGCTTTTGTTTCCCTTGTCCGAGGAGACATATACATAAACATGTTGCTAAAAGCAATGTACAAAAGATTACTATTTTTCCTTTAGGGGTTCTGTGATTTCAGGTTTCATATTAATCCATTTTGAGTTTATTTTTGTATATGGTGTAAGAAAGTGGTCCACTTTCCCCAACATTATTGTTAAAAAGACTATCTCTTCCCCACTGTATATTCTTGCCTCTTTTATCATACTTTTTAAAAAAAATTTTAATGTTTTTAATTTATTTTTGAGAGAGAGAGACAGTGTGAGCAGAGGAGGGTCAGAGAGAGAGGGAGACACAGAATCTGAAGACAGGCTCCAGGCTCTGAGCTAGCTGTCCGCACAGAGCCCAATGCGGGGCATGAACCCACTAATGCAAGATCATGACCTGAGCCGAAGCCGGATGCTCTACTGACTGAGCCACCCAGGCGCCCCTCTTTTATCATACTTTAATTGACCATATAAGTGTGGGTATATTGCTCTCTATCCTGTCTTGTTGATCTATGTATCTATTTTTATGCCACTACCATAGTGATTTGATTACTCTAGATTTGTATCTATCATAAAATCTGGAATTGTTTATCAAGATTGTTTGCTCTTTGAGGTCTTCTGTGGTTCCATGCAAATTCCAGTATTTTTTCTAGGGCTTAAAAAATGTAATGGGTATTTGGATAGGGGTTGCATTGAATTGGTAGATTGCTTTAGGTACAAAAGACATTTTAATATCACTTCTTCCAATCTATGAGCATGGTATATGTTTTCATTTATTTCTGTTGTCTTCAATTTCTTCAGAGTATGGGTATTTCACCTCCTTGGTTAAATTTATTTCTAGGTGTTTTATTTCTGATACAATTATAAAGGAGATTGTTTCCTTTATGAAATTTTCAAATTTTTTTGTATGTATTTTAGAGAGGAAGAGACAGAGACAGAGCATGAATGGGGGAGGGGCAGAGAGAGAGGGAGACACAGAATCCAAAGCAGGCTCCAGGCTCTGAGCTGTCACCAGAGCCCAATGTGGGGCTCTAACTCACAAACCATGAGATAATGACCAGAGCTGAAGTTGGATGCTTAACTGGCAGAGCCACCCAGGTGCCCCAAGATTGTTTTCTTTGCTACATCATCGTTAATGTATAGAAATGCAACAGATTTCTCTATACAAAGTTTGAATCCTGAAAATTTACTGAATTTATTTATCTGATAGATTTTTTTAGGGAGTGGCAGAGTTTAGGGTTTTCTATATATGGTATGTTATCTCCAGATAATGACAGTTTTATTTCTTTCTTACCAGTTTGGATGCCTTTCATTTCTTGTCTGATTACTGGAGCTAGGACTTCCCCACTACTATATTGAATAAAAGTGGCAAGAGTTGACATCCTTGTTTTATTCCCAATTTTAGAGGAAATTCTTTTTACCACTGAGTATGATGTTAACTGTGTTTTTTCTTTCATATATTGCATTTTGCATATTGTTGTATGTTTGTTCTCAACCCACTTAGAGTTTTTATCATGAACAAATGTTGTATTTGTATTTTGTCAAATGCTTTTTATGCATCTATTAAAATATTCATAGGGTTTTTATCCTTTGTTAAACAATATGATACATCACATTGATTGATTTTCAAATATTGAAGCACCGTTGCATCCCTGGAACAAGTCCCACTTGATTATAATGAATGATTTTTTAATTTATTGTTGAATTTGGTTTGCTAATATTTTATTGAGAATTTTTGCATCTGTCAATCAAAGATTGGCCAGTAGTTTGTTCTGTATTTCTTGGTATTTTGTTGGTTGGTTTTGGAACCTGGTAATGCTGTCCTATAGAATGATTTTGGGAATTTTCTTTCCTCTTCCATTTTTTTGGAATGGTTTGGAAAGAAGGGGGCATTAAATGGTAAAATTCAACTGTGAAGCCTTTTGGTCCTGGGCTTTGCTCATTGGAGTGTTTAAATTACTCTTTTAATTTCATTACTGTAATCGGTCTGTTTAAATTTTCCATTTCTTTCTGATTTAGTTTTGAAAGAGTGTATATTTGAAGCAATTTTTCCATTTCTTCTAGGTATTCTAATTTGATGGCACATAAATTTTCATATTATGCATACATATTTCTTTGTATGTATTTTGTGGCATCAGTTTTTACTTCTCTTCCTTCAGTTCTGGTTTTCTTTGAATTCTTTCTCTTTTCTTCTTCATGAGCCTGCCAAAGCTTTATTATTTTTTTTTTATATTTTCAGAGAACCAGCTCCTGATTTCACTGATTTCTTAAGTCTCTTTCATTTATTTCTGCTTTCATCTTTATTATTTCCCTCCTTCTACTAGCTTTAAGATTTGTTTGGGGCACCTGGGTGACTCAGTCAGTTAAGCATCTGACTTCAGCTCAGGTCATGATCTTATGGTTCGTGATTTCAAGCTCCACATTGGGCTCTATGCTGACAGCTCAGAGCCTGGAACCCACTTCAGATTTTATGTCTCTCTCTTCTTCTGCCCTTCTGTCACTTGCACTGTTTCTCTCTGTCTCTTAAAAATGAATAAATAGTTATTTCTTAAAAAAAGTTTGTTTATTCCTCTTTTTCTAACTCCTTTAGGTATAAAATTAGGTTGTTGGAGATTTTTTTTTTTTCCTCAAGGAAGGCCTATAATGACATAATCTTCCCTCTTAGAACATAATCTTCCCTCTTCACTGCATCCCAAATATTTTGGGCTCTTCTCTTTTCATTTTGTCATTTGTAAATATTTTTTATTTCCTTCTGACATTTCGGTTGATCCATTCATTGTTTAGCATGTTGTTTATCCTCAATGTATTTGTGTTTTTTTCTAGATTTTTTCTTGTAATTGAAATTTAGTTTTATACTGTTATGGTGGGGAGAGACGCTTGACATGGTATTAGTCTTCTTAAATTTATTGAGACTTGTTTTGTGGCCTAACATGTGATCTATCCTGGAGCACTTGAAAAGAGTATGTATCCTGCCATTTGGGGATGGACTGTTCTGTATATATCTGTTAGATCCATCTGGTCTAATGTGTCATTCAAAGCCACTGTTTCCTGGTTGTTTTGTCTGGATAATCTATCCATTGTTATAAGCAAGGAATTAAAGTCCCTAAATTGTGCTACTGTTAATTTTTCCCTTTATAGTTAATATTTTTTTTATACTTAGGTGCTTCAATATTGGGTTCATAGATATTTACAATTAATTCATCCTCTTGTTGGATTGACCACTTGATCAGTATGTAGAGCTCTTTTCTCTCACTGCAGTCTTCGTTTTAAAGTGCATTTTACCTAAGTGTTGTATGCAGGCTTTTTTTAAAAAATTGGTTCCATTTTCACATAATGTGTTTGTCCACCCCTTCACTTTCAATCTGTATGTGTCTTTAGGTCTGAAGTGAGTCTCTTCTAGGCAGCAAATACATGAGTCTTCATTTTTTATGCAGTGCCCCTGGTCACCAGCACCAGGCATCCAGGGTGTCTCCTCTGTGAGCTGTCTGTGCCCTCTTGTGATTGATTCATGCTTATCCCCAGCCCAGCTGGCTACTCTGACCCAGTTTGCCTGCTGTGTGCGCACTGGTCTGGGTCTGGTTCCTGTGTTGTTGACTCTCCAGAGCACCGCAGGCTCAGTGTGGGAGAGGCCAGGGGTCAGACTAGGTGTCTGTAATCAGCCTCTCTGTCACAGCTGTAGGCAGCAGAATGGCAGATCTTGCGCTTTTCTGCAGCCAGCTACAAGGCCTGGCTGCAGGAACTGCGGGGACACAGGTGTGTGGGCTTGTTTCCCTCGCCACAGGCAGCAGTCACTTTAAGGTGGTACAGTTCCTACAGGGACTGCTTGCAGGGTGTGGTAGGGTCGGAGTCACTCTGGAGGGAGCCTGTTGAGGCTGGCCTGTTGGTCGAGGCGAGGCTGAGGGGCAATATGAGGATGGGCATGAAGTACTAGCAAGATAGATGGAATGGGAGGACTGGTTCCTGCTATCTATACTGAGGCAGAGGAAGAGAAATGGCATCTGCCAGCACTTTTGTCCCTGTAGAAATCTGGAGATGCCTTTCCCTGCAGCTCATGTTCTGAAAGCAAAAAATATATTTCCTTCACATATGCCCGACATACTTTTCAAAAAAAATAATAATTTGCGACTGATGGTCATTTAGGTCAATTCCAAACTTTGACTATTATGAAAAATTCTCTGACTACATTTCCATGTTTTTCTATTTTGTGTGTGAATATCCAAGATAAATTTCTAGAAGTTATATTATTTAACCTAAAATAATGTACATTTTACATTTTGATTGACATAGTTCTTTCCAAGAACAATATGCAAATACTAGATGTATAATATACAACATATATGGTGTGTTGCATTTATTATTCCTTTTACGAGTAATCTGTAATTATTTAGCTTTGACATACACAAGGAAGAGAACCATCTTTTTTTCCTTGAACAAATAGTTATGATAAAAATATTTGTTAAAAATTCCAAATTTGTGCTATATTTAAAATTCAAATATACTTATATGTAAAAGTCTAACCTGAACTTGGTTGCATGCTTTTTTGTTGATTTCATTCTATTTAGGTTCCTATTCCTTTTCTAGTTTCAAATATTTAGTTAAATTTCTTAAGAATGTAAAATTAGAAAATTCTTACAGTTAAAATATTTCCTTACCGCCTCTCAATTTTCCTTTTCAAACTCTCAATTATTGTTAATTACATTTTGTTCTTCTACTCTTAACATAGCTTACTTTATTTTTAATGTTTATCATTTTAAATAAGATATTAAAATTTCCCTGCAATTATCACTTTGACTATATAATTTGTCACATCATTAGGAAAAATACAGAAATTGACATTCTAGCATTTGCTGTCACCTTTCTCTACCTTTTAAATATAATTTTTACTTTGTCTCTATAAATCTTTGTGTTAAACTGTATGAAACAGATATTTTTGTAGATAAAACATTTCTTATATCACCTATGCTGTACCAGTCAAACTATTATATTCTGTTATTCATAATTCACAAAACTCTTTAGCTTTAGTTCTATATTTAGATATATCCCATATTAAAATGCAACCTTTTTGCTATACATTTTCAGTTATTTATATTTGACTTCACTGCCAAAGGCTTATGATGGTGATATTCCTGAGCTCATGTAGCCCTCACAATTATTGGGTTTTCATCATACTGTCCTAAGAATTGACAGTCATAATATTCTTAGACATTTGCACAATTTTGCATGTGTGTAAATATATATTTATTGTGATGTAATTGAAATACATAAAATCTACCATTTTAAAGTGAAAAATTGAGTGGTTTTTAGTACATTGCCAAGGTTGTACAACCATCACAAGTAATTCTAGAATATTTTTATACTCTAAAAAGAAACTCCATGCCAATTATCAGCGAGTTTCTCTCCCCACTTCCCCTTTGCAACTGGGGGAAAGTATACTTTCTGACCATATGGATTTGCTTAATCTGAATATCTTATATAAATAGAATTATAGAATATGTGGCTTTTGGTTTCTTTCACTGCATAATGATTCCAGGGCTCATCAATAGTGTAGTATGTATCAATTGTTTATTCTTTTTATGGGTGAAAAATATACATCTATACTTATAAAATGAGTGAATTTTGCATATATACATTTATATATTTATATACTGTAAATTCTATTAATATAATTATATTACACAAGTATATAATTATAGTATAATCTGTATGATATAAAATATATATTTATATAAAATACATATATATTCATATTAATATATTTTTTTCATTCATTAATGGGCCCTTAGGTTGCTTCCATCTTTTGGCTTTTGTGAATAATGTTCTAACATTCATGTATGAATTTCTGTTTGAGTATCTATTTTCAATTCTTTTAATTGTTACATAATGTCTATATACCAAGGAGTGGAACATTGGGTTATGTAGCAATTCCAACTTTTTGGAACTGCCAAACCATTTCCTGTTTTGACTGAAATCATATTTCCACCAGCAATGTATGAGAGTTCCAGTTACTCCACATTTTGGCAATGCGTCTTGTTTTCTATTTGTTTTTACATTATTACATCATTTTATTTTTTTGGTGTGAAGAGGTAACACACTGTGTATTATTTTGATTTTTATTTCCTAATGACAATGATGCTGAGTCCCTTTTCATGTGCTTATTGGCCATTTGTATATATTCTTTGGAGAAATATCTATTTAAATTATTTTCACATATTTAATTGGTTTATCATGTTATATTGAGCTATACGAGTTCTCTATAGATTTTGAATACTAGACTTTAATCATACGTATGACTTAACAAATACCTTCTTTCATTCTGTTTGATACACAACGGGTTTTATGTTTGATGAGTTCCAGTTTATCGTATTTTTTCTTTGGTTGCTTCATTTTTGGTGTCCTATCTAAAAAACTGTTGCCCAGTACAGTGTTGCAAAGATTAGCACCTATGTTTTCAAGAGTTTTATAATTTTATCTTATTGATTAAAAGTAATTTAGCTATATGATCAATTTTGAGTTAATTTTATATGTGGTATCAGGTAGGGTTCAGATTCATTCTTTCACACATGAATATCCAGTTGCCCCAGGAACTAGATAAAAAGATGGTTTGTTAAAAAAAAAAAAAAGGATTCTTTTCTCCACTAAATTTTCTTAGCACCCTTGTTGAAAATCAATTGACTGTAAAAGTGAGGTTTTATGTCTGGATTCCAAATTCCACTCCAACTGATTTGTCTGCCCTTACGTTAGTAACATACTTATACCTGTGGCTATAAGTAGGATTTGAAGTTGGAAGGTAGTTTTATGATTGAATTTAAAATTGCCAGCATATAGAAATATAATTGAGTTTTGTGCATTAGTTTTTTGTCTTGCAACCTTACTAAACTTACCATTTTAATAATATTTTGTGGATTCTTCAAGAATTCCTATATATAAAATCATGTCATCTGCAAAAAGGCAAGCAAAAGAAATAAAAATGCTCAGATTGGATTGCAAAAAGTAAAACTATCTCTTATCGCCCTGCCTAGAACTTCCAATACCATGTTGAATAAAATGGATATGAGCAGACACATTTGTCTTTTTCATGATCTTAAATAGTAGCTTTCAGTTTCCTCAGCATTAAGAATGGTGCTAGTTGTGAGTTTTCTGTAGTTATCCTTTATCAAATGTATTTTTCTGCATCTACTATGATAAATATGTACATATTTATTTGCTGAGAATATATGTATCAATATTCATAAAGGACACTGACATACTATATTTTCTTGTGAGAACTTTGTCTGATTTACCAAGATAATATTGGCCTCCTAAAATAAGTTAAGAAGTATTCCTATAGGGGCGCCTGGGTGGCTCAGTCGGTTGAGCGTCCGACTTCGGCTCAGGTCATGATCTCACGGTTGGTGGGTTCAAGCCCCGCGTCATGCTCTGTGCTGACAGCTAGTTCAGAGCCTGGAGCCTTTCTTAGGATTCTGTGTCTCCCTCTCTCTCTGACCCTCCCCTGCTCATGCTGTCTCTCTCTCACTCTCTCTCTCTCAAAAATAAGTAAAAAATAAAAACGTGTTTCTATATTTCTTCTTTTTTACAAACATATATTTAAGAAGTATTAGCATTAATCTTCTAATTATTTAGTTGAATTCACCAGTGAGGTCATCTCTCCTGAGTGATTCTTTGTAAATTTGTTTTTATCAATAACTCAATATGTTTATTTGTTATAGATCTATTCAGATTTAATTGTTCATCTTAAGTTTTGGTAACAGGTATCTTTCTAGAAAAGTACTCACTGTTGTTGGCATATACTTGTTTAAAGTGTTCCCTTATAATCCACTTCTATTTCTGTAAAGTTAAAATATATTTTTAATTCCTGATTTAAACAATGGAAACTTTTCTTTTTTCTTGGTTGGTATTGTGTGTATCTTTTCAAGGAATCAGTTTTTGGTTTTGTTTATGTTCTCTATATTTTATTTCTTTTTTATTGTCTAATATTTACTTCTTATTTT
>NC_043705.1:73001217-73029755 GCF_006229205.1 Suricata suricatta | reverse complement strand
ATTAGTTACTAAATTATTTGTTCAGCAGTGATGTTTTGCTCATTCTTAGTTTACTTAGCTTGCCAAGATCCCTTTTTATTTTATTATAATTTTTTAAAATAATGTTATTTTTAGATTTTTTCCATTGTACAACAAACTTTAATGAAAATACCTGTTTCTTAGGTTTGAGTTCCAAAAGCAATATATCTCACTTTTGCATGTAGCTTCCTTTTTATCCTCAGGCAGCATTTTTGCATAGCTGCCCTAACATACAGTGTCAATATTTAAGATTAGGAATTTATCAAAATAGTTTTTCTGGTAAAACATTCATTGATTTATTTAATATTTATTAGTAGTTATTAGGTTCCAGTGATTATGAGAATACATAATGAAAAATAATTCCAAACGTCCTTACCCTAATTCAGCTTGCATTTTATCAAGGAAGGACAGACATAATATATAATCCTAGACCCTTAACTGCAGACTGAGTAAAATACCTTAGGAGGATAATTGAGGACAGGCATTAAGGATAGAATTCCAAGTCTGTCGCAATCATTGAGAAATATCAATGGCATAAACCAGGATGATGTCACTGAGGTGGTAAGACTGCACATCCATGGAATCCAAGACACTTGTCCCTAACTTGAAATTGTGATTTAAGGGGTTAAGCACATTGTAAATTTTATCCAGCTCTTCTATTGCAGGAGATTTTGTGTTAAAGTGTATTTGGTAGTGCTAATACTTACATACTCAACATATTTTCCTGCTTGCCTGAGCTCGTCTTTGATTTCAGACATTAGCTTTCCCACTCTCCATCACTGTGAGCAAATACATACTGTAGTCAATCTTGATTAATATCACAAAAAGAAAAAAGTCCTCTGAAGGGATAGTTTATGGA
Organism: Suricata suricatta; assembly: GCF_006229205.1. Taxonomy (NCBI): domain Eukaryota; kingdom Metazoa; phylum Chordata; class Mammalia; order Carnivora; family Herpestidae; genus Suricata; species Suricata suricatta. Next base: position 73,028,878 of record NC_043705.1, on the reverse strand, counting down.
AAAGGATTTATTCTCTAAATTAAAAAAAAATGATCGAAATAAATTCATCTCCTCTTCTTCTAGATGTGAGATGCCCATGATTTGAAATAAGCCTAGACTTAAGCTAGCATTTAAGGAGGCTAATATCTGAGTTAGAAATAGCAGTTCTGATGATCTGAATCAGTCTGGAACTGTATTTCAGGACTTCCATTATATTTATGGTGAGAAATTCTTAGGAAATACATTCTCACTGATACAAAATGACAAGGAAAACTCATTTGTTACTTGAAACATCAAGTTTATATTGTAATTTACTCCTAATCATGGCTAGATGTTTTTGTTAACATTAGGTCAGAAACAGTCTTTCACTGAGACAGTCTCAGAGTCCAACCCTTATGTAATCAGATTCTTAAAAGTAGAATAATCTGAAAGCAGTATGGAAGAAAATAATGCTAAGGATTTTCCAAAGTTAGACGGTAAACCAAAAATCCAAGAGACAGCAAAACTATGCACATATTTAAATTGTTAAAAAAAAAAACCAATGACAACACATGAAAAGAGGAACTATTACCAGCAGCCAGAACAACAACGGCATATTATTTACAGAAGGACAGGATTAAGAATTACAGCAATCTGTTCATCAGAAACCTTGCAAACAAGACAGGAGAGTGGTATCTTAAAGGAGCTGAAAGAAAAAAAAATGGTTAGTGCAGCATTCTACATCCAGTTAAAACATTCTTCAGAGTTTAAAGAGAAATAAATACTTTTAAAGGAACAAAAACTAAAGGAATCCATTGCTGTTAGACCTACTATGCAAGAAATGTTTGAGAAGGGTCTTTAGGAAAAAGGGACGGGATCGTTCAGAAAACAGAAAGATGTAAAGAATGTTGAAAATGGAAAAAAGTAAAGCTAAATACAGTATTTTTTATTTACAGTTTTTGAAAATATAACAAAAACAGACTGATTATATATAAGGAATTACAGCATAAAATTCAGGGCAACAATGGCACGGGGGAGGGAAGAGATAATAGGTTTTACACAAATATTTTTACACTGCACACAAAGTAGTATATTATGTTACAATTGTTGCAGGCTATTTTTTCCATTTTATTCTTTTTTGTAAGCTTTTTGTTTGTTTTTATGTGTTTTTTCCAATTTGCATCCAAGTTAGTTAGCATATTAGTGCAACAATGACTTCAGGAGTAGATTCCTCAATGCCCCTTACTGATTTAGCCCATCCCCCCCACAATCCCTCCAGCAACCCTCTTTTCTCCATATTTAGGAAACTCTTATGTTTCATCCTTTTCCTGTTTTTATAATACTTTTGCTTCCCTTCCCTTATGTTCATCTGTTTTGTATCTTAAAGTACTCATATGAGTAAAGTCATATGATTTTTGTCTTTGATTGACTAAATTCACTTAGCATAATACCCACTGGTTCCATCTGTATGTTGCCAACATCAAGATTTCATTCTTTTTGATTGCTGAATAATACTCTAGTGTGTGTGTGTGTGTGTGTGTGTGTGTGTGTGTGTGTACCACATTTTCTTCATCCATCCATTTGCGCTCTTTCCATACTTTTGCTGTTGTTGATAGTGCTGCTGTAAACACTGGGATACACGTGACCCTCCGAAACACTATACATGTAGCCCTTGGATACATACTTACTAGTGCAATTGTTGGGTCATAGGGTAGTTCCATTTTTTAATTTTTTGAGAAACCTCCATACTATTTCCCAGAGGAGTGGCTGCACCAGTTTGCATTCCCACCAGCGATGCAAAAGTGATCCTCTTTCTCTGCATCCTCGCCAGTATCTGTTGTTGCCTGCGTTAATTTTAGCCGTTCTGACAGGTGTGAGGTGGTATCTCATTGTGGTTTTGATTAGTATTTCCCTAATGATGAGTGATGTTGTGCATTTTTTGTGTGTCTGTTCACCATCTGGATGTCTTCATAGGAGAAGTGTCTATTAATGTGTTTTACTTCACTGGATTATTTTTTGGGTGTTGAGTTTGAGAACTTCTTTATAGATTTTGGATACTAACCCTTGATCTGATATATCATTTGCAAATATCTTTTCCCATTCTGTCAGTTGCCTTTTAGTTTTGCCAAATGTTTCCTTCACTGTGCAGAAGCTTTTTATTTTGATGAGGTCCTAGTAGTTCATTTTTGCTTTTGTTTCCCTTGCCTCCAGAGATGTATTTAGTAAGACGTTGCTGCAACCAAGGTCAAAGAGGGTTTTGCATGCTTTCTCCTCTAGGATTTTTATGGCTTCCTGTCTTACACTTAGGTCTTTCATCCCATTTTCAGTTTCTTTCTGTGTCCCATGTTAGAAAGTGGTCCAGGTTCATTTTTCTGCATGTTGCTTTCCAGTTTTCCCAGCACCACTTTCTGAAGAGATTATCTTTATTCCATTGAATATCCTTTCCTGCTTTGTCAAAAATTAGTTGGCCATACATTTGAGGGTCCATTTCTGGGTTCTCTATTCTGTTCCATTGATCTGTCTGTTCTTGTGCCAGTACCATACTGTCTTGATGATTACACCTTTGTAATACATCTTAAAGTCCAGGATTATGATGCCTCCACCTTTAATATTTAAGATTGCTTTGTCTGTGTAGGGACTTTTCTCATTCCATACAAATTTTAGGTTTATTTGTTCTAGCTCTGTGAAAAATGATGGTGTTATTTTGATAGGGATTGCATTGACTATGTAGAGTGCTTTGGGTAGTATTGACATTTTAACAATTTTACTCTTTTTATCCAAAAGCATGAAATATTTTTCAATTTTTTGTGTCTCCTTCAATTTCTTTCATAAGCTTTCTATAGTTCAGTGTATCAATTTTTTGACCTCTTTGGTTAGATTTATTCCTAGGTATTTTATGGTTTGGGGTATAATTCTAAATTGCATTGATTCCTTGATTTTTCTTTCTGTTGCTTCTTTGTTGGTGTATAGGAATGCAATCAATTTCTGTGTCTTGATTTTTATATCCTGCCACTTTGCTGAATATATGGATCACTTCTAGAAGATTTTTGGTGGACTCTTTTGGATCTTCCATATAGAATATCAGGTCATCTGCAAAGAGTGAAAGTTTAACCTCCTCCTGGCCATCTGGATTCCTTTTATTTATTTGTGTTGTCTGATTGATGAGGCTAAGACTTAAAATACTATGTTGAATAACAGTGGCAAGAGTGGATATCCGTGTTTTGTTCCTAACCTTAGGGAGAATACTCTTAGATTTTCCCCATTGAGGATGACATTAGCGGTAGGTCTTTCATATATGGCTTTTATGGTCTCAAAGTATGATCCTTATGTCCCTGTTTTCTTGAGGGTTTTTATCAAGAAAGAATACTGTATTTTGTGAAATGCTTTCTTTGCATCTATTGAGAAGATCATGTGGTTCTTTTCCTTTGTTTTATTGATGTGATGAATCACTTTGATTGTTATGCAAATATTAAACTAGCCCTACATCCCAGGTATAAATCCCACTTGGTCATGGAGAATAATTTTTTTAATGTATTATTGGATCTGGTTGGCTAATATCTTGTTGAGGATTTTTGCATACATGTTCATCAGGGAAATTGGTCTATAGTTCTCCTTTTTAGTGGGGTCTTTGTCTGGTTTTGGAATCAAGGTAATGTTGCCTTCAGAGAAAGAGTTTGGAAGTTCTCCTGCCGTTTATATTTTTTGGAACCACTTCAAGAGAAGAGGTCTAGGGGTGCCCAGGTGGCTCAGTAGGTTAAACGTCCAACTTCAGCTCAGGTCATGATCTCATGGTTCGTGGGTTCAAGACCCACATCAAGGCTCTGTGCTGACAACTAGCTTGGAGCCTGTCTTCAGATTCTGTGTCTCCCTCTCTGACCCTCTCCTGCTCATGCTATCTCTGTCTCTCTCAAATAAATAAAAACGGTAAAAAGACAAAAAAGAGAGAGAGAAAGAGAGAAGAGGCCTTAACTCTTTCTTAAATGTTTGGTAGAATTCCCCTGGAAAGCCATCTATCCCTGGACTCTTGTTTATTTAGGAGATTTTTGATTACTAATTACATGTTTTTACTCGTTCTGGGTCTTCAAATTTTCTATTTCTTCCTGTTTCAGTTTTGGTAGTTTATATGTTTCTAGGAATTTTTCCATTTCTTCCAGATTTCCCATTTTATTGGCATATAATTGCTCATAATATTCTCTTATTGTTTGTATTTCTTCTGTGTTGGTTGTGATCTCTCTCTTTCATTCTTGATTGTATTTATTTGGATCCTTTCCTTTTTCTTTTTGATCAAACTGACTAGCGTTTGTCAATTTTGTTAATTCTTCCAAACAATCAGCTTCTGGGATCATTGATCTGTTCCACGGGTTTCCTGTTGTTGTTTGTTGTTTGTTGTTGTTGTTTCAAGAGCAACGATTTCTGCTCTAATTTTTATTATTGCCTGTATTCTGATTTGGGTTTTTATTTGCTGTTCTTTTTCCAGCTCTTTGAGATATAAAGTCAGGTTGTGTATCTGAGACCTTTCTTCCTTCTTTAGGAAGGCCTGGATTGCTATTTACTTCCCTCTATGACCACCTTTGCTGCATCCCAGGGGTTTGGGGCTGTGGTGTTATCATTTTCATTGGCTTCCATGTACTTTTTAATTTCCTCTTTAACTTCTTGGTTAGCCCATACATTCTTTATTAGGATGTTCTTTAGTCTCCAAGTATTTATCTTTCCAAATTTTTCCTTGTGATTGATTTCAAGTTCCATTGCATTGTGGTCTAAAAGTCTGCCCAGTAAGATCTCGATCTTTTGGGACTTGTTGAGGGCTGATTTGTGTCCCGGTATGTGATCTATTCTGGAGAACATTCCATGTGCCCTGGAGAAGGATGAAATGTTCTGAATATATCTGTTAAGTCCTTTCGGTCCAGTGTGTCATTCAGAGGCCTTGTTCCCTTTTTGATTTTCTCTTTAGATGATCTGTCCCTTGCTATAAGTGGGATGGCAATGTCCCTACTATTATGGTATTATCATCAATGAGTTTCTTTATGTTTGTCATTAATTGGTTGCTTTCACATTTGGAGCATAAATGTTTACAATTGTTATGTCTTCTTGATGGATAAACCCCTTAATTATGATATAATGTCCTTCTTCATCTCTTGTTGCAGTCTTTATTTTAAAGTCTGGATTGTCTGATACAAGTATGGCTACTCTGGCTTTCTTTTGTTGACCATTAGCATGATAGATGGTTCTCCATCCCCTTACTTTCAATCTGAAGGTGTCTTTAGGTCGAAAGTTGGTCCCTTGTAAACAGCATACAGATGGATCTTGTTTTCTGTTACCTGATGTTTTTTGATTGGAAAATTTAGTTCATTGAAACTTAGAGTGAGTACTGAAAGATAGGAATTTATTGCCATTATGTTGCCTGTAGAGTTGGAGTTTCTGGTGGTTTTCTGTGGTCCTTTCTAGTCTTTGTTGCTTTTACTCTTTTTTTTTTTTCCTTCATCTTTTTACCCCTCAGAGAGTTCCCACTTAAAATTTCTTGCAGGGCTGGATTAATGGTCACAAACTCCTTTAATTTTTGTTTGGGAGACATTTTATCTCTCATCCTATTTCAAACGATAGCCTTGCATTCTTGGCTGCACAGTTTTCTGAATATATCCTGCCACTCCTTTCTGGCCTGCCATGTTTCTGTGGATACGTCGTGAGAACCTGATTTGTCTTCCCTTGTGGGTTAAGGACACTTTTTGCCTTGCTGTTTTCACGATTCTTTCCTTGCCTGCATATTTTGTGAATGCGATAATGCTATGCCTTTTGACGCTTGGTTTTTGCTGAATCTAGTGGGAGTCCTCAGTGCCTCCTGGATTTTGATGTCTGTGTCTCCCCAGGTTAGGAAAGTTTTCTTCTCTGATTTGTTCACAAAACTCTTTTACCCCTTTTTCTCTCTTCATCTTCTGGGACCCCTATGATTCTGATGTTCTTTCTTTTTTAATGAGTCACTGATTTCTCTAATTCTTAAATCATGCTCTTTTCCCTTAGTCTCCCTATTTTTTCTACTTCATTATTTGCCATAAATTTGTCCTCTATATTACTGATTCACTTCTCTGCCTCATCCATCCATGCTGCTGTGGCATCCATTCGAAATTGTGCCTCAGTTATAGCATTTTTAAAATTTCATCCTGACTAGTTTTACTTCTTTTATCTCTGCAGAAATGGGTTCTAATCTATTTTCAACCGCAGCTAGTATTCTTATTATCGTGATTCTAAATTCTGGTTCAGACTTCTTTGTTAAGTCCTTGTTGTTTCTTCCTGCTCTTTCTTTGGGGATGAATTCCTTCATTTCACCACATTAAAGGGAAAAAAAGGAATTAATAATATAAAAAAATTAAAATGAAAAACAATACCAAAAAAATCAAATAAATGCTGCTAGATCCTGGGTATGTTTTGGTCTGGCTGTTGAAAGGAGCTTGATAGATTAGAGGATAAAGGGAAAGATAGGAAAAGAAAAAAAGAAGAAGGAAAATTTTAAAAAAAGGAAAATGTTTGAAAATTTGAATACAATGAAATAGGATAAAATGAAATGATGGAAGTAAAATAGAATTTGAAATCTTACCAGACAGTAAGATAGAAGAAAAAATTAAATAATATTTTAATGAATACAGAAAGAGAAAATTTTTTATTTTCAATATTTAACAGAAAGAAGAGAAAAAGAAAATAGTGAATAGATGGACCAGTGAAAAGACTGAAATACGATTAAAATTACATCTGTTTCCCCTAGAAGTCAAACTATGAAGCACTTTCCTATCTATAAACTAAACCCTGAGAAAGACTTGTGGTGCTCCTGAAGTGCAAGTTTGGCCCAGTTGGGTGGGGCTAGTGTACTGGCTCTGTTCTCCACTAGATGGCACTGCTTACCTTACTGGGGTGGATTGTTGTGGTGCTTGTAGGCATGTATGTGCATGGGCAGGAGGGGTGAAAATGGCGACACCCAGCTACCCAGTCTTTAGTGTCCGAACTCTGTTCTGCCAGATCACCTTTCGCACCTGTCTTTTTCCTCCAGCTTCCAACCACTCCCTGCTTTTACGTTGTCTGTGAACAAGCCATCAGGTTGCCAGGTAGCACCTCCCTCCTGGATTTTATCTCAGATGTGGCTGTTTCCCAGCCCCTCACCCTTGAGGGACTGTGGCTTTGATCTCACACCTTCTGGGGGAGAGTTTCACTGTGCAGTGCCCACGTGGCAGCCCACCCCCAGGAACATTTGGGAGACTGTACTGTTACCAATCCACAGAGACTGTGGTTGGATGCCAGCCCACCCCAGAAAAGGTTCACACGATCATGTAGCTGCAATGTTTCAGGGATTATGATGAATCACAACACACATTTGGCACCAAGCTTCACCCTGTTCCAGCACCAGTGAATGCGATTGTTCTCTGGGGTCCACTGGGACCTTTGCATTTGGGGGGGCTGCATAGTCTCCACCAAATATCCTAGCAACAGGGGAGCTATTTCTACCCGTGTGGCCCGAGGACCCCAGGGACCCCGCTCTCTGCTCCTGGGGATTCGCCCTTCCCACCAGAGGACTACCAGGTATTGAGCTGTGGAGTTTCAGAGTCTGTGTTTTCCCTGTTTATAGAGTTAATGGAATTTAAACCCTTTCTTTCTCCTTTCTCCCTTTTTAGTTGTCCCTGTGGTAGTTTCCACTTTTCCACTTACTCTCCAGCTGCTTTTTTTGGTAAGGGGTGTTTTTCCCATACTCTCTCACCATCTCCATCCCCTCTTCACAAGCAAAAACAGCTTCATGCCCTCCATGGCTTCTCTCTTCCCCAGCTTACCTCTCCGCTCTGTGTACCTGCTGAGTTCTGTGGTTCAGGTTGTGCAGATTGTTGTGTTAATCCTCAAATCAGTTTTCTAGGTGTGCAGGATGATTTAGTGTTGATCTGGCAGAATTTCATGGACCTGAGATGCAAAAAAGACTTCCATGCTGTTCAGCCATCTTGGCCCCTCCTACTGTTGCAGATTGTTTTCAAATGTATGTTGTAAACGACAGAGCAACCAGTAAACAATGTTAAAATAATATAACAAATAAATTAAATAAAGTGGGCTTATTAAAAACTGCTAAATTAAAAAATAGAGAACCAGAAAAAGAGAAAAAAGGTACAAGGATACAAATGGACAAAATAGAAAACAGCTAACAAGATGCTACAATATAATCGAATTACATCAATAGTCATTTTGAATGTCAGTGATCTAAACCCACTAGTCAAAAGAGAATCTCATATAAAACAATAATGACCCACCTATAGTTGTCAATAAGAAATCCACTACAAATGTAAGATATTGGTAAGTTATCATAAGAGGATGATGAAAGATGCAATTATTAACCAAAAGAAATCTCAAGAAACTATATTAATTTCAGATAAATTACATTTCAGTGCATGAAGTTTTTTCAGAGCTATATTACAACACAATGACAAAAAGTAAATTTTACCCAAAAGACTTAAGAATCCTAAAGTCGTATCCATGTGTCAAGAGAGTATTAAAATAGGAGTGCCTGGGGGGCCTCAGTTAGTTGAGTATCTGACTTCAGCCCAGGTCATGATCTCATGTTAGTGGATGTGAGCCCCGCTTTGGCCTTTTTGCTGACAGCTGACGCCTGGAGCCTGCTCTGGGTTCTGTGTCTCCCTCTCTTCCCCTCTGTCTCTCTATCTCTCAAAAATAAATAAAAGTATCAAAATACGCAGGTAAATAATGGATAGAAATGACAGGAGAAATAAATGAATTTGTAATTATGATTGGCGACCTTAGTATGTCTCTCTCAGAAATTGACAGAACAAGTAGCCAGAAAACCAATAAAGAAAGAGATTATCCCCAAGCCACTTTCCATCACTTGGATATCTTTGAGAGTTCTGGAGCACTCCATCTAACAATAGTAGAATACATAATCTTCTCAAGTGCAAATGGAACACACATCTAGGTAGACTTCATCTAAGAGTATAAAATAAACCTTAATAAATGTAAAAGAATAGAAATTACTAAAATATGATTTTGGATTGCAACAAAATTCAACTGGAAGTCAATAATAGAGAGGTAGCCAAAAAAATCTCCAAATATTTAGAAAATAAAAAACACATCTATCTAATCCATAAGTTGAAGAGAAAGTCTCAAGGACAATTTAAACTAGCAGCCTTTTCTTTCTAACTATTCTCTTAGTCTTAAAGAATAGTGATGGATGGCAGCAGTGACACATTGGTAAAGCTATGCATCTACGCTAGAGGAGTTATCAATGTCTCTTTATCTACTTCCTGCCCACCTACTCAAGATGGGTCTTCCACAGTATCATTACGGGTGGTAATAAGAATGAGTGTCAGATTTTGACCTCTCACCTTTCTTCCCCTCTAATACTGGGAGAAGCATAGATATTATAGAGTTTAAGATCAGTGTAGTTTTAAAAGTTGTTTTCTATTTTTCTTTTTTCTTTTTTCTTTTTTTTTTTTTTGAGAAAGAGAGAGGGAGGGAAGGGGCAGAGAGGGGAGACACAGTATCTGAAGCAGGTTCTAAGCTCTGAGCTGTCAGCACAGAGCCTGACACGGGGCTTGAACTCACGGACTGAGATCGTGACCTGAGCCGAAATCAGATGCCTAACTGACTGAGCCACCTAGACACCCCTAAAATTTGTTTTCTTTCTAGACCTGCTAAGATATCATGGTAGGTATTGAATTTCTGCTCCTGTCTTTCCTTCCTTATTTGTATTTGTTTTGATAGAATTTCACTAAGAAGTTGCTCTCATTCCATTTTTCTTTCTACTCAAAATCTTTCCAAGTGTTTGAAGTTTTTTTTTTTTAATTATGCCATATTTTGATGACAGTGAAAGGTTTTACATCCAACAATAAGTTTATAGCATTTTGTAACAAGATTTCAACTTGACCAACCCAACTTATAACTTCAATGGCCTAATTTCAAGATGTATCATCAATTTTAAATGTAACTTGGTTGGGAAGGAATTTGGTATGAAGTAAAAAGTCATATTCAGTCATATTGTGAGTGATTTCTAAGCCCACTGTGTAATTCTTAGATGAATCACAGAAAAAAATGAAGAGATTATTCACTCAGCCTCTTCATTACAAACAGAAGATGGATTTTTAAAAGTACTACATTAGGAGCAACAATTGATAATAACAATTTCTTAATTTGGCCCATTAGATTTTTCTTTTATTGCATTTCATCTTATTTATGCCATTTTAGATAATATATTATAAGGAAGTTTTGAAGATGTAGTTTCTGATACAACTTTTAGAGGACATTGATCATGTTTGATACATGTGCCACTTAACATCCCTAGTCATGACTCATAGTACCTTTTATCATTAGTGAAGAGATCCAAAAGATTATTTCTCATTATGTTAATTTTTTCTATTAGTCCTTCTGAAAATCTGATAGCCTTTTTTCTTTCCTGTTTTCCTTTTTTCTCAGGTAACTCTGAAATTATTAAACATCAAATGTAGTATGAAACTTTCATTTAGCAATTCAAATATGCTAAATGCTTATTAATTACAAATTAAAATTAATAAGTAATCAGCTTAACTTAGAATCTTGAGGTCTAAGTTTATTTAAGGGTCTTTTAGTTTATTATGATAAAATAATTATGTTTATGATTTTATAGTATATAATATGTAAATTATATATGTTATATAGTTTAGAATATAAATTTTATATCATATGTAGAGAATGTAAACAATTATGGTGGTAACTAATGGATCAAAAGCTAATAATCTCATTAAATATACCAATGGAAAAATAAAGATATTTTTTAAATGTTCAAGAAAGGAATACTTCCAATTTAGTAGACGCTTTCTTTGGTTGGGTATAGGACATGAGTAAAATTTAGTTTTAAATGTATTCCAATAATGGTCATACTCCAACTGATTTAAAGAGGTCAAAGAAGGGAATATTCTTTGTGGGGACCTCCTTCGGCTGCTAATAACTGGCTGTATGTTGTCCATACATTTGTTTGTCTTTAATTTGTTATTTTGAAATCATTTAATGTCTACAATAGGTATGCAAAGATTTTTCAGAACATCACAGTACAGCTGCTACTTGGACAGCTTATCACTTTCTTAGAAAAGTCCCGTATACTCCCTCACAGCAATCCTTTCAAGCAGATGTCACTGCCATTTAACAGATGAGAAAAACAATTGAATTGGAGATTTCTCAACCAGCAAGTGTCAGGACTAGAATTATATCTACATCTACCTTGTTGACAAAATGAGCAAAACTTTTTTAGGGAGAAGGGAAAAGAGTTTTATTCAAGCCCAAGGTAGGACACCTCCCCTGGATACACAGTCTTCACAAGGAGAGAGTGCCACAGAAAAGGAACATTTGGTGCAGGGTTATCTATGTTTTTTGTTTATGTATATACATATGTGTGTGTGTGTGTGTGTGTGTGTGTGTGTGTGTGTGTGTATATATATATATATATATATATGCATATGTATACACACACACACGAGTTCTAAATCATGATGAAGAACATTCCAGAAAGTGACAGACTTCATCTTATGTTTTTAGTATATGCAAGCTAGATGGCTTTAATCTTATGAGAACCGGGGAAGACGTTTTTTTCTCCCAGTTTGTTTTTGTTATCTTTATGTTTAGAATATTCCTTTTCAGTTATTTTATTATTTTAGTTTATTTGAAGCGGATGCACACTGGGTGCTTGGCACAGAAATAGAAATGATTTGGAAGTTTTGTGGAGTCATTTCGATTTTGGTGAATGTTAAAGTAATACTGTAGCTCTTTGGGAGCTCACAAACAGGACCTACAAAAGTTAAAAGTTGAGAATTTTTTTAATCAACTCTATATCATTTATTCCTTTACTGTATTAACAAAGTGTAATGCCCAATACACTCTTAAAGGAGTAGAATAATACATTTTTTAAGAGACCAATTAGGGATTTAGTCACTGGAACTTCAGCACTGGTTTTGCAGCTAAAAACCTTTGTGACTTCAGGCATCTATATGAAACTTCTCTTAATTCCTTCATTGTTAGTAGAAAGGCATTGAAGTAGCTAAAGCATAAATCTCCACTAAGCTCTAAAATTTTATGATTTAGATTCATTCTTCCTGTGTTGATAAGCATTGGACATTTGCTAGTTGTCATTTTAAAGAATGAAAACAAAAAATTCTGACTATTGCAAATTGCCAAACATGTACGTCAATGTAAACACCTGTGTAGAACCCTGAAGTTTAATCTTCATTAGCTTCACTGTAAATCTGCCTTGAGTGACATCACTTAAAATGGCATTGGTACATGTTTTGTTGGTGGGTGGGAAAGAGGAAATGATGGGATATTTAATGGTATTACCCAGAAATTTTCCTAATCTCCTTTCCTGTTCAAAGAGTTGAGGGGTAGAGAGGTGATCCATGTCTAGTAGTGACTAAGCAACTAAGAAAAAATGAGTTTCTTGCTCCCTAAGAAGGTTTGGAAAGGCTCTTTCAGAATCATACTAGAGTGATAAAACACAAGTTTCTTTGGTTGTAAAGCCAAAGAGATGAAGTATCAAGTACTTATTTACTTTCATTTCAAAATTAAGCATTCAACAATGCACCTAGTACACCGGAAAAGCAAGGATTCCCACAAGCTACTGTAAAAAAATACATTTTTAAAGACTATGATATGAGCAATTTGGTGATCAAATAAATACTAATGCAGTTAGTGACATGCCACATGACAAATGTACTTAACAGCTTGTAAGTTGGAGCATAACATTTACATGTAATTCTAAAAATAAATATATTAAATGTGGAGAAATCAAGATTAGGTCTCAGACTACCCTGCCTTTGCCTCATAAACTACTATGAATTTGATCTCACAATAATTTCATCTCACAAAATCCCACTAGATGGAACAGAAACTAGCTATTTTGTTGCAGTATAAAATATTCTGCAGACTGAAACTCATGGCTTGGTTTGATATCACATCTGCCTAATGTAAAATTTATTTATTTTTTGTTAAGGAGGATGCAGCTTTCAAGTAACAATGAGGACATATACCGCACTGATTGACATCTCTTTGAGACATAGGAAGACGAGGCTGATTATTTCTCACATGTTAGTCAAGGTCATTGAGGAAAAAATAGTATAAAAATGAATATTGTAGGAAATACTTGGCATCAAAAATGAAATAATATTTGATATTGACAAAGATATATTATCCCCATAGCTCTGCGAAACTCAGTGTCTACACAAATTATTATCTCTCTTAAGTGTTGGTAAGTTATAGTTATGTAAGTTACAGTTCTCTAAAGGCAGCTTTAACTGCTTTCTCTTACTTAGAAATTTCCTCTATTTTACTTCTCTCAGTCAAAATGACTTCAGTTTTTACAATCCCATTTCCTTTTATGTCAGAATTGTGTGCTGTGGCATAGGATTTCCAATTGAATATACCGATTTCTCTTTCTCACTATAAAATATACAAACCAAATGAATACCTTATGTATAACTTGCTATAACAAAGGATGTCACTTTTCAGTTGCTTGTGGATACTGATATTCTTTTTACTAAGATTTTAGTACTGGGGCATGTGGGTGTCAGTCAGTTGAGTGTGCAACTCTTACTTTGGCTCGGGTCATGTCTCATGGTTCATGGGATTGTCTCTGCACTGGGTGTGGAGTCTGATTTGGCATATTCTCTCTCTCTCAAAACAAATAAATGTAAAAAACTAAAAAGAAAATAAAATAACAGTACATATCTTCACTTTTAGAATTATCAAAGTTTCCTGAATACAAGAAAGTTCACTATGGAGGCAATAATATTAAGTCCTAAAAACTCCTAGATTAACACTATAGAGTCCCTAGTTTTTACTCCTAGAATAAAAGAGAAATATATTATCACCCCACTACTACTATTTATAATTTTATTATCAGCTATGTGGAAATTGTCTAAAAATTGCCTTATATATAAATTAAGCCCATTAATTGTGGTAAAATCATTGCTATTGTTGCAATTATGCTGTTAGCTCTCCTGAACTCAGTTTCTCTATGTTTGGTTTATAGAATTCACATTTCCACTATGTGTGCTAAAATTACTGAAGAACTAAGAAAGTTATATACCTCAGTATTTTCTTAGAATATAGATATCATATGGATAACATATCTGATAAAAGATCTTTATCTGTACAAATTTAATGGAGTTTGGGGAACATTGTGACAGTGGTGGCAGCACATATTTTGGTCTTTCCAAACCCTTATTAAAACAACCACATGAGGAATCCAAAATCCTTTAGACAACACACCCCAAAACTCATCAAAGTGCCTTCACAAACTCCAAGATGCATGCAGATGGCCAACCATGAGAGCATGAGTAGGAATGGAGAGCCTTCAGATAATGATGCAAAATTAACAATTGTTAAAAGAAGGTCTGGGTAGGAAGTGTCTCAGTCTACACACCAGTTGTGAGAAAAATTTGACCTGGCCAATGAGCTGCCCATTGGTGGAGTCCCAAACTGGGCAGAAGCCAAATGAATCCAGGATTCCGTATCAGGCTTAGTCTTTGGCTGGGTGCAGCCTGGAAGCAGCAGGGCCTTAGAGCCCATAAGAAACAGGCCTTAATCTGAATGTGATAGAACCGTAGGCTGAATGTCATTTAGGCTCTCCATGAAATGCTTCCAAAGAGATCTGAGCAGAGCACTTTAATGGCTGTAGTAATCTACCCATTCCAACTCATACATGTACTTTTCTAAGGTCTCTAAGGTTCTCTGGGGCCTCTTTCTGAGGAAGGTTACTGACTCCTTTTTTCCACTGTTGTAACTGGGACCACAATGGGGTAGGAATCTCAAGATAACCTTTGAAAAAGACAGATAGACTTCAGATTTTGGAACTTAATTTCTCTTATTCTTATAACACTGAAGCTAGATATTGAGTAGCCATCTTGTGACCATGAGGTAAACAAGAATGTAGAAAATACATAAGGGAAAAAAGACGTTTTAAAAATTAAAATAAGTATATCTGATGAAACTAAACACAGATATTCCAGCCTATATGATTCCAAAAATTCGAATCTTTAAGACAAAAATATAGTTAATAAAGAATTAAAAGTTCAAACGAGGCAGATGAAGTGAAAATTGAATACAAGCATATCCCCAAAGCTATGTTATAATTCTGCAAAGGAATTATAAGATAGAAAACACAAAATAGAATTTGAATTATAGAGGATTTAAAAACTGGTCCATTAAGCTTCTAATAATAATTTTAGAAACTTGCAGACAACTTAAAGAATGTACCATTTAAAAGACAATACCAATACTTTTTCAGAACTAATTTAAATACTGTTATCCAAGTAAGTAACAACAAAACTATACTGGGTTTAAAACAAAGGTCAAGAGCTAATTTCCACTAAGGCACACAGAATCAAAATGACTAACTTAGCAAACGAAAAAGATGTCAGTGATAAATAACATTTAGTGATAAGATTACCTATGAAGGAGTAATGCACCAATCACAGAGAGCAAAAATGTTATTGAAATAAAATCTTAAGAGTGCTGAAGGGAAATTACTATGAAAATTATGTTTATTCCAGCTATGCTATTATTAAATAATATAAGTGAAATTAAATGTTTTAGATAAAATGAAAGCCAGATAATTTGTCATTTTTCTACCTCAGCAAGCAGGAAAGGAGACCCAGAGAAAGAGAAGGGGGTATAAGTAAAGAAAATGGTAAAATCAATGGAGATATATATACATATATATGTATATATATGTGTATGTGTGTGTGTATATATACATACATATATATATGTATGTATATATACACACACATGTAACTACTCTGTATACATACTGACAGTAATTCAGTATGAGGTGATTAAAAATAAACTTTAAAAGTGCATTAGTTTAAGTCTTTCAAAATGCTATTTTCTAGCACTACCAGAGAATAAAGATGTCTGGGTTTTTTTTTCTCTTGAATCATTTGCTGTGAATCTGGCATTCATGTCCTGAGGACCTATAGACTAGCTCTATAGATAAGTCCACGAATCCACATTTTGAGTAACTGAGATTTTCTTCCACCCACCAGGATCAACTTGCCAATCGTATGAGTAAGCAATTTTAGAAGTAAATCTTGCAGGTCCAATAAAAAATCCCTGATGACCCAGTCAAGACTCACATAAAAATGGCAATGTCATAAGAGAGATTCCCAAGGCAGAAGCATGAAGAAATGCTACTCTTACATGACTGACCTACTCTAATAAATATTAGCTGTGTTTTTCTGGTCCTAAATTTTTATTTAATTGGTTGCACAGCAAAATTTAATACAATCACTTTTCCTAAAATCTCCAGCTCTGTATCTCAGGTCAACAAGCTACATTAACAACCACATCTCATGACCATCATCATTTGCTGGCCCTGGGACATCACCCTTCATTTTGCAATGATTTTACTGTATCACTACTGTATCACTGTTTCTGTTTCACATCCTACTGCAATAGTACTTCTTGGAAGTTTTTTTTTTTTTTTAATTTTTTTTAAATGTTTTATTTATTTTTGATACAGAGAGAAACAGAGCATGAGAGTGGGAGGCGCAGAGAGAGAAGAAGACACAGAACCCAAAACAGGCTCCAGGCTCTGAGCCAGCGGTCAGCACAGAGCCTGATGCGGGGCTCGAACCCACAAGGGTGAGATCTGACCTGAGCCAAAGTCGGAGGCTCAACAGACTGAGCCACCCAGGCACCCCGGAAGTTTTAATATATATAGACATAATCCTTCCTACACTGTAGCCATTCACTCTTTAAACTTTGCTCTTCTAATTCTTTTGTCCATATCCTTACTTTAGCCACTTACTCCCAGGGTTATGCTGAAGAGTTTACAATTGCCAATTATTGTAATTTTTCTACAGTTTTCAACTTCATATATCCTAATCTGAAACCACCAGCTCCTCTCTTAGTGTAGTCTCCAATGCCTTTAAAATCTATAATCCATGACTCCCACCGACTTTCCCCTTTCTTCAGTCTTTTAATGGGTCTATGCTCTGACTTGTACGAGAGGACCATATACACACAAAGGTCCTTGTGAAGGTCAGTGATGATATCTCAGTACTTAATCCAAATGGTAATATTTCACATTTACACATCTCACATTTCAAACTTTCCATAGCTTTTTATAAAACTGATAGTTCCTTCCTTGATGCACTTTTTTCATGTTGATTTCAAAACATCAGATTCTCTTTGAATTCTTCTTGTCTTACTAGTTTTTTTTTTTAATTTACATCTTGTTAGTTTCTTCTCTTTTACTTGAACTTACAGATTTTTTTTTTTAGGGTTTTGCCTTTGGTACTCTTCTCTTTCTATGTAGTGTTCTTTTGGGGGTAGTATCCATTCTAATAATTTTAATAAGTAGACAAATTCCAAATTTACTTCTCCATCATAAACCTCTCTTGAACTCTAAAAATTCCTAACTACCTACTCCACATTTCAAATTAGAAGTGTACAACTTCTCTCATACTCAACACGTTAAAAAACCAAAATCAAAAGATTTTCTTCCTCTGCATAGAGATTACCTTTTCTCCACTGATAGCTAATAATCTGTCTATTTGGCAAATACTGTGGAATCATAACTGTGTACTCTTTTCCTCTGCTGCACCATATCCAGTCTATGAGCACATCCTATATTCTCTACTTTGAAAATATATACAACTTATTCCCATCTTATTTATACTACTAGCTGTTTACAGACACCATTTTCTCTCAAAACATCTCTAATTCTTCCCTTTTCCCTTTAATCTGTACTTAACAACAGCCATATCTAGTATCTATTTATGTAAGTCTCAGATAACTTCTTGGCTAACTCTTCTTTCTTCAGTTTTTATTTAAAGTCACCTATTCAGAGACACGTGCTACCTTTCCTATCTGACATCTCATTGGATCACCATTTCTCTCCCAATCTCTCTTATCCTGACCAGTGTTCTAGATCATCTATGGCACTCTTCACTTTCTAACATAATCATGCAGTTTTCTTATTTGTGTTATTTTTATTTCTTATTCCTTCCACCGTCCCCACCACTGTGAGCTCCACAGGGGCAAGAGCCACTTCTCTTCCTGTTTTTTAATATTGAGATAGCCCAAGTATCTAAAATGGTTACTGTCAAAATTAGACAATACATAAATATTTTAAATAAGTTAATAAAGTATTGCAAGTCATACTGAAGGATGCTGGTAATTATTTAGAATGTAATCATGCTATGTAAATATATGTAACAGAAGGAGTTGAAAGACTGAAAATATGTTAAGCTTTAAAATAAGTAATCTAGGAGGAGGGGCATGATGGAGGAGAAGCAGGGAGCTCTGGAACTTTTGCCAGCCCACCTCTATCAAGGTCCTCTGCAAAGAACTGAAGCCACAATACTCTGATCTGCAAGAGTAGGAGGAAAACACACAGAGTCCACATAGAAGACAGACTCATAGGTGCCTGAGTGAGTGTGAACTGGGGAAATAAAAACAGGTCAGACCTGGAGGTGTGGAGGGGTGGGAGCCCCACCCCAGCACAGAGCCAGGGAGAGCATGTAGAGCCAAGCAGAGACAAGGGGAAGAGAAAGAGAGACCGAAAACACTCACAGAACTGTTTCTATAGAAGAGAAAAACCTTGACCCAGGACAGAAAGGGATACTATCATCCCATATATAACTGCTGGACATGAGGAGAGAAATCTGTCCCATTTTACTGGTACATATTCTCTTGGGCTCCGTGGCAGTGTGCAGATTCCAGGTGGAGTCAGGAGAAAACTGCTCCCTGACTCCCCCTACTCAATCCCAGCTAGGAAACCTGCCACCTTGGGGAGTACATCTCATTTCTGGTGCATTAAAGTGCATAGACTAGGATTTGGGATTGAGGCAGGGCTTGGAAAATACAGCTTGGCCCACCCATGAGATAGGGAAATCAGACTCAAAGAGTCGCTTACAACACTTGGATCGAGAAGGGCTTAAAGCACCACCATTTTTCTCCCCACAACCACCTACACCAAACCGTGCCCATCAGCGTGGGAAAGATGACTCCCCCGCCCCTTCTTTTCCCCTTTTCCCTTCTGGAATCCAGGAGAGACAAGCATTGATGCACTGCCGTAATTATATCAATTCTTGCTATCCAGATACATTTTCCTTTATCTCATTCTTATCTCTCCCCTCAACATTAACAGAACACATCCTGAATGGACAGGCCCTGGAAAGCCGATGAGCCTTCTTTAATAGAGCAATACTAACAGATGTACAGTGCATAACAAGCTTTTATAACTGACAAGAGACAGAAAGCTAGTCAATATGATGAAACGGAAGAACTCTCCTCTAAAGAAATTCCAAGAAGTCACAGCCACAGAACTGCTCAAAACAGATATAAGTAACATAAGAGAGCAAGAATTTAGAACAATTGTCATGAAATTAATTGCTGGGCTTGAAAAAAGCATGGAAGTCATCAGAGAAGATATTGATACAATGACTAGGTACCTTTAAAATAGCTGCGATGAGTTTTAAAATGCTATAAATGAGGTACGTGATAAAATGGAGGCAGCCACTGCACGGATTGAAGGGGCAGAGAGGCAAATAGGTGAATTAGAAGACACAATTATAGAAAAAGAGGAAACTGAGAAAAAGAGAGAGAAACTGATCCAGGAGCACAAAAGCAGAATTCAAGACGTGAGTGATACAAGCAAACTGAACAATAGCCATATCCTAGGAAATCCTGAAGAAGAGAAAAGGGTCCTGAAGGGGTGCTTGATCAAATTATAACCGAGAACTTCCCCAATTTGGGGAAGGAAATAGACATTCAAATCCAGGCGCACAGAGAACTCCCCTCAGACATATTTGAATCAACTTTCAGCCCGACATATCATAGTGAAATTGGCAAAATATAAGGATAAAGAGAGAACTCTGAAAGCAGCTTGGGATAAAGGGGCCCTAACATACAAAGGGAAGCCTATCAGAGTGGTTATAGACCAATGTATTGAAACTTGGCAGACCAGAAAGGAATGGCAGGAAATCATCAATGTGATGAACGGAAAAAAATATGCTGCCAAGAATCCTTTATCCAGCGAGCCTGTCATTCAATATATAAGGAGAGATAAAGGTTTTAACAAATGAACAAAAATTGAGAGAATTCATCACCACCAAACCAGCCCTACAAGAAATCCTAAGAGAGACTCTATGAGGGAAATATTGCATGGAATACAAGGTACCAGAGCCACCACTACAAGCATGAACCCTACAGAGAACACAATGAATCCAAACCCGTATTTGTCAATAATAACACTGAATGTAAATGGACTGAATGCTCCAATCAAATGACACAGGGTAACAGAATGGATTTTAAAAAAAATTCCGTCCATTTGCTGTCTACAAGAGACTTATTTGAGACCTAAAGACACCTTCAGATTGAAAAAAAGGAATGGAAAAATATCTATCATGCAACTGGAAGTCAAATGAAAGCCGGAGTAGCCATACTTATATCAGACAAACTGGACTTTAAAGTAAAGGCAGTAACAAAAGATGAAGAAGGACATTATATAATAATTACAGGGTCTCTCCATCAGGAAGAGCTAACAATTGTAAACATCTATGCGCCAAATTCAGGAGCACCCAAATACATAAAACAATCATAAACAGAAACAGTCTTATTGATAAGAATGTGCTAATTGCAGGGGACTTTAATACTCTAATTAAAGCAATGGATAGATCAACCAGACAGAAAATCACTAAAGAAACAATGGACCTGAACAACACATTGGAAAAGATGGATTTGACAGATATATTTAGAACTCTACATCCTGAGGCTTGGGAATTCACTTTCTTCATGAGTGCACATGGCACATTCTCCAAGATAGATCACATACTGGGTCATAAAGCAGCCCTCCATCAATATAAATGAGCTGAGACAACCCCATGCACACTTTCAGAACACAGTGCTATAAAACTTGAAATCAATCACAAGAAAAAAATCTGGAAAACCCCCAAAAATGTGGAGGTCAAAAACCACCCTACTAAAGACTGATTGGGCCAATCAGGCAATTAGAAAAGAAATTAAAATATATATGGAAACAAATGAAAATAAAAATACAACAATCCAAACTCTGTGGGATGCAGCAAAGACAGTCCTAAAAGGAAAGTATATAGCAATCCAGGCCTATTTACAAACTAGAAAAAGCACAAATTCAAAATCTAACAGAGCACCTAAAGGAACTATAAGGGGAGCAGCAAGAGCACCCCAAACCCAGTAGAAGAAGAGAAATAACAAAGATCAGGGCAGAAATAAACAATATGGAGTAAAAAAAAATGGTTGAACAGATCAATGAAAACAAGACTTTGTTTTTTGAAAAAATAAACAAAATTGATAAACCTCTAGCCAGGCTCCTCAGAAAGAAAAGAGAGAACACCCATATAGACAAAGTCATGAATGAAAATGGATATATTACAACCAATCCCTCAGAAATACAAGAAATTATCAGAGAATACTATGAAAAATTATATGCCAACAAACTGGACAACCTAGAAGAAATGGACAAATTCCTAAACACACATTCACTAACAAAATTCAAATAGAAAGAGATAGAAAATCTGATCAAACCCATAACCAGTGAAGAAATCGAATCAGTTATCAAAAATCTCCCAAAGAATAAGAGCCCAGGGCCAGATGGCTTCCCAGGGGAATTTTACCAGACATTTAAAGCAGAGTTAATACCCATTCTTCTCAAGCTATTCCAAAAAATAGAAATAGAAGGAAAACTTACAAACTCATTCTACTAAGCCAACATCACTTTGATTCCCAAACAAGACAGAGACCCAACAGAAAAAGAGAACTAGAGGCCAATATCCTTAATGAATACAGATGCATAAAAACTCAACAAGATACTAGCAATTCGAATTCCACAGCATATAAAAAGAATTATCCATCAAGATCAAGTGGGATCCATTCCTGGGTTATAATGCTGGTTCAATATTCACAAGTCCATCAATGTGATCCATCACATTAACAAAAGAAAAGATAAAAACCATATGATTCTGTCCATAGATGCAGAAAAAGCATTTGACAAAATATAGCATCCTTTCTTAATAAAAACCCTCGAGAAAGTTGGGATAGAAGGAATTTACTTAAATACCATAAAAGCCACTTATGAAAAGCCCACAGCTAATATCATCCTCAATGGGGAAAAACTGAGAGCTTTCCCCCTGAGATCAGGAACACGACAAGACTTTCCATTCTCACCACTGTTGTTTAACATAGTGCTGGAAGTCCTAGCATCAGCAACCAGACAACAAAAGGAAATAAAAGGCATCAGAATTGGCAAAGAGGAAATCAAAGTTTCACTTTTCACAGATGACATGATGCTCTACCTGGAAAACCAGATCCACTCTATCAGAAGCCTTCTAGAACTGATCCATGAATTCAAAAAAAATCGCAGGATACAAAATCAACATACGGAAACTGGTTGCATTTTTACACACCAAAAATGTAGCAACAGAAAGAGAAATTAAGAAACTGATCCTGTTCACAATTGCATGAAAAACCATAAAATACCTAGGAATAAACCTAACCAAAGATATAAAAGACCTGTACTATGAAAACTGTAGAAAACTTATGAAGGAAATTGAAGAAGACACAAAAAAATGGAAAAACATTCCATGCTCATAGATCAGAAGAATAAATATTGTTAAAATGTCATTATTTCCCAAAGAAACCTACACATTTAATGCAATCCCAATCAAAATTGCATCATAATTCTTCTCAAAGCTAAAACAAACTATCTAAAATTTGTATGGAACCACAAAAAAACCCGAATAGCCAAAGTAGTATTGAAGAAAACCAAAATGGGAGGCATCAGCAATCCCAGACTTTAGAATCTACTACAAATCTGTCATCATCAAGACAGTATGGTATTGGCACAAAAACAGATACATATACCAGTGGAATACAATAGAAAACCCAGAACTGGACCCACAAATGTACGGGCAATTGATCTTTGACAAAGGAAGAAAGAATATCCACTGGAAAAAAGACAGCCTCTTTAACAGGTGGTGCTGGGAGAACTAGAAAGCAACATGCAGAGGAATGAAACTACACCACTGTCTTACGCCATACACAAATGTAAACTTAAGGGGTGCCTGGATGGCTCAATCAGTTAAGCATCTGACTTTGGCTCAGGTCAGATCTCACGTTCATGGGTTCGAGCCCCGTGTCAGGCTCTGTGCTGACAGCTCAGAGCCTGGAGCCTGCTTCCGGTTCTGTGTCTCCTTCTCTCTCTGCCCCTCTCCCTCTCATGCTCTGTCTCTCTGTATCAAAAATAAACATTTAAAAAAAATTTTTAAAAACAAATGTAAACTCAAAATGGTTCAAGGACCTGAATGTGAGACAGGAAACCATCAAACCCTGAATGAGAAAGAAGGAAACAGCCTCCTTGACCTCAACTGCAGCAATTTCTTACTCAACACATGCCCAAAGGCAAGGGAATCAAGAGCAAAAATAAACTATTGGGAACTCATCAAGATAAAAAGCTTCTTCACTCAAAAGAAACAATCAAAAAAAACTAATAGGCAACCGATGGAGTGGGGAAAAGATAGTTGCAAATGACATATCCGATAAAGGGCTAGAATCCAATATCTACCAGGAACTCACCAAACTCCACACCCAAAAAACAAATAATCGAGTGAAAAAATGGGCAGAAGACAGGAATAGACATTTCTCAAAAGAGGACATCCAGATGGCCAACAGACACATGAAATGATGCTCAGCATCACTCATCATAAAGGAAATAGAAATTAAAACCACACTCAGATGCCACCTCATGCCAGTCAGAGTTGCTAAAATGAACAAATCAAGAGACTATAGATGCTGGCAAGAATGTGGAGAAACTGGTGCCCTTCCACACTGTTGGTGGGAATGTAAACTGGTGCAGCTGCTCTGGAAAACAGTGTGGAGGTTCCTCAAAAAACTATCCATAGAACTCCCCTATGACCCAGCAATAGCACTGCTAGGGATTTACCCAAGGGATACAGAAGTGCTGATGCATAGGGGTATAGGTACCCCAATGTTCATAGCAGCACTGTCAACAATAGCCAAATATGAAAAGAGCCTAAATGTCCATCAACTGATGAATGGATCAAGAAGATATGGTTTATCAATACAATGGGATACTACATGGCAATGAGAAGGAATGAAATCTGGCCATTCAGAGCAACATGGATGGACCTCGAGGGTGTATGATAAGCAAAATAAGTCAGGCAGAGAAGGACAGACACCATATGTTTGCACTCCTAGGTCTAACAGGAGAAACATAACAGAGGACCATGAGGAGGGGAAGGGGGGAAAAGAGGGAGGGAGAGGGAGTTAGGCAAATCATGAGAGACTCTTGAATACTCAAACTGAGGGCTGAAGGGGGAGGGGGAAAGGGGAAGGGAGGTGATGGACATGGAGGGAGGGCACTTGTGTGTAAGAGCACTGGGTGTTATATAGAAACCAACTTGACAATAAACTAAATAAAAAAATAAAATAAAGTAAGTAATCTATTAAATAGGGAAATAAAGAGTAAAACTGCAGAAATCATTATAATAGAATAAAAACTGTTTCTCTGAAATATTAATAAAATGGGCAAACTTTTTATAATCAAAATCAATAAAAGTGCATTTTCAAATGTAACATTACGACTAAAAATCAAAACAAGAAATAAAAACTAATGACAAAATAAGAGAAATACTGTGAATAATGTTATGCCAATAGCTTTTTGAAAATTGAGGTGAAACATAGTCTCAAAATATTAACCTACTGAAGAACAAGAAAACCTAACTATCCCAAGAGATAAAATTAACACATAATCCTATACCTATGAGAAACAACAAAAAAGCTGACTCAGATGATTGAAAAGATGAATTTTTTTTCTTTCTTTTTTTTTTAAGTTTATTTTTTCAGAGAGAGAGAGAGAGAAAGCACAAGTGAGGGAGGGACAGAGAGAGGGTGAGAATCCTATGCAGATTCTGTGCTGCTTGCACAGAGGTTGATGAGGGGCTCAGACTCAAACTGTGAGATCATGACCTGAGCTGAAATCAAGAGTTGTATGCCCAACTGAGCTACCTAGGAGCCCAAAAAGCTGAATTTTTAAATCTTTCTGAAAACCAAGTACCCCTGTAAATCACAATAGAAATAGAAATAAAGATACACAAGTCATTTTTTGAGACTGATATGACTATCATAAACTACTAGCATGCAATAGAAGAAAAAAGAGACAATCCACTTAAATCTATTGAATATATATATGTGTGTGTGTGTATATATGTAAAAAAATGCATGTATATACACATATAAAATTATATATCTCTCTATATATTATATATAATATATATTATTCAGCTATGAAAAAGGAGGAGGTCTGGCATTTGCAACAACACAGACTGAGCCTGAGGGGATTATGCTAAGTAAAATACATCAAGATGAAAGGACAAAATACCATATGATCTCAGTTATTATAAAATTTTTAGAATAAAAAAAGGAATTTACACAGAGAACAAATTGGTAGTTGCCAGAGAGGTAAGGATAATGGGTAAAGGGGGTCAAAGGGCACAAAATTCTGGTATTGAAATAAATAAGAGATAGGGATATAATGTACAACACTGACTACAGTGAATAATATTGTATTATATATTTGAAAGTTGACAAGAGAATAGATCTTAACAGTTCATATCACAAGAAAAATGTGCATAACTTTGGTAACGGATACTAACTAGACTTATGTGGGGTTTACATTGCAGTTCTGAATATACCTATATCAAATCATCATGTTGTACACTTGAAACTAATATGATCTTATGTCAGTTGAATCTAAAAGATAGAGGAAAATATCAAAATTGTGTCAGACCTCAAGAAAATATTGGAACTATATTGTTTACATAATTAGGACCTGCATCCCACGTAAAATGGAATGAAAAATAAAGAATGGGGGAAAATACATAAAGCTTTACTCAAATCACTATATAAATATACAACCTCCAAAGCTTAATATTCCAAGTTTCTTTTGGCACAAAGTAGTAGTTTGGGGATCAGAAACATGCATACAATAATTCTTTTTTATAAGTCTATTATTGATATTTGGTCTGTGCTCAGGGATGAGATACCTAGAAGCAGTGTTTCAGTATTACAGGGGGGAAAAAAGCCATGCAAGCTGCAAATTCACAACTTTCCTAAAATCTATTTAAGCACTGAGGTTTTCAGCTAACTAATTGAGCAAAAACTAAATAGACGACTGAAGGGAAAGATTGGACACAAGCAGTGTGTATAAGACAGTGAGATACAAGGAAGAGTTTCTTTGGCACAGGTTGCAAATTCGTTGACATCTGAAATATATTACTGAGGGAGTGTGAAGCCTTGTGGCCACAGAAACTGATGAGTCTACTTCCCTTTTAGGGTTTTCTCCTTGAGCTCCATCAGGTACTCATGGAAATTACTGGATAAAGTTGTAAAAAAAAAATGTCCTTAATGTTGCAGACTTAGAGGAAGAATGGCAGCTACCGTAGCATGAAGGGTACACAATTCTACTTCTTCCTCTGCATTTTATTTCTTCTGGAATAAAATTTTCAATATGTGGAGGTTAAGAGCCATGAACACTGTTAGGCACTGAAGTAAACATATTACATCTAAAGGAAAGGGACAGAAACACAAAACTAAAAACAAAAACTTGCCTCTAGAAGAAAAATGGATATCTAAGATGTGGACCCAGAAAAACATCACGGGAAGGTGCAGGGGCACCAACAAAAATCATAGCTGAGACTCAGGCACTTGGTGCTTCTCTAAGACAAAGCTAAATCAGAAAAACAAAGTGCATTCTCCCCTCAGCACCAGGCTGACAAGAGTTGAATATTGTAGTTGGTTCTCCAGAGAAAAAACCCGGTAGAGTGTATACACAGTCCCTTCAGCTTGCAGAATTTTCTGATTAAGTTTTCATGCACAGAACAGCTGCTTTCTGCTTTGTCTGCTTCTCATTCCCTGCACTTGACCTTTAGGGGTTCTCCAAAGCCTTATGTGCATGATTGCCTATAAAATATTAGGTTCATGCATTTTTTTACGGTTCTTTTTTTTCTCCATGATTAAAAGTCTGAAGCCCTGGCCGTGTAGTAGTGCTAAACTGTGTATAATTATTTTCTCCCTGATCCATTAAGAACTCAGCAGGACATATGCTACTACTTTCTTTTCAAATTCTAAGTATATTTCAGGAGTCAGCAAATGATCAGATTCTCTAAAGCATAAA
This sequence comes from Suricata suricatta, assembly GCF_006229205.1. Classification (NCBI taxonomy): domain Eukaryota; kingdom Metazoa; phylum Chordata; class Mammalia; order Carnivora; family Herpestidae; genus Suricata; species Suricata suricatta. The sequence continues at coordinate 73,001,685 of NC_043705.1, read as the reverse complement.
ATCATTGATGAATCTGGGGCTTTTTCAGTGTCCTGATCTATTCTGTGAGATCTTAGCCCCTTGATTTCTGGCTCTCTTTGATGTTTTCTGACATCTTTAAAGAGCTGTTTGTTTTCAATTTTTTAAGTTTACTTATTTTGAGAGAGACAGAGACATTGTGAGTAGGGGAGGGGAGAGAAAGGGAGACAGAGAATTCCAATCAGGCTCTATACTGCCAGTGAAGAGCCGACAGGGGTTTGAACTCATGAGCCGTGAGATCATGACCTCAGCTGAAAACCAAGAGTCAGATATTGAACCAGCTGAGCCATCCAGGTGCCCCTGTTTGTTTTCTGTTTTTTTTTTTTTAATATTTTATTGTCAAATTGTTTTCCATACAACACCCAGTGCTCTTCCCCTCAAGTGCCCTCCACCATCACCACCACCTCTCTTCCCCCCTCCCCCCTCCCCCCAACCCTCAGTTCATTCTCA
>NC_043705.1:72992691-73001117 GCF_006229205.1 Suricata suricatta | reverse complement strand
TATCTCTTGGGTAAATCCCTAGCAGTGCTATTGCTGGTTCATAGGGGAGTTCTATGGATAGTTTTTTGAGGAACCTCCACACTGTTTTCCAGAGCGGCTGCACCAGTTTACATTGCCACCAACAGTGTAAGAGGGTTCTGTTTTTTTTAACCCAGGTTTTATTATTATTAGCGGTGAAGGTTTAGTCTTATATTTTGGTGAGGTCATTGATGTTTATTCTAGTGATGTCTTTTTTTTCTATTAAATCTTTGTACTTGGGTGTGAAATGGTTTCTTGGTTACTTTTGTTATATTGGTTTCACATTCAGTCCACTCTTCTTAAGGTTTGGTGAGTCTCAGATGAGGCCATTTTTCCTATATTTTAATCTGTAGGTTTAGTGATTTACAACATAGTTTTCCTTTACTAATTGTTACTAGAGATAGTATATATGTGTATGGAGGAGTGAAATATGGGATATACAGCCACAGAAGATATATTCCATCTTACCTCCAATAATTGTGAATTTATTGCTGAAAATTACCTTTAGTATTTGATCATTTAGGCTCCTGATCTCCTCATGCCTCCCAGATAAAACAAAACCTATGCATGTATCCTTGCCTCTCCTAACCACATAACGGATGTTATTGCTCATGACTAAAAGACTATTTTATTGTTAAATCCTTATTCTGAGGAGATGTGAACAGTGGGAAAAAATTACCAGAAATGATTCTGGTAATATAATAAATCTTGCTTCCAAAGGATATATCCAAGCCTTAATTCTTGGATTATCATATTTGGGATGAAGATGTTTAAAGATGTAATTAAGTTTGAAGTGAGGGTATCATTCTGTACCCTCATTTAGTACCCAAATGGGTACTAAAACCAGTAGGAGAAAAACACTGACAGAAGAAAAGACAGACTTATGGGGGAGAAGGAATGGGAAGACAGAGGCAGAATCTGACAGGAATAGGAATGCCAAGGAAAAGTCCAGAGCCACAACAAGCTAGAAAATGGAGGAAAAATAGATTCTTTCCTAGAGCCTTTGTAGGGAGTACATTCCTGCCAATACCATGATTTTGGACTTCTGGCATCCAGAACTATGAAAGAACACATTTCTGTATTTTAGATGCCTCCAAATTAGGGTAATATGCTATAGCATCCCTAGGAGACAGTTACCTTCCTATGTCTGGAGATATCTCTTCTAGTTTTTAAATATCTGTGACCAGTCATTTTTCCCCAGTATATTATCATATATATATACTGGGGAAATTTGGTTTACTACTTCAATATTACCCATCTGCTTGCCATTTTTCAGTGATGCCTCATGAATTTGGGCCACTAAGTGCTTTTATCACTTAGAAATGGAAGAAAAGCCTGCCTGTCACAGTGCTCAATCCACTCACTTAAAACAAACTTCATCATATTCTGAATTTGCTAATTCTTTTTTTTTAATGTTTTATTTATTTTAATACAGAGAGAGACAGAGCATGAGAGGGGGAGGGGCAGAGAGAGAAGGAGACACAGAACTGGAAGCAGGCTCCAGGCTCTGAGCTAGCTGTTAGCACATAGAGTCTGACGCGGGGCTCGAACCCACGAACGTGAGATCTGACCTGAGCCGAAGCCGGAGGCTTAACCGACTGAGCCACCCAGGCGCCCCTGAATTTGCTAATTCTAATTCATTTAATTAACAGTTAAGACATTTAAATCAAGTTATTCAAAGGTGCCTGGGTGGCTCAGCCTCCAACTTCAGCTCAGGTCATGATCTCGTGGTTCATGAGTTTGAGCTCACATTGGGCTCTGTGCTGACAGCTTGGAGCCTGGACGCTTCTTTGGATTCTGTGTTTCCCTCTTTCTCTGCCCCTCCCCCAATCATGCTCTGTTTCTCCTTCTCTCTCAAAAATAAACATTAAAAAAATTTTTTTAAATCAATAAAATCAAGTTATTCAGAAGGAATTTTAATTTTGATATCTAATATCTGTTCAATTTTATTTTTAGTGGTTCATTTTCATTTTACTTAAATTGCTTGAATAAAAAATGTATTATCCTATGATACATAATAAATATATTACAACTAGTTTTCTGCTCTAGTGTGTCTTCCTTTCTTTGTAATATGTGTTTGTTACTCCAGCTGTGTATGAAGGAAAGAAAGTATAGAAATGAAATACTACTACTAAAAAGAAAAAAGAATTGAAGTACTACTGTAAATAAAAGAAAGGTATGGTCATCATGCTGTTCAACTTAATAAGAAATTTGCTTGCAAAGGCATTTCCAACAGAATTGGTATGGAAGTGTTAGCAAACTTCAGTAAGTTTCACCTAAAGCCGTTTTGATTCCTGATGCAAAAAATAGGGGAGATAAAATTAAATGAATAAATTATTTTCAATGTTTCAGTGAGATTTACATTATCTAGATTTTTCTTAAGTTTCATTTTATACTCTGGAGTTTTTAGAGGTTTGATTTTTAAATACATTACAGACAGGATTCAGCCTCAGAAGACGGTGCTTTGACACTGTAAATCAGTCACATCACACAGACTGAGATTTATCATCATTTACAGTCATTTTATACTCAAGTTAGAAGTTATTAACACTTGTATTATAGACTTTTTAGAAACCCCTAGGGTTTGTCAGTTATGCAAGTTGAAACAGTAAATAACTCAATTGCTGGGACAGAAAAGACATGTTATTTTTGTAGAGTTTAACAACCAAGACAAAAATTACTGGTCTCAAGATAGAAGTTTAAGTCTTATAATTAAAATTACTATCCTGTGACCTTGGATGTGATTGTCCAATTGATGTTGAAAGCAGCTGCCGACTCATGTGTTCCCGGTGGCACAGAGAGAACATGACAGTGAAAACTGGTAAAAGACTCAGTCTGCCTAAAGGTATTAAACACACTGAATCATGGGAATCTAATCCCAAAACCAAGAGCACACTGTATACATTTTTTGTTAGCCAGCTTGACAATGAGTTCTATTAAAAATAACATTTTTAAATTTAAAATAAAAATCAAATAAAAACCATACACCAGGGGCACCTGGGTGGCTTAGTCAGTTGAGCGTCCAGTTCAGCTCAGATCATGATCTCATGGTTGGTGAGTTAGGGCCCCATATCAAGCTCACTGCTATCAGTGCAGAGCCTGCTTCAGATCCTGTCCCCCTCTCACTCTGCCCCTTGCAACTCCCTCCCTCCCTCCCTCTCTCTCTTTCTCTCTTTCTTGCTCTCACTCTCTGTCTCTCTCTCTTTCTGTCTCCCTCTCTCTCTCAAAAGTGAGTAATTCACAGTGATTCTAAATGGTTAATTCACAGTGATTCTAAATGGTTAAATGTGTGAAAAGAGAACTGTAGTAAAAAAAAAAACCATTATTAATCAACTATTATCTGCATCCATTTCTTAAACCAGAAAAAACTGAAGTAATATTGTAAAGTGAAAGTTTGCAAACACTTTAGTAGAGATGGAGAATTAAACTCCATTAGTCTTATTTCAAACAAGGCTTTATATCAAATTAAGGAGTGAATAAACTTGCTTTAAAAGAGCTTGTTTCTGAGAAGTGTAAGATCATTAAACAAACATTTAATGATCAGACTTGTAAATACTTTCTAGACAAACTTTGGTCTCTCTGGAAGAACATGTTTACGGATCTTTTTTTTTTTTTTTTTCGAGAAGTCTGGAGGCTATCATGTATAGTAGACAAAGACCAAGAAATGAATCTCTTGGGAAACTGGAAGACAGGATACACATAAACTGTTAGACATGGAAAATGAATATCTACACATACAGATGATCAGATTTTACATGTATTCCTTGGTTACAAAAATAAGTAACTTTTTAAAAATGTGTATTAATTTTTGAGAGAGAGAGTGCATGAGCTAAACAGGGTCAGAGAGTAAAAGAGACAGAGGATCTGAAGAGGACTTTGCACTGGTGGCAGAGAGCTCTGTATGGGGCTCGAACCCACGAACGATGAGTTCTTGACCTGAGCCCAAGTAGGTAGGTTAACCGACTAATCCACCCAGTCACCACCCAAATAAGCAAGTTAATTGAATCCTTAATTGAGGAATATTATAGTAACCGAAACAGCAATTCCACAGTACAATTCCTGAGCTTCAGCTATCATCAGACCTTAACTTAATCTGAAAAATCACAATAGACAACTTCGTCCCGTTCTCCAATTGCTGTGCTGTTTGGAGTTAATACAGTTTAGTGCTTAATTTTGGCATCTCCTTCATGAGTCAGGTAATGAGGTCCCAACAGGTAAGAAGTGACACCCTAGCTCTCCTGTGCCTCAACCAACTAGCAGATGTGACCCCAGGAGCACTTCGTCACTCCCAGCGCTTCTCCCCGCCTACTGGCTAAGCAGCTAGTAATGTAAGGGGATCGCCACAGCCTCCCCTCTTTGTACTTTACATCTCCCTGCTCCCCAAACCAACTGTTGCTCATATGCGTCCTTTAGTCTGAAACATATCTTGCTCCCTATGGGTTCTAGATAATTAAGGTGAAGCTCTGATGCAAGAACATTGCCAAATATACCCTAAAGTTTTATGTTTTGTTTTTCAAATACAAGATGACTACTTATAGACTTGCAATATAGAGACTACATATCAAAAATTATATACCTGCTACAAAGTAAACAATAGTGTGTTTTTGTCATAGTTACTATTCCATTCTGGCCTAACAATATTAGAGATTTAACATTTAGAAATCTTTGTATGTTATTTAATGATATTTTAATAAAATGAATAAGTATTATCACTTTAAATTTTATAAACAACTTTCCATTAACATTTTTGTATTTAGCGTTAGAGAAGGTCATTACATCAGAAAGTGGTAAAAGAACTATTTTTCATAATGATAAAAATTTTAAATAACTGATAAAAATAATACAAGTCCCAAGTAAACATTATCCACTCTTTAAGACTTGGGTTCACTGTACATTTTGCTATTTTTGAGTTCCATTTTTTTCTCTTCCAGCCATCCTTAAAACATGGCTGTTTTAAATTTTATTTAGTAAATTCTTTAATAACCTCCTTAACAATTTCCTTAATAATTTCTTTAATTATTCAATATTAGACTCTTATTCAAGTTTTTCTACTAATTTAAGTACCTTATATAATCAATGAACTAAATTGAAAACCTATGGCATTGAAGCCTAAAGTACAAGTAATTCAAGCAAATATAAATTTTCAAAAGGAAATAGAACTGTACCAACAAACCAACAGTTGCTTACAGGATGAGAAATTACCCAACAGAAAATGATCTGGAAATTAGATAAAATCTGTGGATGGCACATAAGCCACAAAAAACACATTTATTTCACATGCAAAGTCCTACTTGGAATTATACCAGAGGGTTTATTTTCTTTCACTACATCACATTGCATAGAATATTTTTTCACAATTTCCATTGCTTGTTTCATTCTTTTCCATATTCTTTTTATGCTTATCAGTGCATATACTCTCAAACAATCTGTTTAAACTCTAGTCTCATCTGAAATTCTAATGTTACTAGGAAAAAGTGGAAAAAATAGCATAGCAGAACAACTCTGTTCACTCTTTAAGCTGTGTTTTAAAGTTCAAGTAAGAGCTAGTTGTTACATATTACAATAGACAGGTTTTGCTTCAGAGGCTGATTACTTTTATTGATTAACACTACAGTTGATTTACTATCTTTCGTCTGCCTAGAGAATGCCTGATTCTTTTAGGAACAGGGTGAAGCTTGTTGAAAAACACTTGCCAAATACTGTCCATTAGAGCATAACAGAGAGAAGTTACTTCTCTTCTGTTGAGTAAGACTGAATAAGCAGTCCCATGAACAAATACAAATTTCTGCTCTGGAAATACTGCATACAAGCAAAAGCTGAAGCACTGCATAATTATAAAAGAAAAGATAGTGATGCTTATACAATCCCCACAAAATTCAGGGTTTAAGATAGGCTGGGAAAATAATCATGTAGATAAATTGCAGTTATTTTGTTGTTTTTAGGTTGACAAATTTGCCGTGTCTACTGTTATTTTTTTACTTTCTTACATGTTTCCTCAAACTATATATGGAGAGAAATAGCTATGCATAAAGATAATGGCACCGACAAATTCTGGTTTGTTCTAACATGACTCAAATTTTCAACTATGTAATTACTGTTAAAAAATCATATATCTCTCTTCAAAATAATTTCAGAGATGAGTATAAATTGAGTTCCAGAAATATTAATGTGGAATAGACTATAAAGGCAGTAAGAACCATGGACAAAATTCCTGATACACATAAAGTGCTACTTCCATCTGAATGAGTTATCTTTACAAATAATGGCATATCAATATCAACACCCAATATTATCACTAGACCAAAAGGCACACTATTATGTATATTTGCTCTGTTCTATAAAGTAGTGATTATTTATCTCATTGCATTCGGGACAGTTATATCCCTAAAAAATAATAACACTACAAAAACAACATCACTATTAATTATCCAAGTACAAGTAAGAAAAATAATATGTTCAAGGTGCCTCAACAGAAAAAAGAAAATCACTAACAAGGTTTACAAAGAAAGGGAATGGGTAATGACAATGGTGCAGAATGATCTGAAAGGTGCTATTTAAAAAAATAAAGAGATGACATCATAATAAAGAATTATTGACAATATAGAAAGAGGTCAGAGATAAAGACCTCCCTTATCAACATATAAATAATTTTTTAAAGTTAGAAAAAACCCACACAAACTAATATACAAATTCACAATATCAAGAAGAAAATTATGCTACAATTTAATGCCATGCATCTTACAAAAAAAGGCAGTAAGAAAACTTTCACTTCTGACTATAAGAGAACCTTGTAGGATGAATTCTTACTTAGATGGAATTAGGAGTTGATCTTCCAGTGATAAGGAAGAAACATATGAGGTAAATTTTAATGTGTTTTTGGTAATTTTCTCCAAAAACATTTGCCATATCATAAGTGGCACAGGTAAAGATGTAAAGAGCTGAGTAGAAAGTTGAAACTAAGAGAATAAGAAATATGATAGGGTTTTATGCAGTCAGAGCCTGAAGACAAATGTTGATGTTTGTGACATTTATAAATTGAGGTTATAACAACTCAGAGAAAATAAAAAGTTACATAGAATCTTATATTTTGTACCTCTTTTCCCTTACAGTGTATCTTTATTTGAGTGCAACAGTTTAGAAAGGCTAAAAATTAGATGTAAAGTAGTAGGTAAGAGCCTCAGAAGCCAAACCGGGCATTTTGGCAGATTATTATCAAGGCTATTGTGCATAAAAGGTAAAGGATCCATAGATAAACAGCAAGGTTTTAGGACAGGCCCTGAAGGGAGACACATTAAAGGAAGAGCAATTTGGAAGTGAATGAATTTAAAAAAAAAAAATACTCCTTAGAATCATTTCAATCCAGGAATGATTCAGATTACCAACCCCTTCTCCAAAAGCCCAGAACCAGAAGATGACATTACTCAGACTCTCACATACAATATCTACAGTAATACAAAATTAGAATCATACCAGAAAATAAGACCAAGAGAAACTGAGAGAATCAGAGAGTGAGAGAGAGAGAGAGAGGGAGGGAGGGAGGAAGGGAAGGAAGGAAGGAAGGAAAAAAAGAAAAAAGTCTCCTAGATGACAGAGACACCAGTATTTTCAAATATTGCCTTTAACCATTAATTACATTAAATAATAAGGTTAAAATATAAATGAGAAGCAAAACTTCAGCAATAAATTGAAATTTATAAAAGAAATGAAGTAGACCTTCAAAATATAGTAACTAAAATTATAAATTCAACATATGAACTTAAGAGCAAATTAGATACAATTGAAGACACAATATTTGAACAGAATGAGATCAGTAAAAAAAAAAAACGGTTGAAGTAGAAAGACAAAATTAGTGTGAAAATAAGAGCTATAGTTGGTTAAAATGAAAATATGTGACCCAGAAGGAAAGGAAAGGAGAAAGATAATGGAGCAGTCTGTTAGAAGAAACATCAGCGGGGGGGGAGTTGATAAAACTGAAAGAACAAAGGCAAAGATGTCCATTTACAAAGATTTTGGAAGTTTTATAAAATCCAACAGGATGAATCTGAGAAAACCACATTTAGCATCATGATGAAACTGTTAAGGAGAAAAATCACAACAAAAGGCTTAAAGGTAAAAAAAAAAAACAAAAACCTACAATTCACTTTTTTAAAAAAGTTTATTGTCAAATTGGTTTCCATACAACACCCCGTCTTCTTCCCCACAAGTGCCCTCCTCCATCACCATCACCCCTTTCCCCCCCCTTTCCCTTCAACCCTCAGTTTGTTTTCAGCATTGAACAGTCTCAAGTTTTGCGTCCCTCTCTCTCCCCAACTCTCTTTCCCTCTTCCCCTCCCCCTGGTCCTCCATCAGGTTTCTCCTGCTTTCCTGTTAGACCTATGAGTGCAAACATATGGTTTCTGTCCTTCTCC
>NC_043705.1:72881835-72992591 GCF_006229205.1 Suricata suricatta | reverse complement strand
TTATCTGAAGACTGAAATAGGGCTGGGATGACTTGATTCTGAGGTGACTCACTCCCATAGGTTTGGAAGTTAGAATTAGCTGTTTGGGGGAGACCTCAATTGTTCTTGAAAAGGGACTCTCGAAAAGATAGCTTGAGTGTTCTCACAGCATGCTGGTTGGATTCTCACAGACTGAACAAAGCAGGAGTCCAAGAAAGCAGCTGATATGCCTTTTCTGGCTTATATTCAGAACTACTGCCCGACTCCCTATCCAGTGTGCTACCGGCTACAAAGGTAAGTCCTGTTTCCTGAGGAATCAGACTATATAAGGATACAGTTAATAACAGAAGGCAGAATCATTGTATGTTATCTTTCAGGCTGACTTCCAAATGTATATGAAAATCAAATGTAAAATGAGTAACAAAAAGTTAACTCATAATTAGAGAAATGTAAATTAAACCACACTGTGATTTAATTTTTTACCTTCCATTTGTCATGTTGCTAAATTTTTTAAATACCTGTTGAGAATTAAAAATACATATAACAACATAGTCTTATATTTCATACTTTGTCTGCTAAGAGAGAGTTGCAAGAAGATAATCCTAGAAGAAAATTTTAACTTTTTATATATTTTAATAATTTTTAAACCATTCATATTTTTAAACTTTTTAAAATATATTTATTTATTCTTATACTGTGTACTGGCTGTAAAAAGAAAAACCCAATAATTTTTATAGTGATATTTCAGCATGTGCACACTTTTAGAATGTCATTAATTGCAGTAAGTTTCTATGTAGACATTGGTTTTATTGAAATTCTACCTTTTGCAAATGATTATGTTTTTACCTTCTAACCTTTATAACATTGTTTTCTTGTTGTGTTATGTTGGCTAGAATTAGCAACCAAATATTGAATAGAAGCTCTGTAATTGGCATTCTTGTCTCAATCCCAATTTTTTAATCAGCATGAAAATGGTTCTAATGTTTCAACATTAAATAACAATTATTAGAAGTTTTAGGTAGGCATTCCAGTTAATTAAAAAAACATGTCATTTTCATGTAAATGGTTTTAACATGAACAGAAAGTAACATTCCCTTAATATATTCATATATGTATGACTAGTTTTTTTAATATTTTATCACCCATGCTCTTTTGATTTAAAACTTACTTGGTCACAATGTATTATTTTATTTATACATAGATGACTTAAGTATACTTCTATTTAATGAAGATATTATTTTGTACAGACATTTTTGGAGATTGCAATTAACATTAGTAATGATGTGGGAGATTTTCTCCTATTATGTCAGAAAAGAAATGATATAAGATAGCGAATCTCATTTTTTTGAAGTTTGGTTAAATTCAATGTAAAAGTGTTCGTGACTGGTGCTTTCTTGATGCACATATATTAAGTGCTGGGAGATTTCTTGATTAGATGGTTAAAATTATATTTATAAGTTTATAATTTTGTATTAATTTTAAGTTCTTTGCAAAATGTCTAATTTTGTTTAAATTATCAAATAGAATGACTACACCTACTTCTTTTTTTTACAGGACAGTTTTTTTTCCTTTAGGTTTTTATGTAAATTCCAGTGAACATACAATGTAATATTAGTTTCAGATGTACAATTTAGTAATTCAACACTTTCATACAATACCTGGTACTCATCACAAATGCTGTCCTTAATACCCACCTCTTATTTTACCCATCCCTCCAACCCCCTCGCCCCTGGGAACCACCAGTTTACTCTCTGTAGTCACCACTACACCTCACGCTTACTTCAATATTAAACCAATGATGGTTCAGCAAGTCCCCGTCCCCTTCTTTCCTATCACCGTAAAAGTGTCAGGATGCCCTTGACGGAGCCATCGCCTATTAGGAAAATAGGCTTTAACAACAACAGTAAAAATCAAAGAAACTCCTGGAAAAGCTATTTTAGCCAATTTCTGGCTAGGATATTGTGGCAATACAACGTAGAAAATGCTATAACCATAATGTAGACAGACTAAGTAAGGACATTTCTACTCACAGCTCCTACTCATTACATTTAGAGACTGCATATTCAAAATTTGAAACCTTAAGACTTTTCTTTATAAACAATACATAATTAAAACATTTATTTGTTCATTTTCTGGGTTTTCAGGTTTAAAAATGCTACATTTTAGGGCCACCTGGGGGGCTCACTTGGTTAAGCATCAGACTTCGGCTCAGGTCATGATCTCATGGTTTGTGAGTTTGAGCCTGGCATTGGGCTCTGTGCTGACAGCTCAGCGCCTAAAGCCTGCCTTGGATTCTGTGTCTCCTCTCTCTCTGTCCCTCCTCTGCTCATTCTCTCTCTCTCTCTCTCTCTCTCACTCTCTCTCTCTCTCAACTAAATAATAAAACAAAAAAATGCTACATTTTCTCTTCCACTACAGTTATTTTGCTCAAAATATCTTTAATTTCTGCTAATAGTAAAACTATCTGGCTCTTTTCAATAACATGTCTTACAACACTGTTGATAGAAAATAAGTAAGCCTCTTATCTTTTTAACTTGTAAACATTTTTTAGGGAGGTACATAGCCTGTTATTTAGTTAGCATTTAGTCTACTCAAAGATAGTAATTCTGTAAACAAATTAAATAATTAAATTCCCCTTATATGCAAATATTCACCCTAAAATAATTTTTCAGTCATTATAGTTTTTGATAAAGAAAATGGGAAGAGTAAGGAAAGTATACATATGCTATAATGTATAAAAAACATATTTTTACCATATTATAAAAGGGCCTTTAAAAGGAAGTCAATAAATTATATCAAAAATTTTTCTGAGCATTTGGAATGTACTAGATTTTAAATTAGATGCTGTGAGGATTGAGGCAAAAGTTTTTAACCTGAACATACTTATAAGATTCCCATCAAAACCATTTTAAAGAAAATAACAATATATATTTTAAAATATGTTTAAATATTTTTAATATAAGTGTTATTTCACTTTTGATTGCAGCAATGCTTCATAAAATTGCTAAGTAAAACACTTTTGGAAGCAAACTATAATCCCTGTATATTAAACATGTTAATTTGCTAGGAGAGCAATTGAAAACATTCAGAGAAGTTTTATTATCCTTACCCCATCCATCCAGCCTAGTAAGTAGTAATTTGTTATCCATACATTTAAATTTTTGACACCACTAACTGGTACAAAGATTTGGGGTATTTATTCTTAAAATAGAAAAAGAGGGTTTTACTTTATTTCCTATTTCATAAAATTAATATGTACAAAAACTGATACAAAACTGCCTCAATCTTTACAAAGTGTTTATTTGAAAATTAGACAATATCATTTTTATTTTAAGCTGAAAAACTTTAAACATTTTATTAGTCGTAGACATTTTTGACTGCAAATAATTCTCACCGTAATCACTGATGTATAATAAAGACTCGAAAGAACTTTAGTAACATTCGTCCTGTGTTATAAAATTTGCATTCTACAGATACAAAACCAAAATGAAACGGCATAGGCTTTTACACAAGGCTGAATTTAATGGAAAACAGAAAAGTAATTATTCTAGAAAAATATCTAAATTTACAATCCAGTGACCTAGTTTCTAAACAGATATCCAGTCTACTGTTGATCCTCTCAATCCAATGTCCCTCATGTACCAAGACAAAGCTTAATATACCTCCTTCTCTCAATGGACTGAGGTGCCCAGCTTCATATCCTAAAATATGGTTACCGCTCCAAGGTTTCAGGGCACGTCCTAGATAACAGAAAGCATGCACTAAGGTTCTCTTTGTTCCATATGCACTCAGGGGTTATGTACATTATGTCCTCTAATTTTTCAGCAACCCCTTAAGATATGTAATAACTCAAATAATATCTATGTATAACAACTATATTTCAGATACATTTAAGTTTTCACAATTTCCATAACACCTTTTACAAAAAAAAGCATCAAGTTTCCACCCTCATGAATCTTATGTGTTGTTGGCAGTGGGAAGAAGGAAAAGTCAGAACACAAACATAACAAATTATTAAAACACTGAATGTTATTTGTAGATGTTGTTTTTAGAAAGATAGATTGGAGAGGCAAGAGCAGATCTCCTTTAGTAAGAAGATGATATTTTAATAAAAATCTAAAGGAGATGAGAGACTGAGTAATGCAAATATCTAGGGAAGAGCATCCCAACAAAAGGAAAAGCTCTTAGGGGAAGGATGCCTGGATTATTTGAAAGTATTTTGAAAGACGGTGTAGCCTAAGATGAGGAAGCACAGGATAGTACTTCAGATGATAAGGAAAGAATGGGAAAGAGCTATCAGATCCCAAAATATGTGGGGTATTTTTAACAACTTTGGTTTTCACTGTGAGTGAAATAAAAAGGCTTTGAGGTGATTTCAGCAGAAGAGGGACGTATTCCGCCTGAGAACCACTTTGGCTCCATGATGAGAATGACTGAAGGGAGAAAGAAAGCAGGAATATCAGACAGGAAGCTACTGTGATAACTCATTTTAGGGTTGAAGGTGGCTTATGACTGTGGGGATGAAGAGGGTGTTGAGAAGTAGTCTCCTACTTGTCGGAGCCGCCAAGTTTTCTGTCTGCCTCAGGCAAGGATTATCACTCTCCGGAGAGTGAGCCAGTAAACAAGATTTGCATCTGGAGGCTGGAGACTGCCATTTCCTGGTCAAAATAACTTTGGCGTCTGTCATGCTGGGCAAGACGTGGAGTGGCCAAGGTGCACAAAAGATCAAAACCGTATTTTGGATTATTCAGTGCTAACTCCCCGCTTCCCAGCATTGCTGAGGCAAATCTGGGCATTTCTTTTGATATTCATTTGACTCTATTTACCTGGTAACCGACCTGGGTCAGCTGCTTTGTTTTCCCGCCTTGAAACCTTCATAAGAGACAGTTTTCTGAATAAAGTTCTCTCTCTCTCTTTTGCCTGATTGGAAACCGTGAGTTGTGTCTTTACTCTCTGCGTCTCCCTCTCCTGCCCCCTTTTTCTCTCCCTCCCTCAGGAGAAGGACCCGCGAAGATTCTCTGCCCTGCTGGTTGGACGCAACAGGTACCACCGATTGCCAGGGACTAAGGCGCCAGACCGGCCTCTGGGCTAAGACAATTGGCGCCTCTACGCGGGGCTCAGTGAAGGAACACGACCCTGAGTCCGGGTTAGGACACCTACTGGATGAAAGGCAGAATCACTGGTATTTTGCTGAATGTTTGAATATCAGATGTGAGGGAAGGAGAGGAGTTGAAAAGTTGATCCTGAGCACCTGGAAGGAAGAAATTACAGTTTATTGAGATGGGAAAGACTACACTGAGACCCTCAGAGGTTTATGTTTTGATGTGTTCCATATGAGAGGCCAATTAAGCAAGCCAATTGTAATATCAAGTAAGCAGCTGCAGACATAAGCCTGGATTTCGGGGGAGATCAAAGCTTAAGATGTAAATTTGGGAGTTGTTAGTAAATAGATGATATTCAATGAACCATGAGACTGGTTAAGAGCAAGAGGAGAAAGTCCAAGGGCTGGCCAACTAGTGTTCGGAGCATAGGAAGATAAACAAGAATGAGCAAAAACACATACCAGAGGTAGCTAGTGGAGGAGGGAATATGTCGAGAATGTTCAATTAAGAATGCTAGTGAATGGATGGGGTGCCTGGGTGGCTCAGTCGGTTAAGTGTCAGACTTCGGCTCAGGTCATGATCGCACAGCTCATGTGTTTGGGCCCCGTGTCAGGCTCTGTGCTGACACCTCAGAGCCTGGAGCCTGCTTCGGATTCTGTGTCTCCCTCTCTCTCTGACCTTCCCCTGCTCACGCTGTCTCTGTCTCTGTCTCTGTCTCTGTCTCTCTCTCTCTGTCCCCCACTCTTGCTCTCTCTCTCTCTCTCTCTCTCTTTCTCTCTCTCTCTCAAAAGTAAATAAAAAACATTTAAAAAAATGTTAGTGAATGGAATATTTTAGTGTGAAATTGACCAATGGATTTAGCAAAGCAAATGTGATTGTTGACTTTGAGAAAACAATTTTGGTAAAGTGGCTCAGTAAATAGAAGATGATATATGAAGAAAGCAAATATGGAAAACTCAAGAAGGAAAGGAAACGAACAAAAAACAGGGTAGTGGCTGCAGGAAAGCAATGGGTTAGAAGATTTTATTAAAGTGGAAAAATACAGCCTGTATATGTCTTAATGGGGAGGAAATAAATACGTAATTATGCAAAAAAGAAAGGAGAAATCTGGGGTGACAGCCTTGAGTAGAGGAGAGGGGATGGGTCTGGCACACAAATGAAGCAGTTGGCGTCTGTGAAGAGCAGAGAACTCACAAATGTTTAGAGATTACAAGAGCAAAAATACAAGTGAGGCTATATGTGATTATGGGAGCTTGCTGACATTTTCTTCTCATTTTCTTTTCTTAGCAAAGTAGGAAGAAGGTCAACAGTTGAGAATGTGGATGAGGGAAAAGGATTTGGATGTTTGACAAAAGAAATAAAGAATGAAATTATCATCTAGAAGAGTGAAAAATTGAATAAGCCACAGAGATGTAGCATGAATGGTAGAAGGAGAACAGAACTGATAGAGATTGAAGATTTTCTTCATAAGTAAGATCAATCACAGTTATGCTCATTTGTGAGATGAGGAAATTGAAATAAAGAAAAAAGGCAGATGCCACAGTGCTAGTGATGCCAGAATTAAACACGCTACAAGGCCAAACCTCAAGATACTTAATCACTTTATCATACCTAATTAATCTCTATGTCTTTACTAAAATTTCCCCTGGATACCAGAAGGTAGAGTGTTGTCAAAATTCAAAGCAAATCCTTCTCCATTCCCTCAGGAAAAGACACCGCAGTCACAGATGGGGCTGAGCAGGCAGCAGCTCCATAAGCTAAGACAGAACCCAAGGAAGTCCGTATTTCCAACTTTAAAGAACCTCACAACCACAGGCTCGTATGGAAAGGAAGGAGTATATGGGGACTGTGGAATGGTCATACCTACGATACAGGCCATAAGATTTTGATAATGATAAGAAAAAAAGTGTACAAAGTAAAAAAAAAAAAAAAAAAGAAAGCTACTAAAAAACTGAACTACTTGCTTGCTGAAGATTCTTCATTTGATAAATGTGGACTTTGTGATGTAGGGAATTATAAGTTAATTCACCCTCCCCTGAACTCTTGTCACAGATATTCTTTAATAATATTGTATACTGGGGCGCCTGGGTGGCCCAGTCAGTGGAGCGTCTGACTTCAGCTCAGGTCATGATCTCAGTCTGTGAGTTTGAGCCGTGCATTGGGCTCTAGGCCGACATCTGGGAGCCTGGAGGCTGCTTTGGATTCTGTGTCTCCCTCTCTCTGCCCCTCCCCTGCTCATGTTCTGTCTCTCTGTCTCTCAAAAATAAAGAAATGTTAAAAAAAATTTCAGACCACATGTGGTAATCTTCCCACCTTACCACATCCTTGCTTTGGACAGCCATGACTAGTTAAAAAACAAATCTTATATAGAAGTTTATAATTTTTACCCTTTCTGTGAAATATAAAATCATAAAAATGCAATGTTTGCTTTCATTCTCTTTGCAGTAACATTCCGTCATGAAATGAGAAATACAAACTGCAAGTTGAATACAAGCTGCCCATTAGCTCTTTCTGCTAAATCTCTGTTTTCAAAACAACCATTATTTGTAATTCTATTCTGCTTCCATAATGATGGTTATTAAAGTGACTCACCCAGAATGAGAACCTAACAAATTAATTCTAGACAACTTTACCTTGACTACAGTATCTCCAAAAAAATTATTTCATGGCAATAGAAAGTATTTTCCACTCTTGGTCCTTTTAGGGATAAGACAGTGCAGAGTTTGGTTGTCAAGGATTTGAAACTTTTCATATTTTTGCCTGTTATACTATGAAATAATACAGAAATTTTTAAAATAAATGTTTATTTATTTCTGGGAGAGAGGGGAGGTGGGAGGGGCAGAGAGAGGGAGACAGAGAATCAGAAGCAGGCTCCAGGCTCTAAGCTGTCAGCACAGAGCCTGATACGGGGCTTGAACCCATGAGCTGTGAGATCGTGACCTGAGCTGAAGTCAGATGCTTAACCAACTGAACCACCTAGAGGCCTCACAATACAGAATTTTTAAAGCAGTATTAATCAAAGTTCTAAGATTACACTACAGAAAATCTAATTTGTTAGTCTTATTTGAAATTTAAACTAGAAAATACTAGCTTCCAATAGTTTTATTATGACAAAAACATAGATTTCATCAGTAAAGTATGTGCTCCTTGGAACATGTAAGCTATATTACCTGCAGCACAGTTTTCTGTGCACTGATTTTATCACCACCCAAGTTACATGTTACACAGGGAGGGCACTATGTAAATCTCCTCCAGCACAAACTCGTCTTGTAAGGCTCAGGTCACTTCAGTAGCTCACAAACCACCACAAGTCTTTGTTAGGGCATTCATATTTCAATATTCTGTCTCTTCAGGTGTATGACCACCATATCCCTGAAAAATAGAAATTCCTGCCAAAGAAGTTTCTAGTGTCTATGTATTAATCACATGGTTTTCTTCTAAAAAATAATCCTTTCTTGGCCCCTCATATTTTCCCAAATTTAAATTTATTATATTCTTAATTTCTAGTTGAATCTTAGTCTCTCCATAAAGCTCTATCTTTGATCCATGAATATTTGACTTCCAGTGAAACACATGCTGTCTCCTGTGAAAACCTATAACTTTATGGTTCCTCTACACATTACACACTTTTAATTTTTTATGAGAGTTATGTGTGTACATGACTAGTTTTCTGTAACATCTACATAATAGAGTATAGGGATCATGTCTAATGTATAATAGATAGCAAGACTTAGAAGCACTTAATTCTTGTAGAATATTCAATGCTAAATTGTCATAGGAGTAGTTAATACTTTATAATTTTAACAAACACTTGACAGTAAATATTGACTGTGTTTATTATCATGGCCTGTTTGTACTGAAAGCTGGATAATGGTAGGGATAGAGAGGGTCATCCAAGTAAGTGGCCAATTAAATTTTCCAGGCCCCTGAGCAACTTACATAGTAAACAAGGAGAGCGAGCCTCTTCCGTTTCTCAGTTAAAGATTTTTTTAGGCACTGTTGCCAATAAGTAATACAAGAAAGACAATGCATATATGCAATCATATCTACATTGACATAATCAGTATATGAAAAAGAGTAAATTCTCAAAATTCAGAAATGGTCATGAATATAAAAACTTAAGGTAATTACTACATTCTTAACTCAAATAAATGTCCTTACGACCTTACCAATTTATCTTTATCCTTAGTTTCTCCAAATCTCCTCTGGAACTTTCAGAATTACAGAGGTGAAAAGTGGAACCACCCATATAATCTGGATATCTTGTTTACCTTTCCTTATCACAAGGTGAGGCGGAGGGCAGTGATCATGGTACACAGCATGTTCAACACGGGCCTTAGCTCTATTAAACTGTAGCAGTAAATTTCTATTCTCTCATTGACTTTTCTTACTTCTTCAGTGAAAAGAATGCAAACCATCTCAGGATTCTATCAATTTGCTCTATGTGTTTTGTGTCTTTTAGAAGTCCTAGTGACAATTTAAAATCTATTACATGTATTTTTAAAATTAACTTTAATTTCTTTCCCTCCTTATAAAGCAGATGTCTTTCTTTGAAAATAAAGCCATTTAAACAACAAATAACTAATCCATAATGTTAAAGTTAGTTATTTTGGACATTTATTATTACTACCATTTTTGCAAATATGCTGCAGGGTTTGATAAAGTAGGGGTAATGTGAGATGACACAGTAAATGAGGATGATGATATAAAAGAAACTATGTCTTCCTCAGAACCTTTATAATGACAATGTCATTGCCATAGTAATAACAGACTGAATGTACAGACAGACCATGCCAGACCATATAAAAAAAACAGAACCAATCCAAGAAGTCAAACCACACCCTGTATGACCATTGACCCTAGTCAGTCCTAATCAATAACTGATACCTTTCCTCATACTTGTGCCCACTTATAAGTTATGACCAGCTAGAGAAAGCCAAATATGTTCTCCTAACCAATCATAATGCTTTCAACCTATATACCTATCCAGTGCTTCTTCTCAATTAGCACATCATCCTGTACCTTAGACCAGAACTTTGATTAAGTACATTCGCACTTACTCGCTAGTCTTTTTTAATCTTGTGTACTGCGTTCATTTACTATTTAATATGCTATAGTGATTCATACATGTTGTATGCTTTTTATATGTTTGATGCCTTTCCAGGATTTATAACTTGATTTTTAAGTATTAGGTACTGAGTAAATATTGGTTGAATATTAAACTAATGTGTTAACTTCTTAAATATTTATTTTGTGATATAATGCTAGTTATAATAATATACTAATGAAAACTAAACTGTAAGACACTATTGGTTTATAAAGCAGATTTTTTAAATAATTTGATATTTTTTAAACTGAAAGTTATCTGTTTCAGGACTTCATTGAGCAGGTTATCTGTAAGCTCTTATCTTATCAAATATGTAAATTAAACCAGTTCTTAATATCAATTAACCAAGTCTATTTATTTTTTAGGATGATCAATATAATCAGAATCACCCTCATTTTTAACCTAATTCTAATGCTTTTACTTTCCAAATATTTACAAGTATATATTCTTATTTGTTTGGGGATTTTTTTTTGCTTTTATTTTTGTTTTTCATTGCCTTGAATATCTCAGTGTGCTTAGAAATTAAAACTAACTGAATCACTGTGTCTTCACAATATTCATGTGCATGGTACTTTGTACAAAGAGAAATTGTCATGCTTATTGCTAAGATCCTTCTATGCCTTTCCTTAAGATAGCTTTTAATTTTAAGCCTCTTTCTTGTTTAATCTCCCCTTTATAACCAGAGTCCTTTTATGCAATATTTTTGTGTTAATTCACTACTAATATTCTCTTCAGTGTTTGTTCATCTCCTACAAGTGCATATAAAAGGTAGGGGAATATGAGAAAGAATGAAATTTGAATTAAAATGTAGTTTCTATTGGAACACCTGGATGGCTCAGTCAGTTAAGCATCCAACTTCAGCTCAGGTCATGATCTCACCACCCTGGGTTTGAGCCCCACATCGAGCTCTGTGCTGACAACTGAGCCTAGAGCCTGCTTCGGATTCTGTGTCTCCCTCTCCCTCTGCTCCTCCCCCAATTGCACTCTGTCTCTGTCTCTCTCTCTCAAAAATGAATAAATGTTAAAAAATATTAAAAAATATAGTTTCTATTTGGTGTGTAATATGAATATCATAACCTTCAAATTTTTACCTCACATTTAAATCTTTTTTTTTATTTTACGTGTTTTCTGTTTTAATGATAGTGTATCATTATCAGAAGTTTAAAATAAGTCTCTTTTTAAAGTCTTCATTTTTGAGGTAATCCCAAGCATGTAACATACATTTATTTTATAAGTATTGTTTTTATTGAAATCACAAATACTGCTGCTGCAACTGATGGCATTGCTACTGATAACGAAACAGAAACAATGGAAAATAACCTAATATTCTTTTTGTTTTGAAACAATGAAAAAATACTTACATTACAACATTTATAATGCCTATATAGTTTCCCCCCACCCCAAAGTTCTCTAATACAGTATTTCACTTATTTTGTAGAAAGAGGACTGCCCTTGGAGGCAAACTAAACTATCATTTGCTATGTATCAGCATTTTTTAAAATTCTCCTTCAGGAGACCTTTCTTTCTTATTTCATGATAAGGCAGGAAAATAGAATGAGCCCAAGGGTATTATTTAATTACATGCTTTCTCAGCTAGAAATCAAATAGGTCACTTCTCTCTGACTGAAAACTTAATGATAAAGGAAGAAGGGATCAGAAATAGTATTAGAGTAATGATAATCTAAAAGAGATCCTGATACAGGACAAATCAACATAATTTTCTAGGTGTCCATTAATAAGGGTCTGGAGACACTTTTTGGTTGACTTTCCAGTCCAAGCCAGTATCGCATTTTTTTCCTATCAAATCCATGCCTCTACCCTCCCAATTCTCAGGGTTAAATCTTTAGTGGTAGTGTCAATACAATGGGACCTATTCCCAAGCCATGAATACCTACATAAAAAATGGTGACCTAACCCAAGACCATCAGAATCCATTTGTCAGAAATTGAAATTGCTATTAGGTGATAGGTTTTTAAGGGATTATATTTTAATATATGCTAGTCTCTTAAATAACAAAGAAAAAGAAGCCTTAAAAACTTGGGTACTATAGCATAGTTTTCCTCTAGGACTTTGACAAAGTTGCCAACAAACAATAGTAAAAAGCCCCAAAAAACATACTGCACAAAACACACAGTAATAAAGTGAACACTGAGAAACATAAGTAGGAATATCTCGAGTCTATAATTCATTTCCACTTCCTATTCTAGTTGCTTTCTGAGTCCTAAATATATTTTGGCTTTTTGCATTTTGAATCCTAAAAATAAAGTCTACTTTTATTAAACTCAGGTTAGTTTCTGGTATTTACAAATAATGTAAATACAAAATCAATGCCACACATGCCAGCATAGTCTTGGCCACGATAAACTGCTTTGTTTATGTATGCAAATTTCTAACTTTTTACATTACATTTTACCCTAAAATCCATTAAATCCATGGATTCTCAAGGTCACAAAGTGATGAAAGAAAATAACTCCAGTATATATTGAAAATAAAAAATGTAAATTGCAAGCTAGAAAATCTATGGTCTTATCCAATAAGCAAATATCCTTCAGTGCCTACTTTCCTGCTAACGTCCAATTCTTTATCTTCATAATTTTTTAATTCAGGTAATATCATTTCTCTCTGGTTATAGAAATTGTTCAGATTGTTAGCAGAGAGAGGAATAAGATAATCAGTGTGTTCCCAACCCAGGCAGCAGCATCCCACGCCATCTTGATTGTCTATCTATTAGCAAGTGATCTATGCTGAAAATGTCACTGCCACACCATGGAGAATCCTTTTTTTGACCCTACCTCTTCCTACATGTTCATAAGTAGTGGTCCCTATTTTGTAATTATAAAATCTTTGGTGATGATATTCTCCATTATATAAATGAGTAAACAGAGCAGGAAAGTTACCCATTTGGAAACCAGATGAGTGAGGACTGAAGTCCAAGCCTCCTGTATACTCATGGGCTAGCCACCCTTGACCACCCACTCCTCCCCTTCTAAGGCAGAGAGGACACATAGGGCGCTAATGTGCTGAATCAGGATTGTGCTCTGTTCAAAGACAACATTCTAACTTCTACTTCTGAGATACTGAAGATCCCTGCGTGGAATTCCTGATGTAGCACATACCTGATGTAGGACATAGCACTGAGGTACTGAACTCTATGTTGTGGCTAATAATTTTTATTTGTGCTTTAATTATAACACTTGACTGTTTTCAATTTAAAATATATTGGGCGCCTGGGTAGCTCAGTCGGTTAAGCCTCCGGCTTCGGCTCAGGTCAGATCTCACGTTCATGGGTTCGAGCCCCGCGTCGGGCTCTGTGCTGACCGCTAGCTCAGAGCCTGGAGCCTGCTTCCAGTTCTGTGTCTCCTTCTCTCTCTGCCCCTCCCCCTCTCATGCTCTGTCTCTCTCTGTATTAAAAATAAATAAAACATTAAAAAATATATATATTTAAAATATATAAGCATTACTCTTAAAGCTGATGATCTAAAAAACAGATATATGTCCATAGTAATGAGATTTTTGAGAAAGAATAACATATATGTATATAAAACTGAAGTGACAGGCATGCTGGTAGAATGGCCTAAAATAAAATTGTGCTGACTCAGGTATTTGAAATACAGAGGGAAGCAAAAAATAAATGCAAGAAGGAGGTAGAGTTTCAAGGGGGAATCATATAAAAGATCTTTGCTGTAAATGATTTGTAGAGAGTTTTAGATAAGATATGGGATATATATACACACACACATACACACATGCAACATGCCACAAAATACATAATGAGACACTTAATGTTTTTCCCTCATTGTGTTTTCATTACTCATGAACGTAGTTTCCATAGCCAATATGAAAATTATTGGTAAAAGTAAATGGAATGCTTTTATTAAATACTGAAAGAACCATGTTGTATGCAGATTGTTTACCTTTAAATATATACTCATAAATATATAGAAATATACACAAAAAATAAAGATATCCTATGTAAACATTTTGATTTTGACCAATTATTTAATCCTCAGATGTTCAAGAAAGTAGAGAAGATATTAGTCTCATTTTCAAGTTAGCATCCTAAGTGACTTGGGAAGGGTCACGTAAATGGCCTCTCCACAGCATGATGGTGTCAACATAGTCAGACACCTGACATGTGGCTGGCTTCTAAGAGATAACATGTCAAGTAGTCTAAGTGGACACCTCAGAGCTTTTAAGATAGAGCCTCAGCAGTTACACAAGTTCACTTCACATTTGATGGGTCCAGTCAGATCACAAGGCCACCCCAGTTTCAGAGAGAGAGAAAAAAATAGCTCCATTTCTCTGTTAGGAATGGAATAGAATTTGCATCCATATTTAAGCCATCACTGTAGGGGTCTAGCATGGATTCTATCACCCTCTAGTCCTTGAGACCAGAAAAAAAAGGCTATCAACTTTCAAGATGATGACAGTCAAATAAGAGCCTCCCTAATCTTCCATAGGTTATAAAATAGTTTTAATCTAATCTAGGCTCCTTGAGCAAGATAAAGCTTTTGTACAACTCGGACTATATCTGGCATCATTGATATTTAATTTTAATAATATTAATAGGGGTTTTAGCTTTTAAGACAAGTGAATGTCAAATAACCAGAGTTTCCTTCAACATTTTAGATTTCACGAGTTCTAAATCGAAATGAGATATATCCCATTAGATATTTCTTTGTTTTGTACTGTTTCAAAAGAGCTTTTATCGTAGGTAAAAAAAGCACAAATTCTTGCTCTAAGGACTGAGTAAATATATAATAATAGGGAATTTACCAAGAAATAAAATGAGAACCTGAAATACTTGTCCTGATACATATAGTAAACATGAGTAAACAATGAGGTACCTGTAAAAATTAATCCTTAATAATCAGTGGAAGAAGACATAAAGTACATAAATGTTGTGTGACGGTGATATAAATGCTTTTAAAAAGAAAACGTGTCCCCCTCATATGGGAATGTTTATTTCATACAGAAATTGATAAAAACCCTGCTGCTACTCTAATGACAGTAGAAAGAGTTCTTGGGACTCATTTTTTCAGTTGAGTTTTGAATATGTGAACTATGGCATGGATCTCCCAGGCAGCTGGAATGGGGAAGAGGTTTTGGATTTTAGCCATTGGTGAAGGAAAAGACATTTTCCTCAGTACAAACATTTGTGAAAGGATTTAGCATTACAGGAAACTTTACTGGTAATTATTAACTGAGCTTTGATTTCAAAATTTCATAGAAACCTTCAAGCTCAACTCCCAAATCTATGTCCCTTGTTTTTAATCTCCCTGGATTCTAATCCTGTATTTAAAATAACTAAACAGCTATGCTGAGATGGTCCATTTTCATCTCAAATTTGGCATTTAAAAGTTAAATTCATATTTTCTTAACCAACTTCAGGCTTACCTTAATTTTCCACTTTTTGGTTTCTGGGTAACTTCTCTCTCAGCCATTCATTTCTAGTCTTTCAGATAACACTCAGCTGCAGCCCTCCGAGTATCATCTGAAATACTAAAAGGAATATTTTTTTTCTGCTTCTAACTTGGTTATTAGGATTCATTTACATGCCACCTACTGGTTTTTCTGACATATCCAGATGTACAACTTACCTAGTGAACCCAGGCTACCTAACTTGATATGTAATACTCAGAGTTTTGGCTCCCAAATTCTTCATCTGGATTTACCTCCTATCACATACACAAACATGGTTAAGAAAAATGGTCTTATCATATTTTTTTCACAATTCCATTTCCTGTGTCTATGCCGTTTTTGCACACCCTTCCAGTCCTCTACCCCTAAGGATCAACCTCCTCATGTTCCATCTCTTCAAATTGCCAAAATGTATGTTCCTGTCCCTTAAGGTTTAGTTGTATCTATTGTCGGTCTTGGCATTCTGCTTTTGGTCTCACTCTCAAATTCTAGGGCTCTGTTCTTCGTACCTCTAACCTTTGTTTCCAAATCTTTTGGATCAGTCTATCCTGTTTAGTCCTCTGTCAATTCTTTCTTTGATTCCTTTTATTCATGGCTTGTCACCTTCAATAGATGATATGAATGCTGAAGGCATGGAAATCCATCTTTACCTATCACCAGACCACATGCTGCTCAGAGTTGTTGACTACTTAAGTTAATTCACATAGTTCAGTGAGGTAAGTAATACCACTAGGGTTTAAAAAGTAGTAGGGCATTTAAGGACTATGAAATAAATTTCTTGCTGGATATGAACCTAACTCCAAATATCATAATAAAGTGTGATTTAGGTGGTTTATAAAAAGATCAAATGCCAGAGAATTAAGATGTAGCATATTAGTATATAGCAATCAATGCTAATGTTTGGTTAACTGAAAGACTTCAACAAAATGATAAAATAATGACTAACTATAAAACATACACTAAGAAAATGACCACAAATCCCTTCTAAAATATGGCAATCTATACACAACAGCAAACAAACAAGAAAGCTTAGAAGATGCCATAATATCCAAGAAGCAACCTTTAAAAAAGAAAAGATTTCACTAAGAGAACTTAAATCTCTGTTTTATGTTATTTTACAGAACGTAGTGTGCAATCCATTGTGATGCACAGTATTGGGGAAAGAGGAGACAAAATGATTTTCCTAAGAAATCCATCTTTCAAGGTGCCTGAGGGGCTCAGTTGGTTGAATATCTAACTCTTGATTTTGGCTCAGTCATAATCCAAAGGTCATGGGATCAAGACCTGCATTGGGCTCCGCACTAAGCATGGAACCTACTTAAGAATCTCTCTCTCTTTCTCTCTCTCTCTCTCTCTCTCCCTCTCTCTCTCCCTCTCCCCCTCCGCAGTCCCTTCTTTCCCACTCATGCTCTCTTTCTAAAAGGAAAAAAAATTTTCCATGGATCTACCCATTCTGGTGTTTTAATGAAAACTCTTAAGTTATATTCAGACCTATTACAATATAAAACAGGAAGGGCACGTGGTGGCTCAGTCAGTTAAGCATCTGACTTCCGCACAGGTCATGATCTCACATTTGTGGGTTCAAGCCCCACGTCGGTCTCTGTGCTGACAACTAGCTCAGAGCCTGGAGCCTGCTTCAGATTCTGTATCTCCCTCTCTCCCTGACCCTTCCTTGCTCATGCTGTCTCTCTCTGTCTCTCAAAAATAAATAAAAACCATTAAAAATTACAGTATAAAACAGGATGCAAAGGAACTTCCCTCAACCAGTAGTATAGATGAAATTAAAATAAGACATAAACAAAACCAGGTAAAAATCGACAATAGAACATTATGGCTAAGCAGTTATGGGTCATTACCTATCATATAGTTATAAGACAAATACAAAAGAGGTATGCCTTAGACGGGTTGCCCATAAAGTCAGAGGGGTTGATTACTAAAGCAGACTGGTAAAGTAAAACAACTAAATTTGAGGAACCGTGAATGAGATATCACTTACCCATATTGTTTATCAAGCACTGAATGGTAACCCCTTTTGAATGCCAACCAGCACCTCTGGGATTTAGTAAACAGGCACTCAAAGAGAAATGACAGACTTTTCAAAAGAACACGAGAGTGATTTGAAAGTTCAACTATAAAAATTTATTTTTATTTTCCCAATCTGTTGTGGTTTCTGTCAGATGCCATGGTTGATGTGGTGTTGGAGTCCCAGAGATAAAGAGAAATGAACCCAACTCAAAGATAAGAAAGGATGGCTGACAGATGATGGACATTTGGGCCCTCTGAAACCCAGTACATTTCCCTTTGGGATGCCTTTTCAAGGCCAGTTGGAGCAAGTCACACTGTCCAAAATGTCAACAGTAGTTCTGTGATATGTGCTTCCTCAGAGTCTCTGCAGCTATGAATGGGGACAGATACCCTGTGTTCTGAGAATCCTGATCTTTCTATTGTTTCAGCCCAGCTACTACACATTTCTATATGCAAAATAAAAGGGGCACAATTCCTCTAATTAAATGCCCATGATATTGAAATGATTTATAAATTTTTAACCTTTCATGTGATGATTGTTTTTCACACTCTGTCTTCAGTAAGCTAAACATATCTTTTGTGTTCAGTCTGGGAGATTTACATGCAGACATTATTCAGCATTTAGTGAGAGACATGTGATATTTTGAATATGTGATAAGTGAGATAGAATTAGGAATGAAAAAGAGATGAAGGTTATAAATGGCACTAAATTGAGAAACACAAAAACACTAGTGAGTTCCGAAAGCCAATCCAAATAAACCATACAAAATAAAAAAGGAATTAATGTACCTATTAAAGAAGCTCAGAAACTGAAAAAAATATCCAAGGTTTATTTTGAAGAATGATGAAAAAGAATTACATTGAAAAGGGTGCCAGATATTACAAATTATTAGCTGTATAGTGTCTAAATTTGAAATAAAACATGCAAAAAACAAAACCTGCCCTAACCTATCCAAATATAAAATAAGAAAAATTATTCTTTAATAAAGTCTCAAAGATTAAAAATCATGAAAACCCTATTATTTGGGTTTATATACAAGAAATATTTTGAAAGCCAGATGAGACAAATTACTGGAAGGTAATGGAGTAGGGGAAGTCATGGAGCCAATTACGTGATCTTGGTTTTTAGTTTTGATTGTTGTTATTGTCCCTTTATGTTTCAGGAACTTCCCAAGACACAAATATACATGTGTTAAGAGTTGTCCATCTTTTATCAAAACTACAAGGGCTAATAAGACCTATGAAAGTAGATGAATGATAAGAAAATATCACACAGAATATTTGTTGTTGGACTAGCCTCAAAACCAAAAAATTATAGTTAAGATTCACTTTAAATTCATATATACAAAATAGAGAAGATTTCAGAAATAGAAATATTTCTGCATTTGACAAAGTGGGGCCAAATGGATTTGACGGATATTCAGGAAAAATTCCAAATCAATACACTGTTGTAAAATTTGGAGAACAGAAACATTAAAATATATCATCTCAATTAGACATTAACTAATCTCATGGGGAAACATTGAAATTAATTTTTTCTTCACTTATGGTTTCATCCACTGAGTTTATCCTTCTTTCAATTTATCACAATTGTAGAAAGTTCTAATTTCTAATTGTAGAAAATTAAGTTTAATTTTTTGACATTTAAAATCACTTACACTTGGAAAATATATTTCTGAAGAAACAGGTTTAAAGTCGTTTAAGAAAATGTAGTTATTTTCTCTGAGATAAAAGAATTTTTGAATCAATATACACAATTTTAAATCTCTTGAAAATGTATTATTTTAGGATGGCAGATTGGGCATGATGACACTTGTCTGGCTGCTTATAACTTGGCTATTATGTCTATTCAAGCTCCTATACTGTTTCATGCTGTCACCAGGGGAATTTAGAACTGCTTATACTGGAAAAGTATACTCTGATCTAAGGGTGAATTTAGTTAGAAATGTGAACACTCAACTTCAGAGAAATAGGTTTTCATTTTTTATATTTATGGACTTTAGAAAGCAAAATATGTTTACATTTTTCATAATCTATTAAATTGTAAATTTTGGCGAAGTCCAGCACTATGCAAAATTAAAACAATAGTAACTAACAATAATGTTGATGTTATGTTTTAGTTTCTAAATATCATGGTTTCAATATTTATGTATAGAATCACATAATTATATAAGATTTCGATGTAGTAACTAATATATAGTATGACATTTAATGGTTATTACATAGTTTATAAGTAGCATATTTCATTGTAAATATATACATTCAAACAAATGCAGATAATCCATAATTGCATTTAAAATTACCTAAGTCTTTTAATAATATTTTTTTACATGTAATTATCCTCCACTAGGTTGAGCACTATTTTTAGAAGTAGTGCATATTACTTTAACTTCAATTTTCCTTACGTAAAGTCAGATATTTATTCTGGAAAAGAAAGAAAGTTCACAAATAAGTCTTTTTTACCACAGCAGAGATAATTTGAAAGGGGCTACAATCTGTTTCTTTATTTCTAATAAAATTGGGAAAACACAGAAACAATAAATTACAAAAAGAATACTTAATTTAGTAATTAAAATGTTAATAATATATCATCTGAGAACAACTGTCACAAAATTGACAGAGTATTTTAATACCAAATGGGCAAATGTCTATCAAGTGATCTGATAACATAGACCATTTCTTAGTCACTATTGTATCCTTGCCCTTGTAAGAATATCTGGCATACAGTACAAGGCTAGTAGATATTTGTTAAATTAATGAATCGATGAACATATGCCTTTTGTCTTTTCTAAGTCACAGGATCTCAGGTCTTCACTTATAGCCAGTATTCACTTGATAGAGTTTCTGAAGATAATTTATAGATCTTAGGAGCAACATAAAATGGTGAACTCAAAGAAAAAGAAAAGAAATTCACATTTTCTAATGTGGAACTTTGAGCAGAGGAAAAGGGGAAACCATCGCCTAAATATAACGACTTTGCATAGCAATTTATATGATAAAAATATGGATTAGAAGAATACATATTTGGTTAAAATTTCTATGTATATTTGTATACTTTATGTACATTACCTATTTAGATATAGAAGAACTTGCCACAATTTTAACCAAATCTTTGGTATTTTCCATACTTCTACCTCTTATAGTCTGTACGCAGCAACTCATGCTAACATGTTTGTCCTCATGTGAAACGCAAGCCTATATGGTGTTTGTCTCTGCCACTGGCTCTGCTATTGTCCCTAAAGATTAGAGGGAGCCTAGGAAAAGGCAGAATTGGAAAGAAAATAGAGAGATTCTGGTACTACTGGAGTTGTTTACACATGTGGGTGAGTAAGTATCTGGGAATAAAGAAGAGATGATACTGAGGTAAATAAGTAGAATTAAAAACCTGACACTACCCAGAAAACTCTGGGGCTCATGTTTAAAGCTCTAATCTCTGAATGTTAAAGAATAGATTTTTTTAAATTTTTAAATATTTATTTAATATTTAATAGAGAGATAGAGTATGAGTGGTGGAGGGGCAGAGAGAGAGGGAGACACAGAATCTAAAGAGGCTTCAGGCTCCTAGTTGTCAGCACAGAGCCTGACATGGAGCTCGAACACACGAACCGTGAGATCATGAACTGAGCCCATGTCAGATGCTTAACCAACTGAGCCACCTTGGTGCCCTGAAGACAGCATTTTTGTCATGAATGAGTTTTATGTCTTTTTGATCTTATCTAGTACATGCCATAATCAATTTCCTTAGAAAGAAAGA
The DNA here is from genome assembly GCF_006229205.1 of Suricata suricatta. Taxonomy (NCBI): domain Eukaryota; kingdom Metazoa; phylum Chordata; class Mammalia; order Carnivora; family Herpestidae; genus Suricata; species Suricata suricatta. Next base: position 72,971,203 of record NC_043705.1, on the reverse strand, counting down.
GAATGAGAGCAACAAAGAGAGAAAGAGAAATGGAGATTGATATTCTTAGGATATGTGACCATCCTTTGTCAGAGGAGGACCGAACCTTGACTGTTAGTCATTCAGACCCTCAGCAAACATGTGATGATTGCTTTCTCAGTATGGGGCACTGTTCAAATACTGGGATAAAGGCTTGAAGAAAGTCAGGGATCAATTCATGAATACATCGGGGAATAAGACAGAGGGAATAAAAAGTGCAAATGTCCCTGGTGACAGGAATGGTGGTAGGAGAGTGGGTGGTGTAGCTTGTGGTAGGAGATGAGCTCAAAGAAACAGCAGGAGGCCTGATCTTGCAAGTCCCAGCAAGGACTTTGATTTTTATTATAAGATGAGAAAAGAATGGAAAATTTAGAAGAATAATATGGTTTTGCTTACTTTTCAGTAAAATCATGTTGGGTGCCATGTGGAGAACAGATTATAGAGAGCTCAGGAAGCCAGGAGACCAGTAAGGAGTTTCTGGAAATTACTCAGGTACGAGGCCATGGTAGCTGTGCAGCCAAGAAGGAGCTGGTTCTGGATATAATTTGAAAATTATGCCAACAGAATTTGCTGATGGATTGAAAATAAGGGAACAGTATGGTAGACCAAGAGTGCGAGCAACAGGAAAAGATACTTTTCCAAAGTAAGCAGGTAGGCTTCCACCAGAAGGAAAATCAATGCATAGTAGGCCAAAGCAACAAATGTCTGCAACAGCTCCTGAGAAGGCATAGTAGGCACCATTGAAAAAGAGAGGAGGTCAGTTACCGTAACTGTACCATATGGTTAGAAACAGATCATCAGTAGGAGATATTTGATACTGATATCTGGAGTTTTGGACTACAATTCCTTAAATTTCTAGTACTCAAGATCTGGCTTGTTTGTACCATCTGGAATGAGACCAACAAGTTTTGGTCAGGTGGTTCCTTCTGTTAGTAGGAAAAAAAAAAAAAAAGAAGAAGCAAGGGCTAGCAACTAGAAAAAAAAAAAGAAAATGTGGAATGTACGTCCTTTAGCATTTAAAAGAAAACAGGCAGTAATAATAATAAAGCTAGTGTCACTTTTATTGCATGGCCTTGTACTTGATGTGAGAAACTGACCCCTGGGCAACAAAAGACCCTGATGTGGTTTTCCCCAGGAGTACAGAGATACAAGAATCCCACTAGGTATTTTTCTAGTTACACAATGGGAAAAGAAATAGGCAGAGGCATTGTTTCCATTCTAAGTGTTCTAGCCTAGAGCAACTCAAAATGTTTCAGTTAAGATCTAATCAGAGAGGTGAAAATGAATGCAATAAATGTCAACTGACTTTTCTAACCACAGGATATTACTATGTGAGTGTAGTAGTAACACATTTTAACACACATTTGAACTTTTAAAAATACTTTATGAAATAGACTGTAATAAAAGCTTTTTCTGAATATGTAGATAAAAATTATTTTAAATGAAATATGATTACGTGAAAAATTTTCTTTTTGGGCAGTGAGAATGTTAACAAATTAAATACTTTTAATGTTCACTTATTTTGAGAGAGAGAGCTCGCAAATGTGGCATAGGGGCAGAGAGAGAGGGAAACAGAGACTCCAAAGCAGGATCTGCACTGTCAGTGCAGCGCCCAACATGAGACTCAAACTCACAAACTATGAAATCATGACCTGAGCTGAGGTCAGCCACTCAACCAACTGAGCCACCCAGGCACCCCAACAGATTAATTAACATATTAACATTGTTAAATGTTACGAATGCTACTACAAGTACGAAATGAAGCATTTTTATCTTAAAACTCAATAACATGAAGACAGTAATTGGAAGAATGTGCATCGACAACTCAAGTCTTGACCAGGAAAACACTGATGGATCCATAGGGCACAATCAGTATTTGTTAAATAACTGATGCCAAGCACAATTTTGTTTTGTTTTTTCTAAAATGACTTTTCATTATGATTCTTTACTAATCACACACTGCAAAAGGGTGCTTTTCATAGTGTTCTTACCTTTGATATATTAATAATTCATTCAAATCAATTCTTATAACTGACCCCACCCTTCATTCTCTGTAGGCATTTCTGACCTATACTACTTAACTGTAAGAGTGGATGCATGTAATATAGTAAATAGAAAGTCAATCTCAATTTAGTCACACTCTGAAGCTATAATGATTTTTAAAAAATGCACTTGTCAGAAATCAGTTTCAACTAAACAAGGTTTTTGTTTTTTTTTTTTTTTACATATATGCATCTTAACATCAAGATAAATCTCTGTAAAAGCAATCCACACTGCTCTGGATAAATTCCATAAGCAAAGAAAGTGCCATTCATCTTATTCTTAGAACAACAAACTAAAATGTGACCAAAAGGTTACAGACTCCTGGCACTTAACTAATAGAAATCTACACCCAACAGTATCTGTAAAATGACTTTCTAGTAGGACTCTTTTCATAGAAAGTTTGTAATCCATAAACTTAGAATTGATACATTACAGAAGGTAAACTATGTAAGTGGCTAATCATTTTACTTATTTAGAAAGAGAGAGAATGTGTGTGTGTGTGTGTGTGTGTGTGTGTGTGTGTGTGTGTGTGTAAAATAGTGGATAGATAAAACAATCGTATAAAATAAAGGAATATGAAGAAGAATAAACACAGAAACACATAATAAAATCCTGCTATTTAAAATTTGCATACTTTAGGCATGTATTTTTTTTCCTGGAGCCTTGTGTATGTCCCCTGATAGAAATCTTCATTAGGAGGGTACAGTTAGGTGCTGGCTTGGTAAGACTAACTCCAACAGCCAATGAAATTTCGGGCATGAGGAAAGAAAAAGAGAAAGGATGTTTGAGGATGAAAAAGATTCAAAAAATCTGAGCAAACAGATAACTATAATTATCTAATGGACACCCTAATTCTCCTATGCAAATATAATACTCTCACTTTGTGTCTAGAATCTGTCCTTCATTATCTTACAGACTATGGGGCCCTAAAATCTTACCATGGATTTCTTACATGTATTAATATTTTTGATGTATTCATACAGAAATACTAATCTGAACCATTAATTTCCCTCTGGACTCCTCTGCTCCTGCTTTCTTGGCTTCTAGTTGTTCTCCTTTATCTGATCATTTATGTTTAACTTTCTTCAAGATACAGCTCAAACTGAAACCACATGTTTTTTTCCCTAACCCATTTGATTTTCCCGTTCCCTGTTATAGATGTGCTAAATTTACCTTCGCTAAATCTACAAACACCTACAGGATATGTCCCATATTCTGCCCTTTTTTATATCCCAACACTGCAACTATTTGCCTAAAATCATATTTGATGATTTAATGACCAACTTCCTATCATTATCCCATGTTTATGATGCAGATATTTTTATAATTTAGGATGGATTATTTACACTTCTAAATTTTGATGATCTAGTAATAAATAGTGATAGCTAATTTTGTTTCAATTTGCATTATTGAATGTGGATGAGTTTGAGATCTTCTCCTTATGTTTGTTAGGTCTCTGGGGTTTTTTTTATTCTCTAAATTGCTCATATCCCTTGCCAACTTCTTTTGTGATATTTCTATTTTTCATTTTAAATCACAGGAGTTTTTTGGATGTTCTCTATATTATTCCACCAACAGTTTTAAGCATTGCATGTCTTTTCTCCAGCCTATTTTTATACAGCTTGTATATACTCATTAGAACAAAACCAAACAATAGAGCAGTATGAGTAGAAGTAATTGCCTCTTCCTGAACACTTACGGAAAAATAGGGCTATTTCTTGTTGGTTGTTGTATAATCAGCATATTATACAAAGTAAGACCTAAAATATATAATCCTTATTACATGTTTTGAATATATTAGTGTAAATTACAAGCAGAATCACTTTTACAGGCAGGCCCTGGGCTCTGTGCTCTAGGACACTCTTAACTGTTTTCATTCACCTTCCTGAAGTGAGGGGTCAATGTGATCAAATTAACTACCGGACCTGAATCTGAGATACCTTTCCACACTATAACTCTAAGCATCTCTGGTCTTTTCTCCGGACTGTACTGAAGACATGCTGTGCCACAGATGTGGTCGTATTAATTTTTGAGCGGCAGCCACATAGAGGGATTTGAATAAATCTTGAATGTCAGGCCCTCATAGTGCAAATGGAGCTTGGAAAGTAAAAGAAAGGGTGTAAGCCTGGGCTCTGCTGCCACTGTGGATATCCTGAAGTGCTGTTTCTAGGAGCTGCAAGCTTTCAGAAGGTTTTCCAGAAAAAAAGTAATGCAGAGCCCCTCACCTTGCAGCCCCTGTAATGCACATGATTGACATTGCTTAACAGGGACATAACTGTTAAAGGAGAAATGTAGTTTACTGAATCAAATATCCAGCATCACAACAAAGATAGAGTAGGATTATCTGAAAATGAAAGGGAAGAGAACTTAATAAATGACACAACATGCTGAGGAACTAGAATAGCCACAACAATGATGAAGAAAGAGAAACAAAATTAGGAAATTTAAGTGGTTAAGAAGAAAAACCACAGGTCCAAAGTGGAGTCACCAATGCTGGGCCACATTACCAAACCAGGGCTTAATATGTAACCTACTTACAGTTTCAACCTTCCCCAAAAAGCACCAGTAAGACATTCTATCACATGAATCCTCTCCATTCTCCAGAGGAAAATGAGGTAATCTACCTTGTAAGACCCTTTTGTCCTCAGAAAAAGATTAGCTCACATGAAATGATTATTTTTCCTGCTTATGACTTCTGGGCCATGGCTTTTCCTTCCTGGAGCAATTGGGGGATCCCCTATATTTACTGGATGGGATGCTACCCAATTCATGAACTGATTCATAAAGCCAATTAGATATTTAAAAGTCACTTAGTTGATTTTGGTTATTTAACAAAGCTACCTGCCTAAAAGTTTTGTTATAAAGCTACATAATCAAGGAAGCATGATTTGGTATAAGCCTAGATATTTCAATAAACTGACCAGCATAGGGAATCCAGAAACAACAACAACAACAAAAATTGTTTTGACAAATGTATGAAAAAACTTGAATCTCAACCCCTATCTCACATGTTTCACCAAAAGTAATTTAAGATGGGGACGTCTGCATGGCTCAATTGGTTAAGTGTCAGACTTCTACTCGAGTCATGATATCATAGTTCATGAGTTTGGGCACTGCGTTTTGGGCACTGCGTTGGGCTCTGTGCCAACAGCTTAGAACCTGGATCCTTCTTCTGTTTCTGTGTCTCATTCTCTTTCTTTCTTTCAAAAATGAATAAACATCAAAAAGTAATTTAAGATGCATTATATATCTGAATTTTAAAATCAAAAATAAAGAAGGCATAGAAAATTTTCAACAACAGGCAAATTATTTCCTAAAAGACAATAAAAAACAAAGCATTGACTATAAAGTTAAAAAGATAAAAACATATTGGACTTCTTGAAATTTAAAACTTCTACTCATCAAAAAGCTCTTTTAAGAAAATGAAGAAGCAAATCATAGACAGGAAAACTTTCACAATACAAATATCTAACAAAGGATTATTATTCATAATATGCAATAAAATCTTACAAGTAAGCAAACAAAGAAAACAACTAACTTAAAAATGGAAAAAGAAGAGCTAATTCAAACATTTCACTAGATAAAGTAGAAATGGCCAACAAATATACACAAAAAGTACTCAAGAATACTAATCCTAAGGGAAATTTTAATGAAAATCTGAATGTGATACTTTCATACCCATTTGACTGGCTAAAATGGAAAAGAACGACAAATAGAAGCATTAAACCCAACTATCTCTTCTTTGTTCCTCTCTAGGATAATAAGAATACTTTTGCTTCATATAGAAAACATTTTCTTGCTGCTGATAATCCTATTCAAAAACAGTTGAGTGCTATAAGAGAATAGTTACACAGTAAGATATTTTAATATTATATTAATTAAATGTATGATGAATGAGATTTTTAAAGTGAGAGTAATGTAAACATTTGAATTGTCAGTTTTATTCCAAATGCATCTAGCTTCAATCTCAGGTAGAGATGTGAGACTGAGATCTGATCAACAAGAATATGAAAAAGAATGAAACCTGTCCAATTGTAACAAAGTGGATGGACCTGGAGGGAGTCATGCAAAGCAAAATAAGTCAGGCAGAGAAGGGCAGACACCATATGTTTTCACTCATAGGTCTAATAGGGGAAGCCTAACAAGGGACCATGGGAAGGGGAAAGTGGGTGGGGGAAGAATTAGGGAGAGTGAGGGAGGCAAATCATGAGAGACTCTGAAATACTGAAAACAAACTGAGTGCTGAAGAAGGAGGGGGGAAGTGGAAGGGAGTTATGGTCATGAGGAGGGGCACTTGTGAAGAAGAGCACTGGGTGTTATATGGAAACCAACTTGGTAATAAACTATTTAATTAAAAAAAAAAACAAGAATATGCAGATTCCAGGTAGCAGCTTAAAAAGAAGATGTTTACTCATCAAAGCAGCAGGAAGCAGCTTTAAAGAAGACCAGAATCTAGTGAATCAATGATTGCTAGAAAATCTCTCAGAAATTATTTCCTTCAGATAAGCTTGCATCTACCAAGATGAGTTTCTCTCATGAGAAGAAAAGTATCCTCCTCTCCCATTCCCCTCGAACTCCAGGCCAACCACACAGCATTAAACGTATCTAATGCTTAAGATACCTACCATATATTTACTGAAAGTAGAATGGATTTGAGAAGTTATAAAGACTTCTTATTCCTTTCTCATTCTTATTTATTCTTTCAAATACCCTAACTAAGCTCTAAGCTCAGGTAAACAAGTGTGGAAAATATATACTATTGAATGAGAATCCCAGTCAACTTCAATAATTTATATCACTCTGTTATAATCCCCACAATACTTAAAAGCATCTGCTATACAGAAAAATCTCTAGTGAAGTGTTCTTGTGCAAAGACTTCTCAAAGTTCAAAAAGAACATGTATGAATTATTAAGGCAGCAATTGCAGGACATAAAGATCTATAGATACCAACAACTTGTAGTTTATCTAAAAGCATGTAACAACAAGATGCCCCTACTGAAAGCTGTAGACAAATCCTAGTCCATGGGAATTTCCTCTGATATAATTTACGGAAACTTTGGTATTTCCTAAATTAATGCAATTATTTTTAAGGAACTTAATTTTTTTGAGATTTTAAAAATTGAAAAAGGCATAGAATCAAAACAAACTTATGTATATCTGTGTTTAGGAATGGAAGCATGATGAAGGGTGACAGTTGAAAGAAAGTCAGAGTGATCATAATTCAATCTGGTTAAATTTTGTTACCTTTGCATATTTATAAAAATTATATGACTCCATCTTTGCAGACTGCTATGTAAATGAGAAGTTCAGTGAAAAACTTTCACGGTAAACCTCTTTCTATTGCTAATGTTACATTCTTGTGACTTCCTTTTGTTGGATACTTAATAGTATGTCAGTTCTCCCCTCATGCAAAAAGCCTTGAAAGATACAGACGAATACACAGCTCATGTAGTTGCTTAAGGCATTTAATCATCTTCTAAAAATAAGTCAAAAGGAACTTGTACAAATATATGTCATGCTATGATAAGGGGAATATATATTTAAAACTTGGCAAATAAATAAAGGATACTTTAAGTTGGGTCTTTATTTTCATTATGAATTAACCCAAACAACATATGCCTACTGATAAGTAAACAACAGATTGCACTACATTTCAAGAAGAGAAATTTTTCTGAAAAACTGAAATCCTGTGTCTCCTAATTACCACCAATAATTATGCTTGAGGTAAACCTCATAAGCTGTGATATTAATATTGAATAAATATGTAGCTCTTATTTATTTGGAAACGGTTGAAAACACATCCTTTTTAGAATCAGATATGTGTTTACTGCCTCTAAATATCTCTTTCCCAAATAAAGGTTAGATGAATATTCTCTAGTTTAGCAGTACTAAATATACCCCTTAAGAAATATCTATATCTATGTATTTGGCTCATCGAGGCAAAAGATACTCCTGGACTGGTCACTGTCATTAATATAAAAAAATTATTAGATATACATTTAAATTTTAACATATATTACATATAAAAATGGCAAGCATTAGCAAAATGATTATATATATATTTATCATTTTAACATCTTAAGATTATGGTACAATAGGGTGTTTACTGATGGACAACATATTGCCTATTCTTTTGGATAATGAGAAAATCTAATCAGTATACACAGAGATCCTCAGTAGCTGAGTTCTGAGCTCTCTTTTAGGTCTTTTTCTCTCTACAGTAAAGAGAACAAGGTAGATTCACTGCTCACTGAAAAGATGTTTCTCTTCTCATAGTTTAGAATTGTCATCAGGCAGTATTCACCTGCTGGGAACTGTATTTTATAGCCCTGGCTACATGTGGATGTGACTATATGAATAATTCTCTAAAACAAACATGACCTCAAGTGAAAAAGTAATTTCTCGGAAAGAAAATGGTCAAAAAGTAGAAATACTTGTCTTCACCTCTTTTTTTCCCCCAAATGCCAGCTGGATTCAAAGGAGCCCAAAATCTTTAAGAAGATTCAAAGTTGAAGTTACTGTGTCCTTGTATCATCAACTGGAACAAAGCCACTAATGAAACACAATATGTGCACTGGAGTTTTAGCAGAAAGAGAGTTTATAAAATTGTAAGTCACTGAGAAGTGATGTTTTATTTGTGACAACAGCTAGAATTACCCAAATGAAGATGACATTAGTTAACTGGGATTACATAAATTCTAAAGTCTTTTCTCATTCAAAACGATATTGGTTCTTAACAAAAGCAACTTAATGACATATCCTTATGATACACTATTTTCAGTAATTAATTACATAACCATTTGGCATATAAGATTATTTTCTAAAAAACCTTCTATTGAGGTATATTTTTGTGATACACTTATGATTCAAAGGACCCAATTTTTTTTCCCCAGAAATTATTTGCCTTGGGATACCTGAGTAGCTCAGGTGGTTAAGCATCCAACTCTTGATTTTGGCTCGAGTCATGATCTCACAGTTTGTGAGATTGACCCCCTTGTTGGGCTCTGCGCTGACAGCCTGGAACTTGTGTGAGATTCTCTCTCCCTCTCTCTCTGCCCCTTCCCTGCTTGTTCATATTCATTCATTCTTTCTCTCTCTCTCTCTCACTCTCTCTCTCTCAAAATAAATAAACACTAAAAAAGGAAATTATTTGCCTTTTAATCATATATAAGAGAAAATTCTACTTCTTTGCTTAATAACTGATGTGTACATATTCTAGGGCCAATGGCAAGCATTTTAAATATATTTTGTTACTAAATATCTAAAGCAATATAATTAATAGGCACTTTTTTTCTACACCTATTTTGCTGATGGATGAACTAAAGCTTAGAGTTTAAGAAAGTAGCTCAAGGATGTGAGGAGCAGCAAAGATCTCAGCTGCTTGGCCATTTGCTAGCCGAATATGTCACTCCCTGAGGGGAGTTGCAAAAATAGGCAGGGGAGCAGCACTACTTGTCAGGAGAAGCCAGAAGATCAAAGATCAACCGCCTGCAGGCAGGGTAGTATCAGCCCCTCAGGCGCTGTGCTAAAACACTTTAGTTTGGTTCCTCTTTTACTCCAGTCTTAATCCCTTAACCCTGTTTCCTAGCAACCAACCTAGGTCAGCCACTTTGTTTTCCCGCCTTGAAACCTTTATAAGATATGGGGTTTTCTGAATAAAGAAGAGGCTTGATCGAAAGTGTGTGTTGTCTTTACTCTCTGTGCATCCCCCTTCCTGCCCTTTCTCTCCCTCTCTCAGGAAAAGAACCCGTGACAATTCTCCGCCCTGCAGGTCGGGTGGGACAAAACAGGTACCCCCGAATGCGGGGGATGAGCGAGCCGTGACCTGGCCTAGGCTAAGACATATTGGTGCCTCAATGTGCTACTGAGTGAGGGAACAAGACACAAGGATACACCTAGGAAGAAGTAAAGCTGAGATTCAAGTCCAGATCTATAGAATTTCCTGTATTAAGTTTTTACTGTTGCTGTAACAAATTACTAAAAATTTAGTGGTTTGACTCAACCCAAGTTTATGTTATAGTTCTGTAAGTTAGAAGTCCTACATGGGTCTCATAGGACTAGAAGCACTGTATTGACAGGGCTGTGTTATCTTCTAAAGGAGAAATGGCTTGCCTGCCTTTTTCAGCTCATAGAGGTTGCCCACACTTCTTGGCCCATAACATCATTCCTTCACCTTCAAAGCCAACATTGCATTTCTGACTTTTCCTCCACAGTCACATCTTCCTCTGACTCAACTATTTTGCCTTTCTCTTTGACTTACAAGACTCCTTCAAATGGCAGGAAGGAAAATCTCCCAGTTTTTAGTGTCAGGCAACCAGCAGCCTTTAACTTGATGTGCAGTCTTAAATCCCGTTTTGTCAGATAACAACTATTCACAGGTTCCTGGATTCGCATGTGGGCATCTTGGGATGGGGTGGGCATCTTATGAAATGATCTAAAGGAATTTTCAAGATAATATGCTAGAAAATGTAATAGCCATTTCTTGATTGTAAGTTATCTTCGGATAGGTTTCAGCCATTGTCTGCATACATTTTCTGTTGGAAAACTTATTTCACAAATCAAACATTTTTTTTCTTCTCACAAGTCTAAAAAATAGGAGGAAGGAAAGATGCTCATATAGTCATCAACAACAGGTAGATTACGGTGCAATTTTCAGCATCAATAAAGTGTTATTTCTAAGGGAAGAATCATTAGGGCTTCATTTTTCTCATGTTCATTTCTAGAGTATTTATGGAGGCATTCTGCTACCAAGTAGTTCAAGTAAATATAAACATAAACAGTAGGCAGGGCTGTATAAATAAAAAAAGAAAAGTTTATATGATAGGAAGATGTGCACAAGGGAATATAACTTTTTATGATGCTGCCATGCAAGAGTAAGGGGATGGGATTTGTGAAAATATAGTGTGCGATCAAACAAGAATCAAGATGTTTTAGTAAAAGAAAATGAGTAGCTCTGCTTTAATTTTGCATTAGCTATACATGTAAGAAGTTGTAGGTTTTAAGAAACAAATTGTTAAATGAAGTATAATAGAAGATTGAGAGCTGAACATTTGGAAATCATTCAGCCAAATCAAATTCATACATATTATGTATGTTAATGGCACCCTCAATGACCTTTGTACATAAAATTATTATATGGATATGTTGAATTTAGGGAGGAGCAATAATTGCCAAGCAAAACCACACCTAAACTTGGAACTAGCTCTCTCATGGTGTAGTAAAGAGAATCTGGAATGTATATAAACACACTTACATTACCTAGCTAGATGACCTTGAATCACCACCCAACTTCTCTGTCCTTCATTTCCAATGTGTAAATGTAGGTGTGGACTTCAGTGATTTTCAAACCTTAGCATGCCTCAGAATCACCCAGAGAGATTGTTAGAAACTGAATTGCTAGTCCCTAGTCCCAGAATTTCTAATTGAACAGTTCTGGAGTGGGATTCAAAAATTTATATGCTGAGCCATTGTCAGGTGATGCTGATCCTGCAAATCCAGGGAATTATGGGAATAGATTAATAATACTTATTTTAGTAATAGGTAAAGTGTATCTGAAGCACTACATGTGCATTTTTGTCCCCACTTATTCTTTCTCTTTTTTGCTCTTCCAACTGATTCTTGTAGTCTTTTACCCCTGCTAAGAATTAGCAGATTATATGATCATTTCAGCCCAGTAACTCTTTAAATCTATGTTAATACTGAAATTATATATAAAAAATATGTTAAATAGAATGAAAGAAGGGAAGACAGGAAGAAAAGAAGAGGAATTCAATTTTCACCGGGCTGTTACCAGTGTCTTAAACTGTGATGGATGCTATGGAAGATAGAAGAAAAATGTAAGAATTACAAGGATCCTGGTGTGAAAAAGTCTAATAATATGTGACAGAAGGCCATAAGAACAAATGTAGGGTTGATGGAAAAAGAATAGAAGAAATCAGATCTTGGAGTAACTGACACATCTAGTTTGTTGTGTTTAAAAAATAACCTGTGTAACAAGAAAGGATTATTTGCCAAACTCAGGAAGTTCCAAATTGAAAACATTGAACTCAAGTTCCATGCTGAAATGAATTGAGCCAAATATACAGAGCATCTTAGAAACAACTTAAATTGTACTACATAAATGACAATAATCATCAGGATAAGAACCCTGCAAATGACACACATAGACTCTCCATAAAGCCTCATCCTGATTTCAAAAGATGTGGTCTCTAGGGCAGCTCCTTGACAATGGTGCATCTGCAATGCATTACCCGTGAGAATTACCATGGAGTATAAAATGGTCTGCCATCATTAGAATTCGTGATTGCCTTAGAGTCTGTGATGCATCTAGTGTTAGAGAGAGAGCCAGAGAGCTGCTGCAGCTCGTAAAGGTCAGAGATACCAAACCATGTCTCTAATTCATGAGACGGTATTGAAAAAAACCATGATTTTATTTCTTTGGATGGCAAAATTCTTGACTTTTCATTCTATGTAACCGAAAAGGAAATAATGACATTTTTTTAAACAAGATGAACGCAATATAGTGCAGCCCTAATGAACCTTACAAAGTAAGACTTTTGTAGAATTCTCAAGATTGCCATGGCAGCTTCTCATTAGTGCCTTTCCGTGGTTACCAAGTAATTCTAGTAACAAAATGCCTTGCTGAAGAAGCAGGCCAAAGCAAATGAAAGCATGTGAACTTCTTAAAGTTACCAGTTTGAAAACATTTATTTGGGTAGTCCCTGGGAAGAAAGGACTATGCTACATAGATCAGGCGTTGTCAGGTACTTAAATTCTACTGCACCTTCTATACAGTTTCCCCAACCGTATTTGCATCTATGTCTATAAAAGTTATGAGAAAAACAAAGTATTTCTCAAATTTAAAGTTGTCTGTAATAAAACAGGTTTAGAAATACCCAGAGGGGGAAAAAAGGCAAAATAAAAACCAAAAAACAAAACTGGTTATCAACTGGTGATAACTAAATACATTCTTTCAACCTATTAGTTATGTAAATCAAGTGATAAAAATTCACAAAAATGGTTTATTTTTTCCAATTGTCTAACAATCATCTAATATGTAAACAATGAATGTAAATGAATCTAACAATTAAAATAACCTGATGGGAATCACTTGGAGTGAAATGATTGAAAGTAAATGCCCAAGGGCTTACCTTAATCATTAGTGTGACACACAGTCTCATTTATGTTCTTATGATAATCTCATAACAAAAGAATTGAGTGGAGTACATCATAAAAGTTGACCTAAATCCCCCTGTGATAAAGATCTAATGTGCCTAACAAAATTTATCATCAGATAGTAGTGTAATATTAATACTTAATTTCAATAGTTAGCTTCTTTTGGGATTTCTTTTACTTATCTCCCTTGTTTCTAGAATTTAACAAGGGTCAGACCCATGCACAGAAAAAGCATACTCATGTTTCTACTCTGTCCATCTTATTGATGTCTACAAACTACTTGCACGTGACCTCTTTCTATGCCCCTGACCTTGTTGCTCTGTCCTTTAGGAAAGTGCTTCTTTGCCACAAGAGCTTACCCCTACACTGTACTTCATACACCTGAATGCACATCTTAGACATAATAGAGTTGCATATTTACTACGGCAGTTTTTCAGCAGATCACAATAAATTGTCTTATTCTCACAAAACCAGTATATTATTATCATTTTCAAACAGAAAGAATTATAGTGTACTTTGGAAATGGAGCTTTGTTTAATTTAATAAGTTACCATAGAGGTTAAAAGTAGCTCTTATTTTTTCTCTAGGATGTTCTTCAAGTTGAAAAACCCTTGATTGCTAATCAGAGCTTTTGTATCATTGGCTGAGACCACACTGTCCTCCTGAAGAAAGGGTGAAATCTGTCAGTTTCTTGAAATCTATGTCATCTGGACTAATTTCTACATCTTGAATTTTACAGACTCATGCATAAACCATGCCCTCTAGCTGTGGATAATCTCACTCTCTGTAGGAAATAGGCATTGTCTTTGAGGCTTGGGTGACAGGAAAGATCAGTGGATCTCTGTCTCCCTCTGCCACACCAAAGGACCCATACACACAGAAGTTGCCCTCAGTCTCTTTTATCCACTATGACTGTGCATATATCCATGCAGTCACAAAGCTTTTTAGGGGCTTGAATCCCAGTTTAGGCTTAACTGGTAATCAACTCATTGCACTCTTTTTAACCTGCTAGCTTAATTCCTTTTAGTTCTTTCCTTTCTGACCTCAATTATACTTTGTCTTTACCTTTATGAAGATCTCAATTAGCAGTCATTGTTTTTCAATATATCCTCTCTTATTGCTGAGGATCATCCTATTAAAACTAATATTTTACAAATCCAAGTATTCATTTATAATATAGCATTCCTTAAAATTTAAAAAATTAAAGGTCTTTGGAAGTAATATTTTTCTCTTTTTTGAGCAGTAAAGAGAGGAGAAGAAATGTCTAGTAGACAAATCTGAGGAAAACACAACTGATTGTCTTATGGAAATTAACTGGTATGAGACAAATAAAAAAAACAGAAAAAAACAATAACAAAAAACCTCTTTATCGACTTAAGCAGTTTAACAAGGGTAAGGTGAGTTCTGAACACAGTGATAAAGCAGAATGGATTCCTTGAAATTTGAGCTGGAGTATTAAGGAAATTAAAATTCATATTGATTATATGGCCACCTCACGACAGAAGATCATCAAGAAAATTAACAGCAAATATTAAAATTTTCATTTGCTTGCTCTCATATAAAGCAAGATAATGCAAAATTTTATACAAAAGTTTTGTATCATTATTCTTAGTTTATATATATTCCCAAATTACAGCTATAACTATGTATGTAACTATTATTATATGCAAAAACATAAAATTAGTATGATTGGTTTAGTTTTAACAGTTACAGAAATGGAAGATTTTTAAATATATTAGAACAATTTATGCAGAGTATTTGGTGCAATAAATTATTATAGAGCACTTATGATTTTATGATTTTCTTTTAATGAAATTTAATCAAATTTATAGCTGTTAAGGATATGTCAATAAGCTTTGAGATATGTTTTTATCAGATTATTTAAATAAACTAGATAACTTATAAATTCATAACACATCCAACTCAGGCTATTTAAAGATCACTATGTTAGGGGCACCTGGGCAGCTCAGTTGGTTAAGTGTCTGTCAGCTAAGGTCATGATCTCACGATTTGTGGGTTTGAGCCCCGCGTCAGGCTCTGTGCTGACTGCTTGCTCAGAGCCTGGAGTCTGCTTCAGATTCAGTGTCTCCCTCTCTCTCTCTCTCTCTCTCTCTTTCTCTCTCTCTCTCTCTCCCTCTTTCATTTACACTTTGTCTCACTCTGTCTCACAAAAATAAATAAATGTAAACAAAAAATAATAAAGATCACTAGGCTAAATTCATAAATATATCTCCTGATAGATACATGCAGTACTGGATATGTGAAAGGCTTAACAGGGGGAAAATTGCATCCATAGGGAAAGAAGTGAACAAAAGGATTTTATTTTTAAAATGTCATTAAAGGGCCTTCAATCTCTCCAAATCTTGGTATGAAATTGGATGGGAAAGTAGTTCAAACTACAATGATTCAAAAATCAGGAACCACTCAGATTGATAAATGAAAATGAAAGAAATCATTCAATAGAAATTACTTTTTCAATTGAATTCAAAATGGGCAGCCTAGCAAAACTATAGAGGCCATTTAAAACAAGAAACTTATAAGATCAGGTAGATAATGAGAAAGGAAATCAAGAAATATGGGTAACCATCTCAGAGAAAGTTATATGCTGTCCAAAAAACCCCTAATTATCACCCATGTGACACCAAAACAAACCCACACCCCCCACACATACCCACAGCCCCCACCACGCAAGTACGTGCTCACGCACCCACCCTCTCCCCCCACACGTCCACATACACACACATGGCTACAGTTAAGATGATCCTATTTGCTGTTTTCTTATAACTTTTCTTCCCAAATAAATATAGATTTAGCCCTCTTTGTGATTAAAATGAAGAACTAACCTACAACCTTGTAAAATCTTTGATGTTTTTGCAGACTATCCACGATCTCATTTTAAGAAAGCAAAATTTAAAAGAATTATTTCTGTGATAATAGTTAAATAGTAGAGTATCTACTCCATAATAACAGTAACCGTATGAAAAAAAAATCTTAGTGTGGCTTTGAGAAGTTATTTTACTTCCCCAGTACCAATCCCTTATCAATAAAATGAGATATTTTGTTTTTCTATTTGAAAGGAGTAGCTGTGGATTAACCCATTAGAGTTGATCAGATATGCCAAGAACTCTGGAGGAGAGCATATTTAACTATGAAATATTTAGTATGTGTTAGGCATCTGAGTTTTTATTTTTAATAAAGTTGTAGACAGAAACACCAATCAGGAAGACTACCATTTTATTGCCTGGTATTTTTGCCTGTTGTTTTATATATCTTTTGTGACAAATTGAGAACATCTTTAAAAATAAATCAAGCATGATTTAATTTCTAAATGTCTATCATTTTAGTCATCTAAAGGTGACATATTCAGTGATTTTTTCCATTATACGTCATGGGAATTGTGAACTCTCTATTATGTATTGATCAAGGATTTTATAGTTCTGCTAAGTACAAATAGTGTGAAGCAAATGACAAAGCATGAGCACAATGGAAGTACATGTACAGTGTGGCATAGCCTGTGCTCCAGGAGGAGCATCTGCCTGTATACATGCTAGTTGACCAAAAATCGTATTACAGTGATTTCTACTGTGCCTTTAACGCACATGTCAGAAACCACCAGCACCCAAGCTACAGCCAGACAACGCATCAGACTTTTTAATCCACCCAAACTTTTTATATTAGCTGCAAATATTGAATAATTTGAATATTTCAGGTACATGACTGCATTTTTGATTTCATTCTTTTATAAGAAGAATGTAGAGGAGGAGAGAGAAAAGACACTCTAGTGTATTTGAAAACCATTAAATCTTCAAATGGGCAAGAATGGCCTAAGGCTAATTTATCAGTCACCACTTATCATGATGCTTTTATTATCTTTCTCTCACCCAATCAGCATCACTTACATTATCTGTCTGCCCTCATTGGCATTGGTGCCTATAACTCCCATATTAATATCACCATGTAGAGATTAATGGAAAGATTAATATAATAGAAAGCATAAACAAAGCTGATTTTTATTAATTTATCTGTACTTTATAATCTTCAGTTTCCTTATCTTTAAAAGAGTGATACTATCAATCACAAATGGTATTGTGGAGATTAATTGGAAACACATTTCTACAAATAACAAAATTTTTTAAGAAATATTCACCACTAGTATTTCTTACTAAGTTTTAAGGATAACAAAGAAGTAAATTGTTTGAATGATACTAGGAATATATATCACTTCATAAGCCTTTCAGATAAATCAAGATAACTTTATATGTCATAAAACAGCAAGCTAAAAAAAACATTCCAAATCAGCTATGTGAAATAAAAATTCTTAATGTAATATTATTTGGTAATCTCATGAATAAAAATACTTGGATACACACTTATATTTAATTTTAGTAACTCAAATCAAGATGATATCAGGAGAGTTTATAGTATCCAGTATTTCCTACGACTACAGTAATGTCTTTCCAAATCCTAAATCTAACTCTTCTCATTCTTCTCCCTATATCATGTCTTTTAATATCAAAAATACAGACAGCAGCATAACAGAGATAGCAAGCTTAATCTTGGCAAAGGTGTAGGAAACCATGGAACAGGACAGTCATTTTGAGATAATCTATCAAAGTTGAGATGCGAAAACTGAGATTCAGAAGGGTAAGGTAATTGATCTGAGGTAAGCATAGGTTATTAATAAAAAACCGGAGACCTTAATCTGAAAATCCTGACTCCTAGTTCAGTGGTTTTCCAAAACTAGTATGTTAGTTCCACCCACACTTAATTATAAATTATAAATATATGTTCAATTTTTCAACTAAAGAATTAATTATATACGTTATTGAACACTATCTACATCAATAAAATTCAAACAGACATTAAATATTCTGAAGAGTATAAAAATAAGAACTTACTTATGGGATCATATTTACGTTAATGCAGATGTAGATGGATATACACACAGAAAAACCTTTATACACCTTGAGTTAGTATACGTGCATGATTTCCTTATTCTGTTACCCAAGAGAAACTGGAAGCAATAAAATCCCACCAGTAATGATCGCACTTATTACCCAGATCTTGGTCTTTAATACCAATCTCCAAAAAGGGGAACTGAAACACTTTGGAGAAATGACTGATTCTAGCACGGGAGGCCGTGGATATATGAGATGTGACTTAACCATTTTGTAATGTCAGAAAATAAAGAAATGTTCAGAAAGAAAAAAAATAATTATTGAGTATGTAAAACAAAACCAAACCAAACCAAAACCAAAACATGGAAGTCAACTGTAAAAGCTCCAAATGGCCAAGCCTGGATATAATTAGACAAAAAATTTTTAATGTTTTTTTTTTTTTTGGTTATTTTATTTTTGAGAGACAGAGAGAGACAGTGCAAGCAGGGGAGGGTCAGAAGAGAGGGAGATACAGAATCTGAAGCAGGCTCCAGGCTCTGAGCTGTCAGCACAGAGCCCGACGTCGGGCTCAAACCCACGAACCTTGAGATCATGACCTGAACTGAGGCTGCATGCTTAACCGACTGAGCCACCCAGGTGCCCCAGCAAAAAAAATTTTAAAGGACAATTTAGTTAAAGCTAAAGTATAAAATAAGTATTTATTAGTCCACAGTGATATAAATAAATGATTAAATAAAATTTTAAAAGTTGAGAAGAATAAACAAATATCCCATCCTGAAGAATTCCAGATAACTTATGCTGATACTTCCCACTTAAGGAAGACAAGCATATCTCCCTAATCCTTGAGTATGGGCAATATGCAGTAAGCTCCTGCGTTCTTTTATAAAACACAGCATGGGATGGGGGAAAGAGAATAACTTTACAGTGAAGAAAAATGGCAAAACTGACTTTGGTTTGATGACCATAAAAACATCATTGGTAATATCATATAGATAGCATTCACCCTTGATATGATGTTATGAGAATGGCACTTTATCTCCATGGTCTTTCTGCAAAAACCCATAACCTCAATATCATCATAAGAAAATTTCAGACAAATTCCAATTGAAGAGCATTGTACAAACAATTTGACAAGTCTGTCAAGGTCACCAAAGACAAAGAAAGTCTAAGAAACTGTAATAGCCAAGAGAAACCTAATTTGATATGACAACTAAAACATAATAGGATATTCTAGTTGAGATATTAAAAAAAAGATCAAATGTTTAAAAACTTAAAATAATATGTGTAAAGCATAGACTTCAGTTAATAAAAATGTATCAATATCAGTTTGTTAAACTGTGATAAATATACTATGCTAGTACGTTAGTAATAAGGAAAACTAGGTATAAGGGTAATGGGAACTCTGTATTATTTTACAACTTTTCTATAATCTAAACCAATTCTGAAATTAACAGCTTATTTTTAAAAACAAAAAATAATAGAAATCAACAGTAAATTTGGAAATTCAATGAACACCTCTTTCTGCTACATATACATTTATTTTTAAAGCCTAATTTAAACATTATTGTTTAATGCCTGATTACTATAGTTCGAAACCTGGATGGAGTTGGTTTGGACTGTGTGCATATATTATAAATGAGAAAGAAACAATGTAAGGGAGATACGTAATGCCCTAATGATAAACCTCTATTCTACAAATTAGCATAGAATCAATAAGCTGTAATTATAAGAAGGAAAAAGACTGAGGAGCATATCTGAAATCATCCAACATGTTACAAACAACAACAAAGTTCAGATATTTCAATTTAAAAAACCTGAGATCACCATAGTGCAACATGTACTCTATGTTTTAGACTTGCAAGAAAAGCTTTTTATATTTTACAGTTCAGTTTGCATTATTTACTAGAAAGCATATGACAATTACAATCAGAAATTATGTTCTGGTATGCATGAGTGCCTCATTCGATTGGGGGATCCTACTTCAGCTCAGGTCATGTTCTCATAGTTTGTGGGTTTGAGCCCCATGTTGGGATCTGTGCTGACAGCGCAGAGCCTGGAGCCTGGTTCACATTCTGTCTCTCTCTCTCTCTCTCTCTCTCTCTCTCTCTCTCTCTGATCTGCTCATATTCTGTTGCTATTTCTCTCTCTTTCTTTCTCTCAAAAAGTAAACAAACATGAAAAACTTGAAAAGAAAATTCTATGTTCCCATGCTACTTTATTAACTTAATTCATGACATGGCACTGAATCACCCCAAATTCCAGTGACTTCATTTCCAAGTCTACAAAATCAAATTAAATAATGTATATAGAATACTTTTTAAATAATTAAATCTCCATATACAGACCACATATGATCCTGCATTTGCAGGCAAATGATAGAGGTAAAAGATCAGCTTAGTAAACATAGTATATTAATCAAATTACTTAAAATTGGGCTGACTTCAGAATCTATGAACTGGTTTAAAGCCTCACAACTAACAGTGTTCAGGGATCTAGTATTACAGTTCTACAGACAAAAATGCACATGAAAAATGGCTGAAATATTTGCTACTACGGTGGTAAGTTGCTACCAGATAAAAACACCAGATAATAGAGACTGTGTTCTCACCTCTGAAACTGTGCCCCTAACACTTATATAATAAAAGATCCTTCCAATTTCTACCAATTTGTATCAATTGATAAAAAATAAATAATAAATGTCTATAAATTCCTGAACAGTTAACTATAGGCAGTCCCCACACTGCATGGTGGTACAAGACTGTAATAATTACTGTGCTATTTACAGTCTTAATAATTATTCTGTGAACTTTAAAATTTTTGTCAAAATATTAAAATTCCTGTCAGTTATAACTATGTAAGCAAGTTTTTAAAATACAACTAATATTTATTTAATACACTGCACTTTATATTAGAAACAATGAGATGAGAGTGTTTTATTTGTTTGTTTACATAGCAGTAGTTTAAACGGTGCGGTGCTTGCCTTCTAGTCACATAACTTATGACACAAAGAGAGAAAGAGCATCTTTCATACATCTTGGAAACTGTAACCTGCCTTTGTAACTTTGATCAATGCTAACATTTTATCCTTTGCCCTTTCAGTGACATGAAATGTTTCCAAGCATTCCTTTAGTGTCTTTTTGTGGCCAATATCACTTGCTTCTTCTCCATCCTTTTCTCCACAACTGCTTTCCTCCTGTGTCTCTTAGTGTGCCTTCAGTCAATTCTGTTGTCATTATATCTAGAAGCTCGTCAACAGCAGTGCCAACATTTCCACAATCATCTATTTTTTATGAAATTCCCCTTATGTGGATTCAAAACTTACTACCAGTGTCATCACTTTTAATTTCTTGGCTATACTCTCATCATTGTTAGTCAATTCAATAACACATTTCTGTCAAATATCACATGGGCTTATCACTAGGGACCAAGAGTCAGTACCACTACATACAAAGTATCTATGCATAAACTGAGTATGTGTGTGGTCACCAATCTTCAACAGAGAAGTGACATGATCATATTGATCATGATGCAGATCTATGTTATTTACATAGTGATTTTGGACCAAGGTAAAACAGTCAAGTTTGTACTTCACATAATTCCTCACAGTTAATGTATACTAGCAACTGAAATTTGACCTGTGTTGTTGAGAGACTGACGTTACTGAACTAATGTCCTAGGTAAAATCTATGTCTTTAATAGCCTGCAAAATGGCAACTATTGACATAGGAATAGAGATTAGAAAATAAGCCCATTTTCAATGGACACTTTTATATATTTTATTTCTTTATGAAAAAGTGTTGCAGTTTCTCAGGAAGCGGCCATATATTAGAATAATCATGGGACACCTGGGTGGCTCAGTTGGTTAAGCATCCGACTCTTGGCTTCAGCTCTTGTTCATGAGCCCAGTGTCATGAAATTGAGTCATACATCGGGCTCTACACTGAGCATGAAGCTTGCCTGAGATTCTCTTTTTTTCCTCTCTCTGCCCCTCTTCCACTCTCTCTCTCTCTCTCTAAAATAAAATTTAAAAATTAAAAAAGAAAAATAGTCCTATATCTTTTCAATCATTAAAGAGGTATTTATTAAGTGATTGGAATAAGCCTTCTAGGAGGAGAACAGAAAGAAAACTCATCTCTGCCTTCAGAGTACTTACATTGTAGTGAAGGAAACAAGCAGTAAATATGATAAATAAGTCTGGAAAACTATGATAATGATAACAACAAAGGGAGGAATGAACCTGGGAAGTATAAAGTAGGGTCAGTGAAGTGGTTAAAATTGTCAACGGGGTGAGCAGGGAAGAGTTCACTGAAAATGTAATTTTGGAGTAAAGACCTAAAGGAAATGAAGTAGTAGGGCTTTTGTACATCTTATAGAGGAGCATTCCCTGCAGAAGGAAGGGCACATGTAAGGGCTGGGAGTTGAGGGTTGTCCTGTTATGTTAGAAGAGTAGAAAGGAAGTCAATGTGGCTGAGTCAATGAGAGGAGAAAAGGAGTAATGAAGGAAGTGGGGTTGGGGAGCCAGAGTATACAGACTCTCGGATATATTTGCAGCTTGGTTTCACTCTAAGATTATAAGTTATGGCAAAGGTTGCACAGAAGAGTGGCATGAACTAACACATTTTAACAGTATCGCTGGCTTGTTTCTTAAAAACAGAATGAAGAGGGGTCAGGGCAGAAGAAAGGCAGTTTAAATTCTATTGTAGTAATTCAAGAAAGACATTGTGGGACTTTAGACTAGCGTGGGGGTCTTGGCGTGATGGTAAATAGTTGAATTCTGCATCTATTTCAAAACTAGGCATACCATAGCAGTTTTTCAGTATCACAGAGACATGTGAACAACTCTCTAGAGATGGTTGAAAGAAAATTTGAGATATTAATTCCCTGAAAGGAGCCACTCAAACGTGAACCTTCTCTAAAGAAATATATCATCAACCATGAGAGCTCTTTCACAGCACAGTGTGCAAAAACTTTCTCTCTCACACACACACACACAAATGGAATTTGGAGATAAAGTTGGAACAAGAGGAAAGAACATACTTGACTCGAGGTTAATTTTAGGGGTCCCTTTACCTTTCTATGGGATATCAGTTTCAGTTCCAAAACACATTCGAAGGCAGGAAAAGGATTCTAAGACTTGGAAAAAAGAGGGAGCAGTATAGCCTCTTGGGAACACTAACCTATAACCCAGAGTAAACTGCAAAGTCTAAAGACCTCAAGGGTTTTCCATTGAATCAACTTTCTGCCCAATAACTTGAAGACAGACACCCAAATGCAACAGCAGGAGTTTGTGCTTTCGGAGTCCCCTTGTAGGGACATATTTATATATATGAATTTGTACGTCTATCTCTCAACTAATTCTGGTACCCAGGGGAAAACCTCTTCAATTTTTTAGTATTTGCCTGTTCAACACGGGGTAGAAAATGTAACTGTTTTCCAGTTTTTCATGTGTGAGATGTTTACACATAAATTTGCACACAGATCTTTGAGATATTTTTAGAAATGCATACTTAACAAATAGAAAATACATTAAGTTACATGTGATATCTTTGTTTAGCCAAATCACTTCACTATTATATTATGAGTAAGTTTATTTTCCCTTCCTGATTCTTCCTCTCTTAATACATTTCACAGCTAATGCTACATATTGTTCATTTTAACACATTCTGTCCTCTGAAGTAAACAAATGAATACTGATCTTTGTCAACCCCAGGTGACTCATCTTTTGTAATTTGTCATGTCAGATTTTATCAGCCACTTCATACTGGCTTACTGGAAAAGCACAACAAAATCCAATTGATTCAACACCAAACAATTTATCATAACATGACACTTTTTAAATGGTGAAGTTCCAGGATAGACAGAAAAAAGGCATTGCACTACTGAAAAACTCATGAGAAAAAAGAAAATAAAAACTTTCTCTCGGTTTTTTAATGTTTATAAGCATACCGCTAGATAGTCTGATCATTTTGAAAAGAAACCCAACTTAAGAGAAATATATATATATATATATATATATACACATACACACACAGATATATATGTATATATAAATCTGTATATATAGCTCTGTGTATATATAAATATATCTACATACATATACAATTCATTTCCTGAAGCTTTAAAAGTTGGCTAGCTTAGTAGAAGACTAATGCACTGACTAAAGCACATTCCAATGTTTACCCATCAAATTTACCTTGATTTTCCAAAGATTCAATTCCAGCCATTTAGCACCTGCTAATTATGAAATACAACTTCTACTTAGAATAAAATTTTACAGAGCTTCCAAGACCAGTAAGCACATCATCAAGAAAAGTAGCTAGACTCATTATTCAAGAATCTGTGATTGCAATGTCAAATGAAGCATTATTTTGACTGGTTTTCACTGCATCATGCTTATGCTTCTCACTTGGCAGTGTGCCAGCAGACAGACTTAAAAAAATAGTTTCCAATGAGATTTCTGAAAATCCCACATGTCAATTACCCTGCATATTATATATAGGAATAAAGTGAACAATCCTGATATACATTAAAAAAGACACCATTCACTGCATATACAACTTCTTTGAATAGCTGTCTCCCTAATTTACAAATATTTAACCATAACCAAAATAATTATGCACATTTACTATTATGGTTAAAGTAGGATTAAGTATGAAATTTACAACTTACAGTAATTGGGTAAAGTTAAATTTTATGCATTCAATACATTATAGGCACTAATAATGGCACTGTGCTAAATCTGTGATTTCACTTTATTTTTATATCTATTGCAGAAATACATTTAAATCTTTATTTTAATGATGAGAAAACTATTGCTCTAATGCTGGGGAGTCAAATACACAAAAACTAACATAAAATGTATGAGGACAAACAACTTAAAAATTATGTATAATTAAGTATAACGGATGTTAATAATGGGGAAGGGTGAAAATGGTCAGCAAGGGGGAAATAATCAACTTTAGCTCAAGAATTCCAAGGATAAGGAATTGTACCAACAGGAGTATATCAGAGCTGAAAGGGACCAATTAAAAGTAGAAGAGGAGAACAAGAAGTGAAAGGGGGGAAGAGTGAGAAAGGTCTCAGCAAATGCCAAGCACTAGAAATGGAAAAGCATATGCAAGTGGTAAGAGTTTAGTACTTTGGAAAATGAACCTAATGGTGGAAGGAAAGTGCATGTCAAGAGAAAGACATTGCCAAAATGTGAAAGAATTTGTATGCTGTGATAAGGAGTATAGATGTTATGCTCAGGGTGACTGTTAGGTACTGAACCATTATCATCACAATACGTTCAGATTTTAGATCACTCTCTCTCTCTAAATGGGAAAAGATTGGAAGATGGCAGCTCTGAATTCAGAGAAACCAAATACAGTTTAAAATATTTTACCTTAAATGGGAGGGTTAAAGTGCCCAGAAAAGATAACATGTAGGAAGCAGAGACAAGGGCAGTGGTTTTCAAACATGAGCAAGTGTCAGAAGCAACAGAAAGGCTGGGCACCCCAGGAATTGCTAGGTTTACTGTGAAGGTTTCTAATCCAGAGGCTATAGAATGGAGCCAAAGAATTTGCATTCCTAAATTCCCAAGTGAGTCCATTGCTTCTGGTTAAGAGTTCCCTTTGAGAACTACAGGTCAAAAGAAGGAAACTGGGAAGAGAGCCAAAGAAGTCAATGATGGTGCAATCACACCCGTCTTCCTCACACTATTGTTGAGTGCAAGGAAAGGAGCTCTCCAACGATGAATTTGAAATGAATCCAAATTATTCTAATCCCATCAGGACAGCATTTTGTCTTTCTGGAGACCACTTTTATATAGTGTCTAATCATACTCTCACAAGACTAAGCCAAAAGAAAGCTTTAAAAGGGATGTGGCTCTGGAATTCACTTTTGGTTTGTCTATAGATCACACTTGTACAAAATTGAATTCTTATCCTTGTTTCATGACACAAGCATTGTTCAATGTATGGTCTACTTTTATTTATAATTAGTTAACTTAATGAAATAAGCACCTATTAAGTATTGAGACAAAAAGATAGGATATTGACATAAACATATATTAAAGTATCTGAGGGGAACCTAGGTGGCTCAGTCAGTTAAGCAGCAGACTTCAGCCCAGGTCAGGATCTCATGGTTCGTGGGTTTGAGCCCCACATTGGGCTCTGTGCTGACAGCTCAGAGCATGGAGCCTGCTTTGGATTCTGTCTCCCTCTTTCTCTTCCTCTCCCCTGCTCACAATCTCTCCACCTCTCAAAAACTGAATAAAAATGTTAAATAAATAAATAAGTACATAAATAAATAGATAGATAAATAAAGTATCTGGTAGGGGTGCCTGGGTGGCTCAGTCAGTTAAGTATCTGACTCACCTGAGCTGAAGTTGAACGCTTAACTGACCTGAGCCCCCCAGGTACCCTACGCATAGAACCAGGCGATCTTGATTTTCTCTTATCTTTCTTGATTACTAATGATTTTGAACATCTCTTTATGTGTTTGCTGACTATATTTGTTTTCTCTTCTATGGTTATTTCTTTTCTTCCCTCTACTTTATTAAGGTTTTTTTGTGTTTTTTTAATTCATATATGGAACTTGTTTAGATAATCCTATTTCTAATTATTTTTAAGTTTTCATATAATCCTCAAATATATAGCTTTTTAAATATCTGGAAATGAGAGTTTGCTTGGTAAAGCACACTACCAAGTCATTATTTAAACACACACACACACACACACACACACACACCTCAAATATCTCTAGGTTAATAAGGAAAATATGTTAGCCTTGTAAACAAATGCCTATAAAACCAAACAAATAAAGAAGAAAAACTTGAGCTGTTTCCTAAATGTAAAAACTTTATAACCTTTCTCTTTAAAATCAGGAATAAAAGGAAATTGCAACTACACTGTTGAGAATTTAGCTAAACTGTTCCATAATATTGGTGCCTTGGGCAATAATTTTGCATCACCAACTGGCATTCAGAGACTTCTGACACTAGTTCTTGTCTAAAGTAACAACCCATAGAGTCACAAGTTAATTTAATTTCCTTGTATGACTCCCTCAAAGACCATTTCTTTAAAAAAAAAAAGTTTATTTATTTATTTTTAGAGACAGCACAAGCAGAGGAGGGGCAGAGAGACGGAGAGAGAATCCCAAGTAGGCTCCTTGCTTTCAGTGAGGAACCAGACTCTGGGCTCCACCCCTTGCACCCTGACATCTTGACCTGACCCAAATGCCTTTTTGATAAGAAGTTTCCCCCACCCTTTCCCTGGGCCTTCTCTTATTGCGTCACTTTAATAAAACCCCCATGAAGCTTACCAAAACCCATTCTTTTTGGTTTGAATTGACTAATCTGGGATTAGCTCAGGTAATCCCAAACATTCTGATAACCCTAATCAGGGCACAAGACCCAGGTCTTGCTGTGTTCTTTGCCTTCACTCTGTCTTGTGACCCCTGGAGGCCTGCCCTCTACCACCTCCAGGACCTATAAGTTATGAACTTCTCTATTTCATTTCCTTTTTGGTCTATTATTGAACCAAGGGTCACTAGCCAACACTCTGGAGCTCTACTTAACAAATGTTAGTTCTTAAGTAGCCGTAACATGCAATAATATAATATTGCAGCCTTTAGTCAATAGTATAAGACCAGTAAAAAGAATTTGGAAGCAGAAGCATTAGAAAGAACCAAATACAACTTGGTTTTTTGTTTGTTTTGTAGATGATATAACCATTAACCTAGAACATTTTAAACAATCTACAAATTTTAAAAACAATAGCTGGAGTTTAATTGGCCACATATGAAACTGACGTAGTCATTTCATTCTGATACCTACTTCCCTTTGAACTAATGCTTCCTCCCAAATTAATCTGATTCCTCAGTGAAATAGACTCTTACTTAATCAAGTATAGACACATCTAGACATCATTTCTGAAATACAAAGTTTAACACAGTTTACTCTCAAATTGGAATCACTCTCTTTGTCTCTCTCTCTCTCTCTCTCACACACACACACAGGTACATAGAGATAAAATTCAAAAGGACATCTTTTATAAAAATAAACATAATTTAAAAAAATATGTCTTAATTACAAAAAAATTTAACAGGGGCACCTGGTTGGCTCAGTTAGTTAAGTGTCCGATTTCAGCTCAGGTCACGATCTCAGGTTTCATGAGTTTGAGCCCTGCATCAGGCTCCCTGATCACTTCTGATCCTTTGTCCCCCTCTCCCTGCCCTTCCTCTGCTCATGCTCTCTCTCAAAAAATAAAAATTAATAAGGGTGTTTCTGGAACTATAAATTTTATAGTACAGAAAAGAAAAAAAGCACCATTATTGGGCAATGCTATGGAGAAAGACAAGCTAGATAACAAGGATTCACAAAGGTAATTAACAGTAATTATTTGATGAGTCATATTTTACATGTTTTTGTAAATCCTAATTTTTCCAGACTATATAAAATCAACATGTAATCAATTTTTTAATAAAAAAAGCAAGACACAACTGAGATAACCAGTTATCCTATAAAGATTATAGTCTTTCCTTGATATTATTTCCATAAGTGTGTGCAAGAAACATTAGCAATATTTACAAAAATGGAAATAAGAAGAGCAAATAATGCAATTTGTTGGGCATCTTTCATGCTTGAGTAAAGACATATGAGTAATATGGGTTAAATTTTTTAGTAAGAAGGATAAGTAGAAAATCTATTTTAAAATACCACATGCTATTACATCTTCAACATATGCTATACATTTATAGGACACAGAAGTGATTAGTTAACTCAGTGTTTTAATCAAGAAAATCCCCCTGATGGTATGGCAGAATGGGTGTCTGGTTCAGAGTAGGATGCAGAATTACATTATTTTAAAATAACAGTGGTAATTTTAATCAAGATTTTTGCCTAAATTTGTGAGCTAAGTGAATAACTGATTACATAATAATCAAAAAAGTAATCTTGTTAGATGATTTTCATATGTCTAAAAATAATCACTTAAGTTTTCTCTCCAATTAGATTCATATATATTAATAAAAAGGGGACAGGTGTTTCCTTTAAAACTAATTCTTACCAATAGTATTCAGTAATGCAAATGTGGCTGCTATTACATAATTGATCTGCAAAGAATAGTCTAAATTTAAGAATTCTTTAATGCTTAGAGGCATGCAAATAATTCCATATTATTTTAACATTCAACTAGTCAGGTATTATTTAGCATTGCTTCTGCTGCTCCAATAATTAAACATTTATTGACAATCCACTATATTCCAACCACTGTTCTGGGTCTTGAACAAATAGTGAGCCAATCATAGAGTTTTTTTTTCTCATGGAATTTAATTCAAGTGGAGGAAAAAATATAACACATATAACATACAATAATATTTAACATATAATAATAATATGATAAATGTGAAAGGACTAATGAGAAAAATGGCATGGAAGAAGGATGCTCACTCAGTAAGCGAGGGTTGTGGATTTTAGCCAGGGTCCAGGGAGGTACTCTGGGACAGTGTACACACGTCCCAGATCATACACTTCTGCAGGACCTACCAACTCCTGGACTTTGTCTCTTTGCCCCACATCCTAGTTGCAGCGGCCACAAGGCAGGTTTGCCCAGATCCTGCCAGACCTTACAGTCCTAAAAGATTCAGATATTCCCACTATTGCCTTAGTTTTTAATACCACTGGTTATTCTTAAACTTTCATCAGAATTAAAAAACTTCAGCATGGCTCTCATGTGCAGCAGAGACAACCTCAACAATTCTAGCACCTGGTTCAAGCTCACCAGTGGAGTTCTGCCTTTACCAGTGACCACCTGGAAAAACTGCATCCACAGGCTGGAAGTGTTTGGGGATTCACACCTTATTTATTTTGAACCAGTGACAAAATTGTACACATATATAGTCAACACATTGCTTAGCTACACTCATTCAGGTCAATGAGGGGGTATATATGGATGGTGTAATATTATATATTT
This sequence comes from Suricata suricatta, assembly GCF_006229205.1. Lineage (NCBI taxonomy): Eukaryota > Metazoa > Chordata > Mammalia > Carnivora > Herpestidae > Suricata > Suricata suricatta. The sequence continues at coordinate 72,941,114 of NC_043705.1, read as the reverse complement.
TTTAAGTTTATTTATTTGAGAAAGAAAGAGAAAGAAGGAAAGTGGGGAAGGGATAGAGAGAGGGAGGGAGGGAGATAGAGAGTCCCGAGCAGGCTCCACACTATCAGCACAGAGCCCAACATGGGGCTCCAACCCATGAACCATGAGATCATGACCTGAGCTGAAACCAAGAGTTGGACACTTAACCAACTGACTGACCCTGTACCCCTGGAATTTTTTGATTTTATATCTGACCACTGGATTCCATTCCTTCCAAAAGTCAACAAAAATATAAATGTCAAGAAGGTACATGTAACATTTTTAAAAATTAAGCCAGAAATTTCTCACTCTGAGAAAAGCTTAGACTACTTCTGTTTGTTATACAGTATTTATAGTTCTACTATATCTGTGTGTAATATGTTATGTGTGTAAAATTATATAAAGAAAACATGGTAAGACCATGTGTCCTACAATCTAATGTTTGATTATAAAATATTTTTGCTGCTGAATGAAAAATCATATAAACTAGTGTTAGATATACATATCTAACTAGTGTATTTAATCATTGCTTAAATTAAGTTATTTTTGGTGATATTTTCATTAATCTTAAAAAAAACTTAAGAATTTTTATTTGACACTTAAATTTTAATAGAGAGGAAGAAATTGTAAAACTTGTCATTCTAATCTTCCCAATGTGCCCATTTTCTTTTCTTTCTCTTTGATCTGTATCACATAATTTAATTTCTCATTGCATAAGTTGTTCATGTCCTGATAGGTACTTTTTTTTCCTTTTCTTTTGATCCAGATTAAGTACTACTACTTTTAATTTTGAAAGTCATTTGTGAAATATAGCTATTGTAGATAATGCCACGAACACAGTTGAAAAATATCAAGACTATTTTTTTTACTCCTTGGTAATATTTCTTGACACCTAAAAAATTTCTTGTCAGCAGAATATTGAAGATAAGTAATTTCCTTCATATTTCTGTAGAAATGCACAAAATAATCCTTTGATCTAAAGTGACATTTATTAACCCAAATGTGAGATTAACTATAGCGTTTTCCCAAATAATATTTTATACTCATCTAGAACCTTTCATCTCAGACTCTCAAAAAATGTAAATACATTAATTCTGTAATCCTTATAAGACTCCTATAGAGAGAGAGAATTATTTTTATCATTCCTTTAATGATGAAGAAGCCAAGGCATTGAGATGACTCCCAAGTCATACTGAAAATGAAATATGACTATAAAAATGAGACTTGTGTTTGAATTTCTAGCTTTATTACAAAGTTACACATCTTGTCCTCAAGAGTTTGTTAGTTTTTGTCAAAATATATTTTTCTAAAAGGTAGTACAACATATGAGAACATTTATTCTCCAGTAAATCAACCAAAAATAATAGCTACTTCTACATATTAAGATTTTCCAACATATGGACTCTTGAATAGTTATACTAAAGAAACTCACTGAATATTTACTTACTCAACAACTAGGAGAGGATGTGTGGAAAGCTTGTAGAAAGGCAAGATGTTAGGTTGTGTGGGCATTAACCATGTAAGATCAACTTTCACAATGGACATAATGTTTTATCAAATTATTCCATGTAGACAGAAAGGGTCGGAGACAAAATGTGTAAAAGTTGCAGTGTGTGCTGATCAAATTGCCATCAAGACCATCTGTAATGATGTATGTGATTGGAAGTTACAGCTGCAGCAAGGACAGCACTTTCCTTGCAATTGCAGATTTGGATTTATCTAAACACTTTTAGGATTACACTTCCTCAACCGATGATCCAAGAAGCAATCTCTCATCTCACAGCCTATGTCAAATCCGATATGCTTTTACTGCACCATGTCCTTTTCATGGTACTTAGCAAGCTGTACCTTTATATTTGTTTACAGAATAGTATAATTATCTGTCTCTTTACTGGATGATAAGCTTCCTGTGGGTGGGGGTAGTATCTGTTTGCAACACTATTCCTGGTACTCAGTACAACATCTTTCACATATGAAGTGGGAAAGTATCAATACATTTAAAAAAACATTTTAGGGGGCACCTGGGTGGCTCAGTCGGTTAAGCGGCCGACTTCGGCTTCAGGTCATGATCTCACGGTTCGTGGGTTTGAGCCCCGCATCAGGCTCTGTGCTGACCCTCTGCTCAGAGCCTGGAGCCTGCTTCTGATTCTGTGTCTCCCTCTCTCTCTGACCACCCCCCGCTCACACTCTGTGTCTCTTTCTCTCTCTCAAAAATAAATAAATGTTAAAAAAAAAAACATTAAAAAACATTTTATTTTGACTAGGATATCTGGGCAAAATGTGCTTTAGTCAGAGATCTGTTTTTCCATCATGTAAAATGTCATAGAGCTACATTAAGATATTCTTCCCCAGTTACCCATATAACAGAATGTGGTGGAACTATAAAAATACTTCAAGCATTTTGTAGCCTTAAGACAACTTTTAGAAAATAAACTATCTGAAACATTATTTTATTTATGGAACTTGCTCTGAGGTTATTGTGCCACTATTGAAATAAAGTATCATCATTTAAGTCAATTTAGTGGATCCCTTCAATAAAGCCCAAGTATATTGGGTAAAAAAGCTTTTACCGTCAAGCCTTTTCTTGCATCTTTTTATAAGTTGTATTTGAATCTTTAGTGCCAAGAATTAAGTGGGGGTAAGGGGAATGGATTCCCAGAATGATGTAAAATAGACTGACTGAGTACAACTTTCAGAATTGCCCAGAATTTTTCAGACTCTAGAACGTTTATTTCAATAAACACCTTTTTGGGGATAAACTCAATTTTAAAAGAGAGGAGACTATTCTGTTCTCCTACCTAACTTAAAATATCCCATGTCTCATTAACTTGCTTAAAGTAAAAACATTTTTAAAAGCTTGGTGGAAAAACAATAAAAAATAATAACTGTCCCAAGTAGTACCATGCTATACAACAACATTGTATTTAAAAAAATTTTTTTTATGTTTATTTAGAGACAGAGAGAAATAGGGCATGAGTTGGGGAGGGGCAGAGAGAGAGGGAAGCCTGAAACAGGCTTTAGGCTCTGAGCTGTCAGCACAGACCCCGACGTGGGGCTCGAACACATGAACTTTGAGGTCATGAACTGAGCTGAGGTCGGATGCTTAACCGACTGAGCCACCCAGATGCCCCAATAAAATTTTATATATGAATTATAACTGTAACTTGGAAATAAGCAATTTGTTGCTTGCTAAGAATATTTTCTTGAACATTTGCACCTCTATGTGCATATGTGTGTCGATGAGTGTACATCGAGAGCACTGCACACATCAACTGCAAAGTAAAATTAGGACATCAATTAATATTGCCCCTATGAATTGCAAGTAGCCCTAATCTGGGTGAGGGCAGGAACTCAAGTCTTTGGAGTCTGAGTCTGGAGTTCTCACTGCAATGAGGGTTAGAAGGCTGTGCTGTAAAATACAGAATTGAACTCCCACACATGTGATTATATAATCTCTCCAGCACCTCACTTGGTTTTTAATCTCTGTGTTTGAAATATGAATGCCCTTTTTAAAAAATGTGAGATATAACTTGCTGAAATGACTTAAATTTAAATGCAAATATTAAACATCTCAGTACTAACTCATATGGAATTTATGGTGTTTAGTTAAATAGTGTAAGGTTTGTGTGTGTGCTTTAGCACTCATGCTAATTTCAAATACATTCAGTTTCACAGGCTCATCAACAAAATATCGTTTGCTTAATATAGAGTGATTTGAAACAGAATCAATATATTTAAGATATCGTAATGAGCACTGATGATAAAGCCATATGAAATCAGACATGTATATAACTAGACATTCCCTTTTCTGATTTTCCTGTCAGTTTCAAATATTGTGAGTCTATTTTTATATTTAATCAGAGTAAGTGCATAAGGGGAAAAGAAACCTTCACATAATATCCTGTCAGTAAAATTAGTAAAACCTGGAAAGCAATTTCCATTTTAGTATGTGGATCGGGAGATAAGATGCAATATCAGTTCATTTTCACTACGGCGAAAGAAAGTGTAATTTTCAGTTCTCTCTAACTTCTATTATCCACATGGGAGCTGTTATTATCTACATAATGTACTGAGGCATTTGCAATTAGGCTTACTGTTCAGATTAGTCTCCCTTGGTTTCAAGTCACTTTCACTTGAAACGATAAAATTAAATTAGCAGTTTTACCCAGGTCAGTGTGAAGTTCCTCCCGATGGGTTTTCAAGCTATTGTTGCTCTGTTACAGTTTTCATATCATAACACTGGATGCATCTGGAATGCAGATATTCTTTTCCATTTGCACGAATTTTTAATAAAAGAGGGGAATAAATAATTTTAAGTCAATTTTTTCTATTTAGCTATATTACAAAAGTTTAAAACTGTAGTTGAATGCCTTGCTTTGGAGTTAGTTGTTTCCTTTTCTTTTGGTGTTTCAAGCTATATGATAAGGTTTCTATTACAAATTAAAGTATATTAACGGGAGTAAATAATACTGAATCCTAAATGTAGAGCAAATTGCATTCGCTCTTTGAAACAGGACAGAGATTGACTCTGAAGTTATGGCTAGGAAAGAACTACTTTCTTCCTTTCTTTCATTTTCTCTTTCTTTATAGTCTTTTATTTCCTTTATTCCTCTCTAATGTACATTTATTCAATATAATCAAAGGATTTTTTCAATTGTTTGTTTTATTCTTTATGTTGGTCTTATCAGAGTGTTGAGGGTAAGGAGAGAAACTTTTGAAAAAGGAAAATAGGACAGACACATAAATAGTATTTGCATCCAATTACACTGCATTTAACTGATGAAAGGGAAAACTAAGTGTGGACTTGACAAAAAAATGGAATATGCTCAACAATAGAGGTAGCTATATTTTTGCCCTACTTATTTAAAACAGAAAATAAATGTACATTTTAGGCTCTTCCCTTGTGGAATTTTCTTTTGATCCTCAATTACCCCTGTCCCTTCCATCTTCCCTCTGTTTGTAAATTCGTTGCCTCGTTCATTTCTTGACTGGCTTTTACTCTTTCTTCAAGCCAAAGTTTGTCACTTCCGTGAATGCTTCCCTAACATCGACCTACTAACATGGTGGGTGCGCGTCTTTGGGACCCTACAGCACCACGCTCTTACCTCTGCATGGTAACTGCATATTGTTTAGCTCATCTCTAATGCATGAATTGACTCACTCATTTCTATTTCCCCAGAGTTTTACACGCATTTTTAATAGAGTACAAAATGAATAATTATTTGTTTAAAGACTGAGTAACTGAATAAATGAATGAATAATTAAATGATAGGTTAGGGTTTTTTTTTTTTTTTGAGAAGTAGAAAATAACTGGCAACCACAAACAAGCTAAATATGAAAGACTATTTTGGGTGTCAGAAATTCTCCAAATTATTTCCCATCTTTCTAATTAATATACATAGTTTTCCCACTTAGAGATCACATCTGGCTCTGTGTGTATGTGTGTGTGTGTGTGTGTGTGTGTGTGTGTGTGTGTGTATGAGAGAGAGAGAGAGAGAGACAGACAGACAGACAGACAGACAGACACTGTGGATGCCTTTAGGCAAGGCATCCTACCTCAAGTTTATATTCTCTGTAATTCCCTATTACATCACGCTTGACCATCTGACCACCTCATACATTTATGGTACCTGATTATTCCCAGAATGTAAGCATTTGAATTTGGAACCCTTGTTCTTACTATACTTTGGGAATTGCAATGCTCCAATAACAATGAAAAATTAAACAAGAAATATTTAATTTGGTAATTCTTCTTTACTAAAAGAATGACCACTCTATTAGTTTGGAAATTTTAATCTTCTGACACATTTCTTTTTTTTTAATTTAGAGACTAAGTTTCAATATAAACTTCTCAGACAAAAACAAAACAAAATCCCAAGCATGCACAATTTCTATCCAGAATTCTTAAAAGCAAAACTTTCTAAAGATCCAATGTGATTTCATAATTGAGCTAATCCCTGACTAGAATTCATGTAAAGCAAATTCTATTATTTACTTATTCCTCTCAATGTATTTGCACATTTTGATACAGAAATATTAATGTCACTTACTTGGAGGTGTTCTCTATATTTGAAATGTGTTTCAAAATTTTCTTCGATTAAGCATGAGGGTAATCTGAATTCTAGAACTCATCAAGTCCTAAGGATTTTAACTGAGGTGATAAAAGACCATATAAAACAAATATAAAATAATTCCAAATCAAAATATAGCTAGACTATGAATTAAAAAAGAATAAGAAATAAAGAATAAAAGAAACACTTCATGCAGCTGGGAGAGAAAGGATGCTGTAATTAGTAATGTTACACAGGCATTCAAAACATTCTCTCTTGGGAAAGCTATTTTTAACTTGAATCCAGAAATGAACATGATTAATGTATCTGGTTACTAAATTTTTCCAGAATAAAAATTCCCATCAGCTATTATTTTAAACAACCTTTTGTCAGTTTGTATTGGACAAACATTAGCCCTAGACTTATTATTTTGGTCATGTCTTAAAAATATAATAATATTAAAATTTAAAATTTTTTAATGTTTTAATTTATTTTTGAGAGAGAGAGATACAGTGTGAGCAGGGAAGGGTCAGAGAGAGAGGGAGACACAGAATCTGAAGACAGGCTCCAGGCTCTGAGCTAGCTGTCAGCACAGAGCCCGACACGGGGCTGGAACCCACAAACCATGAGATCATGACCTGAGCTGAAGTTGGACGCTTAACCGACTGAGCCACCCAGGCGCCCCAAAATTTAAAGAAAAATATAATGAATCTACCTTAATTCCAGAGTTTTAGCATTTCTTTTCCTCTCCACACATGCTACTACTTCACATATTGTGATCTTTGGTATTAACTAGGTACTAGCTATGGTTATGAAAAATGGAGATTTAATACTCTAAATAAAACATATCTTTTTTTAAAACTTTTAAATGCTTGTTTATATTTGAGAGGAGACAGACAGAGTGGGAGCAGGGGAGGGGCAGAACGAGAGAGGGAGACACAGAATCTGAAGCAGACTCTGGACTCTGACCTGTCAGCACAGAGCCCGGTGTAGGGCTCAAACCCATGAACAATGAGATCATGAACTGAGCTGAAATGAGATGCTCAACCAACTGAATCACCCAGGTACGCCAAGAGCATATTCTTTAAAAAGTGGACACACCTGACAAACAGTGACGCCTTACCCAATGGATCTTGCTGGTAATAGCTGCTTTCTAGGGAAGGTGGTGAAGTTGCCAATGACATATTGTTCCCTTTTTCTCTTTTCACACCCTGAAGGTGTTGCTGTAGGTTTCCAAAAGTGTACAAATGGAAAAATTGAGATTTTTCAAAAGAAAACAAATCTAATTTAAAAACTCTTGGGATGCCTGCATGGCTCAGTCAGTTAAGCATCTGATTTCTGCTCAGGTTTGTGAGTTCAAGCCCTACATCTGGCCCTGCTGACAGCCCAAAGCCTGGAGCCTGCTTCAGATTCTATGTCTCCCTCTCTCTCTGCCTCTCACCTACTCATGCTCTGTCTCTGTCTCTCAAAAATTAATAAAAAATGCTAAAAATTAAAAAAAATCTTGCTGTTATTTTTTAGTATGAATCATGTTAATTGCATAGGAAGTAATCTTTTTATATGCAAACAGAGATAGCTCTCTTTATATTGACCTGAATCCCATTGGCTTAAATTCATAGACATGTGACCGTTTTTTTTTTTTTTTTTAACAGTTTTTTAACTTTAACTGTCTTTTAACTTGATGCTAGTTTGGAAGACCTACCACAGTATCCGGACTGTATAAGAAAAACCTCATGTAATTTAAATTCAGAATTAAGAGCTATATGTATATGGACAAACTTCCCCAGTAGTACTCAATAACAATGTTAAAGGTCAGGAAAAAAAGATCTAATCACTAAGAAATGATTAATTTTCTATAAAAACAGCATAATCTATCTTATTATATTACTGTCTAAAATTATTTTCTGCAAATGACTGACATAAAGTGTGCTTTACAGTCCATAACCTAAGCAGCGTCATAATACTGCTATACTTGACAGGGTCTGAAAATTTAATAGAGCTCATTACAAAGTAAGTTTTCTGAGAATACTGAAATACATTACAGGTTTTAAAAGTACACTTAAAAAGTGCACTTTACAAAAGAAAATATGATGTATTTATATATAGCTCCCAACAGAAACAACGGAAAAGAGCAAAAAACAGAGCCATCAACCTTCAGGCCAGGTGGAGACGAGCAGGGCTTCTTACACAATGAATGAAGTATCCAGTCAAGTGAACTTTTTCCTCAGCAAGCCTATCAGAAGATGACTTAGTTCAAACTTGTCAATGTATTAATTTAAAAGACTCTTATCTTGCTTTCCCAAACTCCCTTCTCGGCCAATATCTTTCAGAATGGTGCTGAACTTTAGCAGAGTAAAGGTGCTTTCTATGCAGCAGATGAAAATGCCTACGGCAGCAGAAAATAAGCCAAATAACAGTAAAGCCCAACTGTCTCAGTAGGATAGAGACCCACTTATTCGTGAATCTGTAATATTAAATCCTGTCTTAGAGCAATGCACTTGTTCTGTGTATACTGATATAAGTATAAATACCCTAAAAACTGAATGATAAAGTTCACACAAATTAAAGGAACACTGTAATGAATAGATCTATGATATTTTTTCATTTCATTTTTTTCATTTCATTCATTCCAGTAAGTTAGTAATCAAGGCATTCTACAGTTTAAAATTAGTTCACAGTGCAAACCCCAAATATAGAAAAAAGCAGCAGTTCTTATTCTGATTACAAGTACAACATTCTCTATAGATAATTTGAAAAATAAAAATGAACTGATATCCCATCATTTCAAGAAAACCTCTCTTGGTACTTCTTTCCTATATATACTTTTATTTATATTTCATACAATTCCTTTTAACTTATGTAATTATATAAAGTATATAATTATATTCATTATAATTGCTTATAATATCTATATATTTTAATTTAAAATTGCTAATAACTGTTCTACTGATCAAAATGATAATTCAATATGAGTTAAAATGTATATTATATTGAATACTTGGTATCTTTTCCTGCTTTCTCATTTAATATTATATTGGCATCATTTAACCATATTTTGATTTTGATTTGCTTAAGCACTCTTCATGAGTGATACCACAACTTATTTAATAATTTCCTAGTCTTTTAGCATTTGATTTATTTCAAATTTCTTACTGTTTTATGCAATGAATAGCCCTGTTCAGAGTTCTTCAAATAAGTGCCTAGATATTTCTTTAGGACAGAGTGTTACAATTACCAGGCATTAAATCTTTAAGTATCTTCTTTTTTGTGTGTTTATTCGAGAGAGAGAGAGAGAGAGGGAGGGCGGGACGAGGGAGCACATGAGTGGAGGAGGGGCAGAGAGAGGAAGACAGAGGATCCAAAGCAGGCTCAGTACTGACAGCACAGAGCCCAATGTGGGGCTCAAACTCATGAACTGTGAGATCATGACCTGAGCCGAAGTTGGACACTTAACCAACTGAATCACCCAAGTACCCCAAATTTTTAACCATCTTGATCCACGTAGCCAAATTTCTTTCCAGGAATGCCATAGCAATGTAGATTGCTCTAAGCAGTTTGCTGATATCAATCTCAACTCTCCCTGAACAATAACAGTATGATTTATACATTATAACCATTGCTTATATCAGAGATGAAAAGTGATTTTAAATGTGATTAAATAGAGGGATATACACACTGTTGTTAAAACATAAGATTAAGGATGGCATGTGAAGCTTCTGAGTTTATTCCCTGTCCTTATTAAAAATCTAACAGAATGATATTAAGGAAATTAGAAAAAAAGTAGGTAAGCTGGAAGCATAAAGAAAATGGGAGGCAAATTGTTGCATGCTCTCAGCAGTAAGAGATATCATCAACAAATTTCTCAAAGATGGAAAACTGAAGCAACATTATTGATTGGTATGCCACAAAAAAGGGACTAGAGCAGTGAGCTTGGTCACTTGACTTAGTTTATAGCCTGTGGGGCCTGAAATCAATAAATGTATTTTCAGTGGAGGCCCGGAGTAGGAGGGGGGCAGTCATTAAAAGGCTATATTGAAAAAGTCAGACTTACCCACATGTCTTCCTGGTCCTTCATCCAAGAGACACCACATTGGAATTTTCCAATTACAGGTAGATACTTTAAGGTAATGATGATGATGATGATGATGATGTGATGATGACAGACTAAAATACAACGTGGTATAGAGTAGGGAGAGAAGAATCTATGGTAGAATCTAACAAGGGATCCGGTTTCCTAAATTAAAGCTCTAAGTATTTTAACATTTCATAGTGGAGAACAGGATACAAACTAATTCTTGAATATTCCTTAAAACACAACTTATTACCGGATAAGTGTCCTTGGATGTGCCTAACCCATATGCATAGTTTGAGAGTTTCCAATGACTTATTATAGAACAGAGAGAAAACCTGAAGGTTACCCAAAATTTGAGGAAAATTGAAAGAAAAAAGAGAAAAAATCTAAGATAATAAAATATACAATTTGATGTTGAGCTAAACAGAAGTAATGCAGAAAATAAAACATTTAAAACTAAACTTTAGTACTCTCAGGTAAAATACAGAGCTATTTAATTTTTTTAACATTTATTTATTTTTGAGAGAGAGACACACAGAGTATGAGCAGGAAAGGATGAGAAAGAGGGAGACACAGAATCGGAAGCAGGCTCCAGGCTCGGAGCTGTCAGCACAGAGCCCGAGGCTCTAACCCATAGACTGTGAGATCATGAGCTGAGCTGAAGTCAGCTGCTTAACCAACTGAGCTACCAGGCACTCCCAGAAGCTCTTTTACTGATAAAATAAAAGCAGGAGTTACTGTGAAACAAAACTTATCAGAGAATGAGAAAGATCTCTTGGATATTAAAACTACAACTGCAAAAATTAAAATGCCACAAAAGAATTAGAAATCTGAAGGGTGAAATGCCCAAAAATGCAGAATAAAGGGCAAATAGGAAATATAGAATAACTAGATCATCAATTCAGAAAGTCCTACAGTTTCAAATGAAGATAGGCTGACTATGAAAACATTTAAACCAATTTCCTGGATTTAGAGAGACTTAAGCTTCTTTAAAATCATCCTTAACACTGACAAAGAAATACAAGTACATACATGGTAGTTATATTTCAGAGCACAACACTGAGGATAAGGAAGAGATTCTAAAATTTCTACAGATAGGAGAAAACCGGAAAAGAACAAAAGCACCAAGTAATGTCAAAGCTTGAGACATCAGCACAACTTAAGTGTAAGTAATTGAAAGGAATAAAAGACAAATATTGGCCATAAATACATAAATAACTCTGGAGATAGGTGATAGCAGGAACTGAAGCAAAAAAAGATATGTATCATTTTACAACCTTTTGTTCTGAATTGAACATTATTTAAACATTATAATGCAAATCCTATTAATTATGTATGTGACCCAAACTGGCTCTATGTACATGTTATTTGCATGCCATTAACAAGAGAAATAGGAAAATGATAATAAATTGATGGGGACAAAAATATCATATGGTTAAATCAAATTATTAGGACCAAAGAATAAACTCAAACACTTAGAACAATTTTAAAATAAAGAATCACATTTCAAAGAAACCTGAGAAGAGGTATGACTTTAGATCCTTATCTGTATAACTTCCATAAGAAATATATAACTTTGATAGAAAAGTTTAAGATGTGCTTTAGCAAAGTTAATTAAAATATATTTATTACACATAGAAAGTTTGAAAACCAAATGTAATCAAGTTCTAAATGTTCAAAATGTAACCAAGTTTTCCCATGTTATTTCCTCCACATTCTTTCTATAAAAAAGTATGTTAGACAGTGAGAAATGAAACCAATATAATTACCTGTCTCTCAGTAAAAGATGAAAACAGGCAATTTTCAGGTTCCTAGTTAAACATCTCTAAACCAAACAGAAAGACCCCAGCAGTTGACTCAAGGAAGGATATCCTCACAGAAAATATATCTGTAACTCAACCATATTAGCCTACATGTCAAACCTAAAAGCACAATCATCAAGACTCATTTTAAGATCTTTGCCTTGCTGTGCCCACCAAACCAAAATGATTCTATCATAAAGTCTGTTGAATTCCAGTCAATTCTTTACCTTGAAAAATCCATCTGAAATCACCAAAACCAGGTCTTAAAACTGTATCAATAACCCCCTCTACCCTCACCAAGTTCATGTTCACTTTGCTGCAGTAAGTTTAATAAGGTTAATTTTGCTTGATCAATAGATTTTTCTGTTGATTTTGTAGAGGGGTGGGAGTCTTCAATAATTCTGGAGACTCCACCAAGATCCAGCAGAATCTGCCTTGCCAGCATGGCTTAAGATCATCTCTTCAGAATCTGAGTCCTCCCTTGAGGTCCCCAGAGCCCACCTTCTGCAATGGTATGCTTTGTTCTACATAGAATACAAACTCCTACTTATGAAAGTCCCAAAACTGAGTTTATGGGGTATCTGAGGAATGTATATTCATGTTTTAAGAAACTTTTGATAAACTGATCAGTTTTGAAAATTGATATTCTTTTTTAAAATTTGTATTTATTTTTGAGAGAGAGACACATACACAGTGTGTGAGTGGGGAGGGTCAAAGAGAGAGGGAGACACAGAATGTGAAGCAGGCTCCAGGCTCTGAGGCTGTCAGCAAAGAGCCGGACACGGGTCTCGAACCCACAAACTGTGAGATCATAACCTGAGCCAAAGTCGACTGCTTAACCAACTGAGCCACTCAGGCACCCCAAAATTGATATTATTTGTAAAAAATCTGTCTTCCTAATATCATTATGTGTCAGTCTACCTGCCCTCATCTCTTTCAGGTGATAATCTTTTAAAGGAAGTTTACAGGGCAAAGGACAAATGTAACTCAACTAAGTTTGTCTTTCAGGTCAGCTACGAGGAATAACATGTGACAGGTTACAATAGCCTACGGTCCTTATATATCAACCTTCCATTTGACTCATCCCTCAAATAATTGGAAATTTTCTGCAGACTCTTGTTTTGTCAGTGGGAGTCTGGGTACAGCAAAGATCCACTTAATCACCTTCTATTATCAGAGGCTGCATATTTGTCAATTCTCCATCTGGAAAGGACCAACTATTAGGTTGTGATCCTCAGATATATGATACTAAAGCAATATATTTATTTGATCAGATATTTTCATGGGTCTCCATTAATCTTTACACATGTCCTCCTCTTGATCAGAATCTTGTCTAAGTCTTTTATTATAACTGAAATTCTCATACTTTTGTTTCTAAATAGCAAGATATAGCAAATATAATTTACAATAAAATTGTCACATTGGGGAACTTTAAATATATACTTAAAAAATTCACTTAAAGTCATCTTATGGAACTGGGAATTCAGAGTAACAATGCATAAAAACAAACTAATTAAAAATGAGCAAAGCCTCTGAATAGACATTACACCAAAGAAGATCTACAAATGACTAATAAGCACATGAGAATATGCTAAACACCATTAGTTATCAGAAAAAAATCAGTTTTAAATTACAATGGGATACCACTTTGTGCCTACGACATGACTAAGACCAAAGACAGATGATAATAAGGATGGGAAGAAATGTAAACATTCATATAATGCTGGTGATTATGTAAAATAAAACACTGCAGCTATTTTGGAAACCTTGGTATTTCCTAAAAATGTAAGACAAAGAATTACTATGTGATCTCACATATATATCAAGAGAAATAAAAACACACATTCACTGAAATGTTCTTGGCAACCTTATTCACAATAGCCAAATTTTGGATCGACCCAAATGTTTTTATTATTTATTGTGTGTGTGTGTGTGTGTGTGTGTGTGTGTGTGTGTGTGTGTGTGTGTGTAGGCTTCACATCCAGTGCAGAGCTCGACACAGGGCTTGAACTCATGACCCTGAGATCAAGACCTGAGCTGAGATTGAGTCATACACTTACCCAGGCACCCCTCAAATGTTTTTAAATAAAGAATGGACAAATAAAATGTAGTATATTTATAAAACACAATATCATTCAGCAGTAAAAAGGAAAGAAGTACTGATACATACTATAACATGAACCCAGCATGCTAAGTAAAAGAAGCCAGTGACAAAAGGCCATATATTATATCATTCCACTTATAGGAAATATCCATAAGAGACAAAGATACAGAGAGATAAAGTAAATTGGTGATTGCCTGTAGCTGGAAGTCTTCTTTTTGAAGTAACAAATGTTATACAATTATATTTTTATGATGTTTGGTGTTGTAAAACTCTAGAAGTATATTAAACAACATTAAAATGCACATTTTAATGGGTGAATTATATGGTATGTGGATTATATCTTAGTAAAAGTATATATTTGTCCAGGATGCCAATCGTAAGTCCAAACAGATAGTTTGTACAGAACTGGGATTTGTCATTTCTTGTTCCCTATTACTGGAATTATACTGGATCAACTTATGAATATTAGTTAGAGACATGACAATCTAATCTAGGCAGTTTAAACAAAAATTACTTAAGGAATATTTAATTTCTTCAGAATCTCTATATGGACTATAGAACCAGAATTAATGTAAGGAAGACTGTAAAGAAGAAAAATTCAGGTTCCATGGGGCACCTGAGTGGGTCAGTTGGTTAGGGTCTGACTCTGGCTCAGTTCATGATCTCTTGGTTTGTGAGTTCAAGTCCTTTGTCAGGCTGTGAGCTGTCAGCTCAGAGCCTGAAGTCTGCTTGGGAGTCTGTGTCTTCCACTCTCTGTCCCTCCCCTACTCACATTCTGTCTCTCTCTGTTTCTCAAAACTGAACAAATGTTTAAAAAAACAATAAAAAATAAAGAACTCATGTTCCAAAATGGCATCCTTAAGGATTTTTTAAGACAAATAATAGGGAAAACTTAAAACTGTATTCCATTTGGATCATCCTAAACTACAACTTGAGCCTATATTTGTCATATACTCTCTTTCCCATAACATAATACACCATTATTACTTCCTACTTCCACTGTTTCTTCTGACTCTCTTCATTTGACTCAAGTCAAATGGAAACTCTTCAAAGCTGAGCTGGCCCTTTAGAGTTAGGTAAGTTCTCCAAAGGAAGAAATCCCTCATGGTTGATTTTAAGTCATGGTCTATTTCAGAATTAAGAGGTATTGAGAAAATTTTCCCAAGCTTAGATAAGTAAGACAAAATAATTTTGAAGGAGTTTAGGATAATTGTGAGGATTGGATGGATGTCATGATACACTTCTCAAGTGTCCCTTCAGGAACATAAGGGCTACCTGGTTCAAGGTCACACATCACCTTCCTGGGGCAAAATATGCCCAACATAATAAACTAATTTTTTTCTAATTTCTTAATTCAGAAACTCTTTCTTCTTTAAAAATGAGCATTTAGAACTACATTTTTCCTTTTCTAAAATTATCCCATCCATTTAAATATGAGATTAAAAAAATAATTTAATTCTATTTTTAAATTTTTTTACAATTTCTTTTTTGATTTCTGAATAACTTAGAAATATATTTGTATGTTTGTTTGTATACAGAGGATGTGAACAATGCATTAAAAATAATTTTTAAAAACATTTTATCCACTAGGGATTGCCTAGGGCCCAAGTGGTGTTGGTGGGTGATTGACTATAAATGACACAAGAGAACTTTTCAGGTTAATGAAAAAGCCCTACCAATTGAGGTTTAGTTTCATGAATATAAGTTATAGCACAATAAAGTTGATTTCAAAAATACTTTATCTAGTATTTTTAGTAGCTATACTGGAAGTAGTTTTGTTGGATGTGTAGTCAGTCATATTGCGTTAAACATCACCACCAAATGCCACAAAGGAAGTCTGACAAGTTTTAGGAAGCATTTAGAATGTCTACATTGATTGAAAGGCTGAAGAATGTAGATACCACAAACAGGACAATTTACAAGGCTACTGCAACCAAGCAGGAGTTACAGATTGGCATTAAGTTACCAAGACTAAAAATCTGGAGAGGCTAAGTTGTGACATAAAGGACAAGGTACTGGACTCCATTTCTGGTAAGGTATGGATGAAAAGATCACCTCACTGTGGTATAATTTATTACTTCTCAAGTTAATGTGTCCACATTAGCTGAGTAGGCAGAGTACAGGGTAACTATATACTTATTATTATTTTTCTAAGGAACAAAGAAACAGATGAACACAGAAAAAGTCCCTCCTAGGGAATGTAGATGACAAGTACAGTCCAGCGTTGAGTGTGGCATCTCTGGCACTGAGGACCTGAGGAGGCAGGGAATGTATATGAACAGAAAGGTGGTGGAAGAGAAGAGATGGCCTGGAGCCAAATTTCAACTATTTACCATTTCATTATAGGCTAGGCTTGCTAACTAGTAATAATAATAATGTTAATATTAATAACAACAACAACACTGTCCCTTTGTTGTGAGTCTTGCCATCCTTTTAGACTATACTGTTTCTCATTAGCCTTGGGAATTACAAGAGAATTTTTCGCATTTGAGACTTAAACTCTATTAAAAAACAAAACAAAATGAAAACAAAAACTAATGATGAACCCAGAAAAACACTAAGAAAAAATATCTCTAAATACCAATAGAGGCCGTCACTCAGTAAGTCAACTGTAATGGCTGACACTTTCCTAATTGGAATAATGGGAATGTCAGCCTAAATATGGATCAGATTTAGACAATCCTTCAAGAAGATTTCTCTAAGGAAATACCATATAGGCATGTGTTCAGGAAGCAGTATTCAGCAGTAATAAGTAGAAATCCATTCTGAGCTAATATGTTTAAAATGGTTGCCAGTTTTAATATGGCTTACCTAAAGACACAATCATCTTACTCAAGATAACTCACACTGTGGGAAATAAAAAATGTCCTTAGTAGACTGAAAAATGTATGTCCCCAAATTTCAAAGGGATCAGTAAGGTTATGGGCATTTTATTCAGTCTGCAATGAACAGTCATGTAAGAGAATTGTAGGACTTCTGAAGTAAATTCAACAGTAACACAAAATCCCTTCATTCCACTTTACGTATATAAATATAAATATATATATAAAATCTATTTGACCTGATTTTCTTGACAGTGAGTGTCATTTGGTAGAATAAAACTTAAATTATTAATTTGATGTGTTTCCATGAATATAGAAGAGAAGAAAAAAACAATTAAATTCATGACATTATGAGATTTGTATTCTGTCAGGAAAACTGAATTGCATCTACAAAATATGTCTGATGTATAAGGCACTTTTTTTAGAAAAGTGATAATTGCTGATACAATATTCTAAAGCATAGTATATGGCACTTTGTTGAATGTTTACCTTTTCAAGAATCAGCAGTAGCATCTTTCATCAGTCCTTAGTGGTCACAATGATTATATTTCCAAATTAATAGATCATATTTTCTGGGTTGCCTGGATGGCTCAGTTAGTTAAGTGTCTGACTTGATTTTGTCTTGGGACATGATCTCAGTTTGTGGAGGGAGCCCTGTGTTGAGCTCTGAGCTGGCAGCATAGAACCTGCTTGGGATTCTTTGTTTTTCCCTTCTCTCTGCCCCTCCCTGTGCTCACTCTCTCTCTCGCCCCTCAAATAAATAAATAAAACATATTCTTATATATCTTGGATACAAATATTCACTCATTTAAAAACTATTTTTTGTCATTTCATTCTTAGCCTTGAGCCCAAATGAACTACATAATTTTTTCCAGAAGCAGCTTAACATGGAAAACCAAATTTGTATGTAAGCAGTAAAGCAGTTTTTGTTACCATGCATTTTTACAATGTAATAATATAGCAAATTTCTCATATTATCCATTTTTAATGCTTCAGTAAGGGTGCATTATTCTGAATAAGGAGTAAGAAGTAGAAATAATTGATTTTCCCAAGTTTAGAAACAATTTAGAAATAATACAAAAGTATTAACAGGTAGACAACCAACGTATCATTCCTACTAATGAGTATAAGGCAGGAGCGAAGGGTGACTCAAAAGACAAATTGACCAAAGTAAAGCCATTCTGGTTTTAGGCTGATAGTTACCCTTAAAGTCAGTAGGTCATAAAAGGAGCTTCAAGATATATCTCCTGGAAGACCACAAGGCACCACTCCCTCAGGCTGGATATCGTTAAAATTGCTCCCTGTGGATAATTCCACAACCCTAAGATACGGAAAAAGCTAACTGCTCAATGTGAATGATAAACCCATAGTTAAAGAGTAAGCTCCTTCCTATACTGGTAGGTAATTAAAAAAAAAAAAAAAAGCTTATAAAACCCTTTGTTACAGGCAAAAGAGGGTCCTCTTTCTTACCTGGGTTGAGAGACTGCTACTTTGCCTATTAAGTAGCTCCTATCTTACTTCTACACTTAATTAACCTCTGTCCCTTTCTCTAAATGAATTGCTCCTTGAATTATTTCTCCCTCAGAGCCAAGAACCTTCTTGGTCCAAAGACCTGAGGCCCTCCCTCTGGGTCCTGGGCTCCAGACATCAGGTACATATGGCGTTGAGTCCAGGATACCTAGTTTCACTCTATTTGAAGTAAATGAAACAAGTCTTCCTGCTTAACAAGCAATATCTTTCATCCATTTTAAGCATTAAAATGTCTCTAATTAGTTAGATCATTTTTTCTTAACAGCACACATGCTTTGAGAGGCACAAAGTAGTTGTGAACAAATGCAGCTGTAAGACTTGATATTTAATCCTCAAAACCTAAGCTTAGCATGACAATGTAAATATACTTAATGTCACAAAACTATGCCCTTAAAACTACTCAAATTGTTGTATATAGTTTGCTACACATGCAAAACAGACAAACAAAAAACTCAAGCTAGCTCAGCTCCCTGACTCCATTTCTACAGTGTTAAAATTATCTCAACTCCTAAAACGCTTTGTTAATAAATAACTGACGCAAGCCCATGTGGGTCTGAGGGATAATAGAATTTCTACTAATTACTTAAAATTATAATATCAAATCTGGAACACCAATGTATATAAGACATTCTAATTTCAAGAAAAAATAAGTACCATTCATTCAAATATTATGGGCATAATCAAATCTCTCATTTGTCAGTAAAAGTAGACATTTTTCCGGGATATGGTTATAATGTAGAGTGACTTCGTAATTTAGAAAGCTTTATTGACCCCGTGCTTTTTTAAAATGTATTTTCCTCAGGTGCCTGGGTGGCAACTCTTAGTTTTGGGTCAGACCATGGTCTCACAGTTTGGTTAATGGGATTAAGCCCTGTGTGGGTCTCCATGACAGCACAGAGCCTGCTTAGGATTTTCCCTCTCTCTGTCTCTCTGCTACTTCCTTTCTCACTCACATGCTTTCTCTACCTCTCAAAATAAGTCAATGAGTTTAAGAAAATAAATACATAAAAATAAAATATATATTTTGCTCATCTATAGGGATCATAAAGTGTATATTGCAAAATCACTCACATACTCAACATGTAATCCTAATAGTTCACTGTAGGAAAAGGTTTTGGTTTGTTATTGCTATTGCTAAATTTGAGTCAAAACTGTTTCATAATTACACAGTATTTTATAGCATAAAGCTATTACACAAGAGTTTAAAGTATAGGCAATCATGCAAATATGGAAAATATTATTTTAAAATAATCCAAGAGTTTATTACTAAGTGAATACCATGCATCTAAGGCATTTGGTAAGAACAAACATATTTTACTTACATAGGAAATCATTACATATTATTCATAAGAGAGTAAACATGATTATTCACCTAATTAAAGATCAAACCCAACTATAAATTAGAGTGTGTGCTTATCTGGAATGAGCATTGGTAAAGATCAGAGATTTGTTTGCACTCTTGTGTGTTATGTACATCCTATGCATTTATCAATTAAAATATACCCCTGCTAGGAAGGCATTAACCAAGGATAGAGCAGCAAAGAAAAAAAATATATAAGCTTTGAAACTGTATTATTAGAAGCAGTTTACTAATCTTGAAGCATAACCTTCACGTCATTCACTCAGAAATATTTCTCTACCTGGGTGAGCTCCTAGATGTAACTACTCTTGCAGGTTTCCCCTTAATTATAATTGAGAAACTTCCACAGTGAGCTTTTCCTCAGGGGATTGTTTACACATTTGACTAACAAATATAACAATGAAAAACCCAGGTATTTAAACATTTGCATTTCTAGAAATCAACCAGTGTTTAAAATTTTAACTGCTAAAAAGTGGAATATTTCTATCAACCAAAACATATTTAGAGAGCACAGAAAGAGCATGTTTTCCCCATCTATAAGAAAAACTCACCCTCGAAGTTATAGTGTGTATATTGCTGCTGAGAATTTTTTTCTAGGAGCACTAATAGAGAAATGCTGGATTTGTTGTTCGTGAGGGCTTTACAGCATTATTAAGAAGAGAATTTCTATTGAAAAAAAGGTTGAAGTTGTAAAAAAAAAATGGATAAAGTTATAGATTATTTACATTTATTTTTCTTCTAGTTAATATATGTTGAAATACAGAAAGGATGGATGTTGTTGACTTTTCAAGTTTTTGCCCTATCCTATACCAAGAGCCTGAGGAGCTAAAGACATAACACTAACAAAATACTAATTCATACCCATTCATGTAGCAATTACTGCACCAAGTCTTTCCTGCTTAATTTTATTGAGTTCTCCCAACTCCTTCAGCAAATAGGTATTCTTATCTCTTATGCAGAGAAAGACACTGAAACACAGGTAAAGTTATGGGCTCAAAATGTCATAGCTGGTGATTCCCAGAGCTAAGACTCTATAGCCCACATTCTTTCTTTTTAATTTTTTTTTTAAATTTACACCCAAGTTAGTTAGCATATGGTGCAACAATGATTTCAGGAATAGCTTCCTTAATGCCTCTTACCGATTTAGCCCACCCCCCTCCCAGAACCCCTCCAGCAACCCTCTGTTTGCTCTCCATATTTAAGGGTCTCTTATGTTTTGTCCCCCTCCCTGATTTTATAGTATTTTTGTTTCCCTTCCCTTATGTTTATTTGTTTTGTATCTTCAAGTCCTCATATGAATGAAGTCATATCTTTCTCTGACTAATTTCACTTAGCATAATACCCTCTAGTTCCATCCGCATAGATGCCAATGGCAAGATTTCATTGTTTTTGATTGCCGAGTAACACTCCATTGTGTATATACATACCACATGCTTGTTATCCATTCATTCATCAGTGGACATTCAGCCCACATTCTTAACCACTAGCTCTGTGTGTGTATATATACACACATATATACCTCAGCCCTATGACCGAAAGCATTATCAACAGTAGTAAATCATGTTACTTTTATGTACCCTTAATATGATGTGATGAAAATGACACTTTACTCATAGTCTCATGCCTCCCCAAAACTCTTCAGCCAATCTATTCATGAGAAAAATGTCAGACAATTTCTAGAAGAGCATTTTAAAAAATATTTAACCTATAATTCTCAAAACTTATAAAGGCTGCTTTTAGGCAAACAGGCTTGAGCAGTGGAATATAGAAAGGGCCCGTAGGAAATCTCCTGGCTGAACACAGGCTGGCCCATCAGGCGGCCCACCTCAAAGTATCAATAGGCCCGAGCTGACCAAAGGGCTATTTGCAACCAGTCACAGTTACCCAAGAGGGGACAATTCCATACGTTGCCATACCTTCTCACGTTCCCCTTGAAACACAGCCCCCATGCACTGCCTCCTTGCAGACAGACTCTTGGCTGTCCTGCCCACCACTCCCTTTTGGTGTATTCAACAAACTTCTATCTCCTTTGTTCTACTGCAAGTGAATTATTTCACCTCCCATGCCACTGGCTTCCACCTGATAATTTCCCCACATTTGGGGGCCCCCAATCTGATCAGGAAACACTGCATTTAGATCCCACAAAACAGTCAAGCTCATTAGAAATAAGAAAAGTCTGCGAAATGGTTAACAGCCAATAGGAGCCTAAGGAGATATAACAAATACAAGTAATGTGGTTTCTAGGATGAGCTAATGAAACAGAAAGGACATTAGATAAAAAACACATAAGCCAAAGCAACTAAAAAAATAACCAAAAAAATCATTTTATATGCTATATATTGATATCAGTCTTTTATATTAAGTTACTTGGGATTTTTAAAGTGGATGTATTTTTATAGTAATCATACCAAACTATGAAAAGTAAAGAAATCTCTACAATAAGCATACTACAAATTAATAGCATGTTAACACTTTGCAAAAATGCCCACTTACAGAAGTAAAAAAAAAAAATACATATAAGGGGAAATTTATTTTACAAGATATGGGCTGATTTCATTATTGTAGTTTATAAAGAAGTGATCCAAAGGCAGTTCATTAATTTTAAAATAATATCCTATTTCTCTAACTTCTATTAATGTTTAAGTTATATTTATGTAAAACGTGATAATACTCAAGAATCAAAGACTTCCAGAATACCAAATAACACTTCTTAGGTTCCAAACTTATATCCTTCCATTATATGCTATCACCATTCACTTTCAGTTCCAAAGGCTAATTTTCATATAAATCATGTGCTATATTGTAATTTGTGTTGCACATATATTATTTTTCTTTTTCATATTGAGATATTCACCTGACGTGAAAAAAAAAGTAAGTCAGAGGTTTTCCAGTTTAAGATATGAAATGCTTTGTCATTTTCAGAAGTGAAAATTAGAACACTTTGAATTTGCTGTGTTCTTAAAACCGGAAGCCTGCACCCCTGCCGTGGAAAAGTTTTCGTATTACAAGCTCATACTCATAGAGAACTGCTAACCAGCCTCTAGCTCTGCCAGGGTTATAAAAGTATTCAACAGTATGAGTTTTCATCAACTCTTTACATAATTTAATAGCTTCTTTTTTTCTATTTTTATTTTTGCCTCATTTGAATACTCATGTTTTCCTCATTATGATTCATGAGATATAATTCCTAGGTGACATTTAACAACTCCTTTAGGGACTGTAATGTAAATAAACCATGAAACAAATAGTACTGTGTACTCACACTGCCCTTTCTGATGCTCCAAGTTTTGAAACTATGCCTGTATCTATGGGAAAGTAATATTATCCTGAGGTTTGTCTCCATATATGTTACTGGCTCAGCCTTCAACAAAAATGATTTCCGTTCTAAAATAGTTTAAAGAAGAACAAAACCAAATACTCACCATTAGTTGAACTCATGAGTTAGGTCTCAAAAGGCTCATTGTTTCTGCGCTGAACTGATCAGAAATTAAAGCTGTGTTCCTGGAGAAAAAGGCAATGATTTAGAAATCCTCACAGGGCCTCTCCTTTTCCTGACCTTGTGTCTAAGAATTACAGCATTAAAAGTCTACAGAATCAAAAGCAAGTAACTCAGCTCCGGGGCAGCATGCCCTGTTTATGTTTGGGTGATAAAACCAGTCAAAGGGTAAATTGGAAGTATTACTAACACTATCTAAATCATTTACTGTTGTTGGAAGCACCAAATCATCATTACCAAAGACGTTATGGAAATATTTGCTAGCAAGAGGTTTTTAAAGTCACTCTTTAGCTTTAATTCAAGACTGGAGATTTTTTTCTGCTGTAAGTTTTGGAAAGATGTTTTGTGATCATTGCTTCCCTTTATACCATAATCTATATGTCAACCATTATATGCTGAAATATATATTTCTATTAGGAGTGGTACATAGTTATGGGCTAAATTATGACCTCCCCAAATTCTTATGTTGAAGCCTACTCCCCAGTGTTACCGTATTTGGAGATAGAGCCTTTAAGAAGGTTATTAAAGTTAAATGAGGCCATGTGGATGGGATGCTGATGCAGTACAATTTGTTTTTTTAGGAAGAGACATCAGAGAGCTCCCGCTCTCTCTCCCTGCATGAACAGAGAAGGGCTGGTACGGACTCAGGTAGAAGGGAGTCAACTTCAGGCCAGGAAAAGAGTTCTCACTCAAAACGAAGTTAGCCAGCACCTTGATTTTGGACTTCTGACATTTAAAACTGTAAGGAAATACATTTTTGCTTTCTAAGCCACTCAGTTCATGATATTTAGTTATAGCAACCTGAGCTAATACTTTTCTCTATTGAGTGGTTAATGAAGATATGTATGTTTGCTACACTTCTTTCTCAAAACCAGTTTCCCAAGCTCTTTTATTTAAACATTTACTCAGTGGTTTTTCTCCATTCATTCATCAAATCGTTTTTTGCATGTTGTTTTCTTTTTTTTTTTTTTTTTTAAATGAGTGATCACAGGAAGTATAGAAAACACTGTTGGTTATTATTCGACACTTTTTTCTTACTAGAAGAGACTGATTTTGTTTGAGTGTTTCTCTCCTATATCATAATTCTGTGGTAAAAGTGTGATCGTTTAGGCCTCTGAAAGTAATCCCCTTACTGTTAGTGGTATATTGGTGGGCATGTGAGACAGTCTGATCAATGAGATGTGATGGTAAATGTGCTGGGGGGTGAAACGATTCATTAAAAGCATTCTGATTTTTAAAAGGAGAAATGTAAATAAGTGGCCTTGGCCTTGCCTAGTCATTACTGTGTGTGGATATGAAGTCTGGAACTACATCTGAGAATCACTCTCTTAGGTGTAAACTGATATACTGATAGAGCAGAAAGTTTAAAAATAATTTAGAAGTCTGATATTATTACTGAACCTTGAATTAAACAGAACTGGAGTCCAGGCATTTTGCTAGGCAAAATGATAAATTTCTTCTTGTTCAACAGAGTTGGATTTTGATAATTATATATGAAAATTACATCTTAATTTCTAGATACGGTCAAAAATTGAAATCCTTTGTTTTATACTTACTTGGGTTGTCTTCATCATGAAACTTTTGTAAATAATTTTAATTGTTTAATCTATTCAATAAATGCCTTTCACATTAGAGAGAAAAACAGATACTTCGTGTTAAATAAAACCTATTTCAGTAAAATCAATACATAAAATTGCTTTTCATAAAAATCTCTGGGAATTATATATAAGAAATAAATAAAAGTGTAAGGGATGCTGAGAACTAAGAAGTCAAGGGTAGAAGGAAGACTTCTTACTTTATATAATTTTTTATTTTGAGGTTTTAGAAATTTGTAAATATATTAAATGGGTTTAATTTTTTTAATGCTTATTTATTTTTGAGAGAGAGTGGGCATATGAGCAGGGGAGGGGAGAGAGAGAGGGGGACAGAGGCTCCCAAGCAGGCTCCATGCTAACCGCAGAGAACCCAATGCAGGGCTCAAGTTCACAAACTGTGAGAATATGACCTGGGCCAAAGTTGTTTACTAGATGCTGGATGCTTAACTGATGGAGCCACCCTGGTACTTTTTAAAAAAGTAAGGTCTGCCTGGGTGGTTTTGTCAGTTGAGTGTCTGACTTCTGCTCAAGAGTTGGAGCCCCACATCATGCTGTCTGCTTAGAGACCACTTCAGATCCTCTGTCTCCCCCTCCTTCTGCCCTCTCCCCCTGGTACTCTCCATCTCTCAAAAATAAATAAAAACATTTAATAAGAAAAAGTAACACTAAGGAGGTTAAGAATCAGATATTTAAGGGAAATTTTTATTAAAAAGTTACTCAAAATAATAATACCTTGATTTTATATACAGGGCTTTTATATGTAATGAATGCAGTTATAAGGATAGCATCCAAAGTGTTTTAGTAGTTTTCCTCATCAATCTGTATCACTTTAAAATTTCTAATTTGAAAATAGATTTCTCTTACATTTTATGAGCTTCCTTATTCCTATTGTGCTTCCTAAATATCTTCATACAGAAAACTGTCTTGAAAGTGGTCAAGAATTCCACTATATAAAAGTTTTTTCCAGTGCTTCCTTAATGCTATCTATATTGATGATTCTAATCCCAAGTAGTCATATGGAGGATTCTATTGGTACCTTATTTGGTAGCTCATCTAAGTAGACCTTCCTGAATATTGGATAGTTATCTAGCTTTCTAATATATGTTTTAAAAATCAGTTATTATCTAAAAGAATCCCATTAAACCATTACAAGCACCATGTTACATCAAATCAATATAATTAACTGTAATGCCTAATGCTACCTGATCATAGTGAAATTAACATTCAAATTTTACTGTTAGCAGCAATTTAAACATTATGTTACTATATCCACATAATAAAAGCCATGTTTTTAAGCCATAAAATTATCCTCTTGTGTAAAATTAGACAATGGTAATCATAGAGCATAAAATAAAAATATATAAGAATTTAAAAGTTTTTAAAAATTCACAGTAGCATGTTACAGAAAATATACAACTATACATATACAGCTTTATATAAGTATAAATATAAATATATATGTCTAGGAATGGATAAGAAGGAAGCAATAGAACAAGGAAATTATTCTTATAATAAATTCTCAAGTTGTTCTCAAGAAAATTATAACTTACTGAAATTTTGGGTGACTTTTAAATGTATATGTTGATTATATTATTATCTATATGAGAGGCAGATTATATATTGGTAAAATTGTCCTTAACAAAATATGCTTTTATACTTATCAAATACATTTAATGCTAAAATTTTAGTGAAGCCTATTGTTTTATGTTATTAATAGTCATAATCAGTAGATTTAAAACAAACAACCCTTAATAAGCATGGAATGAGAGAAATCCTTGTAACTAGTGAATTTTCTTCTATCCACAGAACTTCCATTCATTTATGCCATAATAAATAGTTGATAGAAAATGAGTAACTCCTCTATACCTTGGCTTTTTTTCTTTCATAAGTGATTCTGCATCCCCCTTTGTCTTGGGGTTAGTTGAAACCTCTTACATGTCTTGGGTAAAAATCATCAGTAGTTTCCAAATCACAACATCCCCTAGTAGTATTTTGGATTCTGAGGCCTAGTCCCACTCATAATGACTTATATTAGGTTCTATTCCACTATTCCACTCATAATGAATTATCTTCTCACACATCACTTATCTTCTTAGGAAGATATATAATGTAAAAGCAGAATAGGGAAGTCTTGCAGGGCCAAGAAGTAGGAGGAACAAAAATATGGAAGTAACACTCATGAAATATTCTTCTTGAAGTATATACTGATTATAATGTTGTACATGGGAAAGGGGAATAATAAGCTGCCGTGGGTATGAGACTGAGAAGAGTTTTCAGTCCTCTTATGTTTCTTGTGACCTGGGACACAGGCCCTATGGACTAAGATTAAGGATAGATCACAGAGAACAGCTTTCAGCAAGACTTAAAACCAGTGATAAATAGCTCAATCCCTGGCTTCTATGAACTATAGCTATCATATTGCTTGACAGGAGAAAAGGTAAATCCTCTCTGTGTGAAAATAACATTATCCAGAGTCTATAATATCTCAGATGTTTATTCTCATAAAAAATGCCCAGCATTCAAAAAGAATTAGACACACACAACTCAACAAAACCAAACCACGCTAAAGAGAGAGAGAGAGAGAGAGAGAGAGAGAGAGAGAGAGAGAGAGAGAGAGAGGAGAGAGGGAGAAACAGATTTACAAAGAACCTACATGTTGACATCTTTGGAAAGATATTTTAAATGATTAAAATTAAAGTATTTAACAAATTAGATAATATGGAAAATTTCAGAATTAATTTAAAATTTTAGAAAATCAACTGAAATTTTAGAAGTGAAAGATCTAATAAGAATTAAACAGATGAGCAGAATAACATTAAATCAGAAGAGGACCCAAGGACTATAAAACTAAAAGGTTTAAGAGTTCAATAATCTGCCTTAGCCAAAAAGAGAAAATACAGAAAATATCATAGAGGTCATATAGCACATGGTGAAAATGCTGAGCATCTACTTACTTGAAGTCTCTGAAAAGGACAATGATGATATAAAGAAATGTTCAGTAAGATAACGGTCAAAATTTTCCAGAAATTAAGGGACTTCAAACCACAGATTTAGTAAGTGCTAGAAAAACCCACAAGGTTATTAAAAATGATACCATGATGGAGTACATAACTGTGAAATCAATGAATATCAAATACAGACAGAAAGTCGTAAATTCAAGAGATATGAAAATAATTTTAAGCAGCCTCATTAAGATTTGCAGCCGACTTCTTAACAGAAACAGATTCAAGCAGCAACAATGGAATAATATATTAAAAAATGGTGAAACAAAGTATTATTCATAGGCAAATGATTGTAAATCTTGCAAAAATTCAGATAACCTATTAGAATTAATAGGTGAATTCAACTGGGTATTTGCACAAAAATTGACATTTTATCTAAATAGAAGCAACAGAAATGAGAAAACTAGTCCCAGAAAATAGTGTCAGTGAATAATTCCACTTTCCAGTTTCACAAGAAAGGAGCTTGGAAGACACCACTCCATCCTAATAGGTAATAAGCTGAACATACTGAAAATCAATAACTATTCTAGGATCCGTAAGAGAAGTAATGACACAAGGCAAACCAGTGTCCCCAAGTCAAAGATAGATTGAAGAGACAGAGAGACAAATATGTAGGAACTGACAAATAGAAACCAGTGCGTATTTGTAAAAGTAGGGTAAAAAATTTGACTTATAATTGACAGACTGCAGGAGGCTTAGTGTAGACAAGTCTGAGATTTAAAATCTTCAGCCTGGGGCCTCACGATTTTTTGAGATTTATTTCCAGAGACTTGAGCAGTTTCCTTCAATAAATATCAAAGAAAAGTCTGTTTGTGCTTCCAGCAGGGAAGAGGAACAATTTTGAAACATGCCACAGCACTCCATTCTTATCAAGGCCTACTCTAAGGAGAAACTTGTCAACTAGAACCTAACTTGCTGTAGTATTATCAGGGCCTAACTAAACTGAGAGAAGGGAAATTCCTCAAGTGAGCCCTTTCTAGCCTTCTATGTGGAAGAAGAGAAATTCCAACTCCAGCTCACTCTAGACATACCCTTCCACGAAAGGGGCAGAAAGAAACTAAGAAACACTCATGAAGTTCTGTCTACAGGCCCAGACTCACTAAAAATCTGAGACCTAATCACAAGACTTCAGAATGCTTTCCTTCTTT
This sequence comes from Suricata suricatta, assembly GCF_006229205.1. NCBI lineage: Eukaryota > Metazoa > Chordata > Mammalia > Carnivora > Herpestidae > Suricata > Suricata suricatta. Next base: position 72,912,115 of record NC_043705.1, on the reverse strand, counting down.
CAATACTGAACTACCACGTCACTAAAGGCCTGTTTATAATGATTCCTTTTATCTAGTACCTCATATCTGGCTATTAAGAAAAAATTACAAAACATACTAAAAGGCAAAAATCATGGCTCAAAGAAACAGAGAAAGCATCAGAAGCAGGCATGGCAGAGATGTTGAAATTACCAAACTAGACATCTAAAACAACTGTAATTAACATGCTAAAGGATCTAATGAATAAAGCATGCAAGAACACATGGGCAGAGAAATTAAGACCTTTAGAAAGCACCAAAAAAAGAAATGCTGGAGATCAAAAACACTGTAATAGGAATAAAGAAGGCTTTTGCTGTCCTTATTAATAGACTGAACATTAATTCAGTTCAGAAATTAATTTCTCTCTTTCTTTCAGAGGACAAAAGCAGAGGGGCAGAGGGAAAGGGACAGAGAGAATCTTACAAGGCTCCAGATCCAGCTTGAACCCTGACATAGGGCTTGCTCTCACAACCCTGAGATCATGACCTGAGCGGAAAGCAAGAGTGGACACTTAACCTACTAAGCCATCCAGGTGCCTGGAGGAAAAATTTCTGAGCTTGAGGATACAGTATCTCAACAGAAGCCTCAAAGTTGAGAAGCAAAGAGAACAAAGGTCAATGGAAGAAAAAGGTACAAAATATCCAAGGATTGTGGGAAACTACAAAAGATGTAACATAGGTGTAATAGGAATACTAGAAGGAGAAGAAATAAAGTAAAGGAAGAAATATTTGAAACAATGAGAATTTCCCCCAAACTAATGTCAGATACCAAACCACAGACCCAGGATGAACAAACATCAAGCAAGATAAATGCAGATATATAAATGCCTAAATATTTTTTACATATGTAGGCATATATAAATGCATATGTGTGTATGTATATATATGTGTGTAGTCATATCTTTTTCTAACTACAGAAAATCAAAGATACAAAAAAAAAAACCAAAACCCTCCTCTGAATGGAACCAGAGGGAAAAAAGAGCTTACCTCAAGAGAAAAAAAAAGATAAGAATTATATGCTACTTCTCAGAAACCACGCAAAACAAAACAGAGTAAGCTAAACATTAAAAGTACTGAGAGGGGAAAAAAAAAAAGAAATATGTACCCTGCAAAATTATACTTCAAAACTGAAGGAGAAATAAAGACTTTCTCAAACAAATTTGAGAGCTATTTATGCCTTAGAAGAAATGTTAAAAGAGGTTCTTCAGAGAAAAGGAAAATACTATAGTTCAGAAACACATCTACATTAAAAAGGAAGAGCATCAAAAAAGAAATAGATGAAACTTTCACCCCTATATGTGCTGTTCTGTGGTCCAGGATCCTGCATGGAAAAAATCAGTGGTTTGTTTCAGCCCTTTCACATGGATATCCCAGCTGCATCGCTGTCTGTCACTCCTGCTATCTGTCACTCCTGCCTTACATTACAGAATACGTTGAAACAAGAACAGAGATTTTGGTCATAGAATCAAAAGATGATTTTTTTTTTTTTGCAGTACAGTAACGAAAAAGGTCCTCCTACAAGCAGGAGATGCCGATTTTAGAATGAATGCTAACAGTTGTCACAGGTAGGAATATTGAATATGCCCTTTTGAATAAAAAGGGCATGTTAAATTGTGATAAGAACTCTTAGGATTGAACCTCTTAATAACCTTGCGATATATCATACAGCAGTTAACTATAGTTGTCAGGTTTACATTATATCCCTAGTACTTATTTATATCATAACTGGTAGTTTGTACCTTTAAATATTCTCTTAACATTTATATTTTATCTTGACTCTGTTTTTTGAGTTTGTGCCACAAAGTGGATGGACCTCGAGGGTGTCATGCTAAGCGAAATAAGTCAGGCGGAGAAGGACAGAAACCATATGTTTGCACTCATAGGTCTAACAGGAGAACAGGAGAGACCTAATGGAGGACGAGGGGGAGGAGAAGAGGGAAAGAGAGTTGGAGAGAGAGATGGACGCAAAACTTGAGAGACTATTGAATACTGAAAATGAACTGAGGGTTGAAGGGGAAGGGGGAGAGGGGAAAAGAGGTGGTGGTGATGGAGGAAGGCACTTGTGGGGAAGAGCACTGGGTGTTGTATGGAAACCAATTTGACAATAAACTATTTTTTAAGTGTATTTTCAGACATTATTACTGAGTTAATTTTGACTTCCTTTTCCATGAAAACTGAGTTCCATTGCCCCTGTATTTCTAGAATTACCATTTTTATTGGTTCAAATCATTATATTTATTTCAGAGTTGTCTGTGTAACTTAGAGAACTTTAAAATCCCTATTGATTTTTTAGAAAGAGAGAAGGGGAGGGGCAGAAGGAGAAAGAGAGAGACCCTCAAGCAGGCTTCAGGCCCAGCTCAGAGTCCCACTTGGGGCTCGATCTCATGACTGTGAGATCATGACCTGAGCTTAAATCAAGAGTCTGATGTTCAACTGATTGAGCCTCAAAATCCCTATTCTATCTCTGAATCTTTATTTTTATATTTGTGTTGACCTTAGGAGTGTGTGAGAAGTCAAGGCAATGACTGTAAAGAAATTTGTGAGTAGGAAATTCCTAGAGAGATTTAATACATTTCCCTGTGGCCTGAGTTCAAACAGTAAGTATGCTTTGTTTAATTTCTGGGCAAGATTTAGCTGGACAACTACCCACTTTAAGAGGGCAAGTGAATAAATGTAAGTATCATCATATCATTAATAACTAGGTGTAAGACACTTTCTATTTCTCCGCTGGCCATCTAATGTAACCTCAGTGAAGTTTTACAATGTTGCTTGAAACAGCTATTCAATCACCAGAATTTTGAAGAAAGGGTTCATTAGGGCATCACATATGATCACTAGAGAAAGTGGGAAATTAACAATAAGGAACTTGTTTTATGTTGAAAAGACAAAGTTGGGGCACCTGGCTGGGTCAGTCAGTTAAGTATCTGACTCTTGATTTTGGCTCAGGTTATGATCTCACAAACCATGATATCGAGCCCTGTGTCAGGCTCTGTACTGACAGTGCAGAGCCTGCTTGGGATTCTCTCTCCCTCTTTTTCTGCCCCATTCCCTCAAAATAAATAAATAAACTTTAAAAAAGACAAAGTTATTTCAAGTTTGGTCATGCTATTGATGTACCTAAGTAAGAGCTATCAGTAGACAGCTAGCTAGAAAAATAGGAAACATAAAGAAGTACATGAATTTGAAAGGTGACTGGGAGGCAGAATCATTAGAATTTGTATGAGACTGAGAGATGGGAATAGTCAAAATATTGCCACAGATGTGGATTAAACAAATGGTATTGACATATAATTTGGGAAATAATTGAGAAATTCCATTTTAAGCATGCTTAATTTGAGATACCTATAAGACACTTAAGGGAATATTGAAGTTCTTAGCTATAGTTAGAGACAGGGGGTCATCAAGTTATAACCATTTAATTTATGGGAAATGAGGAAATCAATGATGAGTTACTGAAAGATGCTGCTGAGAGCCTCCAATAATGTACACTTCTAAAAATGGCCCACAGTCACAGTTTGTAAAATGGGAGGAATGTATTTTCTGAGAAGTCTTACTCTCTTTAGCTTCATTTAAAAACAACACGCAACTACTATTTGGTGAGCAGTGTCTAAAGTTGCAAAATGGGGGGACCTGAGCATCCAACTTCAGCTCAGGCCATGAGCTCATAGTTCATGAGTTGGAACCCCGCATCAGACTCTGTGCTGACAGCTCAGAGCCGGGAGCCTGCTTTGGATTCTGTGGCTTCTTTCTCTGACTGTCCCCTGCTTGCACTCTTTCTCTCTCTCAACAATAAACAAACATTAAAATTTTTTTAAGTTGCAAAAGGAACAAAATCTAAACCTTGCCCTACAAAAAAATATATAATCTAATGAAGAAAATACATTCAAAAGTTAGGACAGATTTTTAATTATATATATTTTCACCCCACACATTAAAAATATTTTTATCAAAAAAATCTAGGTTGGTCACCCAAATATTATTTTTATCTTATATATATTATATATAACAATATATAATACAAACTAATTATGTGATTTACATATTACATATGAAAATAATTGTACATGTGTACATATATTTTTATTATAAAGTTCTTCAAATAAGTAACTATGGGAAACAGATGTAGAGCACTAAGAACCTACAAAGACTCACAAATAGTATTTTAAGTAAAAAACCAACCAGTAAAAACATCACCAGTTTTAAACATCCTTCATTTCTAATAAACAACACTACAATAAATACAGTGCTTTTTCTTTAAAAAATTCTTATCAATTGTTTGGTAGAATTAGATATAGCAAGCATTGTGGTTCTTTGAAATGGAAGAGATAAGTTGGAGAGAAGAATATTATGTTAACCTTATAGGTGAGTAACTATGGTTCATTGTCCTGTTTTTCTTTTATATGCATTGGCTTAAAATAGAAAGTTAACATTTGTTGTTTGGCCAATTACCTCATAAAGAAATTGCTCAAATGTTGCCAAGTGAGAACAGATGCTACAAAATGGTATCCTCCTATACTCAGTTTTATAGTTGTTAATTTCAATCCATTGCAAAAGCTTTTCAATTCCATATAAAGGATATGATAACTATGATGTGTGAATCTTTCATTGTTATTAATTAATTTATTTTGTAGCCTTGTCTCACATAAAATGGGATTTCTTCCAGCTTGATTCTCTCTTCATTTTTTTCCAAGTGTTTTATTATTTAAATTTTCTCATTTCTTAAGGCTTTCCCTTTTGTTCATTATTTGGATTCTCAAAACCAACACTCTGATTCATGTGTGAGAAGCTGCATTAAACACTTTTGTCAGAAAAGTAAATAATTTTGAGGTAACAGCATGCTATATATTAATTAAGCAACATATGTAGAAAATTGAAGTGAAGAGAAAGAATGTAAGTCAATCAAGTGTGTGTATGTGTCCAGGGAGGCGAAGCGGGTATATTCATGGGTTGTTTACTAAACTTGATGATTTCTTTTTCTTTCAGCTGTTTTTATTTGGTAGGTCCATGCCAAATCATCTCATGAGATATCATAAATGTCTAGACACATTTTCATGTTTTGATTGTTATATTTTCTTATTTATCCACTGAATATGAAAAATATGTGCACTATAGATACATATTCTAACAAAAAAGACAAAATTATCTAATGGGATTGAAGTTGGCAAAATGCTTGGATCTTGTGTTTCCTATCTGAGGAGAGTGAGTTATCTTTACATGACTTGATTTGGAAAGAAGTATTATTATAATTCTTATTATTAAAGAAAGACTGTATTCAGGATGTGTCCAATATTAACTGCTATATTAGAGAGACAGAGAGACTGAGCCATATTATATAGCATGTTAATAACTACCATAGAATATCTTGCAATAAAAAGAAACTGTGCCATAAACATTATCTTTCCATATACTCCTGTTTTCTAATTATAAAACTAAACAGTATTTTTTTCTGGCCATGACAAAATGGCTTTGGATCTCCACACAAGTGTTCTGGTAATAACAAGCCCAACTCAAAGAAGGCACAAATCTAAATATTATTATACTTAGATTTGATAAAGGTCTCATTTTAATTTCAAGAAATAATGGTTGTGGTAAAAAAGAAAACATTTAAGAAAATAAAGAATTAAGGGTGCCTGGTTGACTCAGTCAATTAAATGTCTGACTCTTGATCTCTGCTCAGGTTATGATCTCACAGTTCCTGAGATTGAGCCCCACCCTGGGCTCTGTGCTGACAGTGCAAAGCCTGCTTGAGATTCTCTCTCTTCCTCTCTTTCTGATCCTTCCCTGCTCGCTCGCTCTCTCTCTCTCTCTCTCTCTCTCTCTTTCTCTCATACACACACTCTCTGTTTCTCTCTCTCAAAATAAATAAACAAAAAATAATTATATAAAATAATGTTACCTTCAGTTTTTCTCTTTTTTCCCCTCTCAATAAATTTTGTTCAATATGTATGTGTTTACAAAGAGGTCTATTCCTCCACCAGTTCCCTAATATATTGTTTTGCTTCCAAAATAGCCAACATAGATTTACCTCATCTAGTCAATGTGAATATAAGGCAGGTCTGATTGCTATACTTTTTTTCACAAGGTAAGATTCAAAAAGTAGTAGCACAATAGGGACAAAACCAAGTATGTTACTCTAAAAATTGAGCTCTTCCATGCTTTGAAGGATGTGGCCACAGAAAAGATATCCTACACTGAAATAAATTTGTAAGACTGAAGTAAAGATTTTCTGATACAATGTTTTTTTCTTTAAACCAGTAGAAGAGAAAATGTGTTCAAATTAGTCATTTCTGTTAGCTAGTCACAGCATTATTCTCATCTCAGTTCCTGTGTTCCTATAAGACCCCAAAGCTAATTTACTATCACAGATTCACAGATGTTGCTTTATTCATGCGCTAGGCAAGCCTTACTGGTCATACCATATATTTTATTCCTGAATTGCTAATAGAAAAAGTAGGACTATTTCATATTAAAAGAAACACAAAAATAAATTTATTAAAATATTTTATTCCTAAAGCAACCTAAAATATCTATGAATATATTTTCCTTCATTTTATTAAATTTATGTATAAATGCAATACTACTAAGTTAATGCTGAGGATATAAGTCAGCCACTCAGGGTAAACAAAAAAAATTAGGAATAGTTTAATCCAAAAGCAAACAGTTTATTGATGGGTTAAAAAATTCTAACAGGAGTATTTTTGGACCATAGAGCCCAACTGAGAATGCCAAGCCTTAAGCTCCAAAATGATATCTTGAAACAATTACACCAAAGATCGAATACCAAACATAAGAGCTGGTGACCTAAGGTGACTGCATGACTTTTCATTTCTTACTTCAAATCCTGTTCACTCTGTTTCTCCTGTGTCCTTATATATAAAACAAAGCTGTTTTCCTAATTAAACATATTTAAGCCTTTTTAATATCACTGATCCTTTTGAGAATACAGGGAAAAAAATACACATATACAAAATACACATGTACAAAATTTTGCATACAACTTAAGGGTCTCTTATGTACACCAATAAAAGTCATCTTTCATACACCAAAGTTTAAAACTCTTGGCCTAAAACAATTTGTTTTTTAATCTTACAGGCTTTTCTAAACCTTCTACTATCATCAAGTCTTCTTAGAAAGATTAGCACCCAATAGGTGCTCATCAAATATTAGTGGTTAATAATGATAAATACCTGTTTCTTCCCCTTATACAATTAACAATTTAAAATCAACTGTCGTGTGAATTTTGTCACAAATGCTCAGTTCCCATCTCCTAATCCCCATGATATCAAAAGCAAGGCAATTTTAAGAGTTAGTCAACCTTCAATAACTAGGAATTAACAGGATCGAGGCAACCTAAAGAACCTCATGAGAAAACCAAGATATCCCAATCCTATGGAACTTAGTTCTGGAGGCTCAAAAAAATCACAATTTCAATAAGATTAGCTAACAGCAAGCAAAAATCCTATGTAACTTTACTGGGATAAATGAAATGATGCCCTTCTGGGGGTGGTAGCAATTACCAACTCTCATCATTATTCATTTCTTCTCTCTTTCCTGGACACCCAGAAGACAAACATCTCCAGCCTGCTTACAATTAGAGCAATGTGGCTAGTTCCTGCTGACGGATTATAAACAAAACTCACAACTGTCACTTCTTGGCTGAGACATTTGAAAATACCTGAACTACTCTCTATCTTACTTAAACCATGACTCTGACCTTGAAAGCTTCATGTTTACACTGAAAAACCACAGGATGGGACTTCAAAATTTATGTGGAAGGGAGCTTCTCTGGAAAAATTAACTTAGGCCACCAATATTTCAGGGCTAAGAATTGCTTAGCCTAATTTCAGGAACATCCCAGGCTAGACAACATTTGATTTTTTAAATTAAAATGTAATAGTTAATAGAGTACCGTGTCATCTACACATAGTGAATGTTTTACTTCTTCCTTGTCAATTTATGGTACTGGCAAACAAACAGATACACAAATCAATGGAAAAGAAGGCACAGAAATGAACTCACAACAATATGATCAATTAATCTTCAACAAAACAGGAAAGAATACCCAATGGGAAAAAACAGTCTTTTCAACAAATGGTGTTGAAAGCTGGACAGCATCATGCAGAAGAATGGAACTAAACCACTTTCCTACACTACACACAAGAATATAATTAAATGGATTAAAGACCTAAATGTGAGACATGAAACCATAAAAATCCTAGAAGAGAACATAGAAGCAATTGCTTTGACATCATCCATAGCAACTTCTTTTAAACTATGTCTCCTGAGGCTAGGAAAACAAAAGCAAAAATAAACTATTGGGACTTCATCAAAAGAAAAACCTGCCCAGTGAAGGAAACAAATCAACAAAACTAAAATGCAACCTATGGAATGGGAGAAGATATTTGCAAATGACATCTCAGATAAAGGGGTAGTGTCCAAAATGTATAAAAAACTTGTCAAATTCAACACCCAAAAACCAAATAAGTCAGTTAAGAAATAGGTAGATATGTTTTATGAATAAACATTTCCAAATGGTAATAGACACAGGAAAAGGCATTCAACATCACTCATCATCAGTGAAATACAAATCAAAACTACAGTGAGAAATCACCTCACACCTATCAGAATGGCTCAAGCCAATAACATAAAAAAAAATAAAAAACAGGTAGTGATGAGGATGTAGAGAAAGGGAATGCTCTTGCACTATTGGTGAGAATGCAAACTGGTAGAGCCACTGTGGAAAACAGTGTGGAGTTTCCTCAAAAGGTTAAAAATAGAACTACCCTACTATTCAGCAATTGCACTACCAGGTATTTACCCAAGGAACACAAAAATACTAATTCAAAGGGATACATGCACCCCAGTGTTTACTGCAGCACTATCTATAACAGCCAAATTATGGGAACAGCCCAAGTGTCCATCAACTGATGAATAAAGAAATGGATATACACAATGTAATATTACTCAGCCATGAACAAGAATAAAATCCTGCCATCTCCAACCACAATGACAGAGTTGGACAGTATTATGCTAACTGAAATAAGTCATTCGAAGAAAGACAAATATCTATTATTTCACTCATATATCTAATTTTAAAAAACAAAACAAATGAGAAAAAGGGGGGAAAAGAGTGAGAGGCAAATCAAGAAACAGACTCTTTAACTACAAAGGCAAACTGATGGTTACCAGAGGAGAGGTAGGTGGGGGGATGCATGAAATAGGTGAAATAGGTGATATGGATTAAGGAGTGCATTTGTGATGAGCACTGGGTGTTGTATAGAAGTAGTGAGTCACTTATGGTACACTTGAAACTAATATACTCAAATTTAAATAAAAACTTAAAAATATATAACAGGCAATAAAAGTGTTAGAAAGTTGAGCAATAGAAACTGGTCAAAGGATTTCAAACATTCTTTTGTCACCCCAATTCAAAATCAGGCTTAATTACACTGACAGTGCTTTCAGCTCTCTTTATGACAATGGAAAATATTGTATTTCTGAGTGGACATGAAACCCAAAATAGTACTTCATTATTCCTGTTTGGATCGGTTATATGGAAATTGAATGTGGAGTTTGCTTACCAACAGGCTGCTGTTGGACATTTACCACAAATGTTTTAGATGAGCTAACTCCCGAATATCTAACAATTAACTGTTCCCCTCTTACATCTTTCTCTGATATGACTTGAAAGATGCCAGGCATAGTTGGTGACAAAATCTACCCAAACAACAAAAAGTTGAATGTCTTTTAAATAAAGTGAAAATCTTATCTTTTCTATAAATAGACAGTAAAGATGTACACTCTATAGGGATAGACAGGAGGGTTCCTAACAAAACAATTATACATTATTTATCTTTATTCAGTGCTAACAAACAATTTATGGAAGAAAATTGCAGCTACTTCTGGCAATTGTTCTTTAGAATTAATAACTATATTGTTAATATCCACTATTTTCAGCAGTAGGAAACATTACTAATGGCATATGTCAGGAAATTTATGCTCCAAATTGTAGGGTTTGTGGATTTCTCCGTAATCCTTCCTAAAATCAATCACTTAGTTGTCACGGGTCACTTGAGTCCACAGTAACTTTTAAATCAATGCTCAGCATACGTTCTATGATATTAAGAAATATGCACATCCAGCAAGTAGAGAGCTTAACATTCTTCATAAGCATGATAATAAATGTGGTAATTGCTGATAGAACACTTGCAATGACCTAATGTCGAGCCCATAAACACTGACACATAGACTGTCTCAATTGCTCTTAGATGAATCTTGGAAGGTGGCAGACCATTTTTTAGTGCAAACTGGCATTCAATTATGGTCTTCATTTAATTAACTATAGTATTCAAGGTCAATTTGTTCTCCATATACAAGATATTACATCTTTCTTACAAAGGAGACAAAGTAGTGTCCCTGCCTTCTGTCACCAGAGACTGAAATCAGGTTAGCATCTTGTGTAATGATCCCTACAGATAAGGGTACATTGTTCAGCAGAATGGGAATAGTCTAATCACAGAGAAATATACTTTGAAAGCTAGAATATCATTTGAGAGGTATTAATTCATCTACACAGTAGTATATTGTGGAAAGAAAAAGCAATTCTACCACTTGATAGGGAAGCAAAGGCACTAAGAAATCAGTGGACACAGATGATGACAAAACAAAGGAGAACAAGACCTCACAAATGTTGTGTTGTTATAATCTCTCTACTTTTTACTTAAATAAAACAAGCCTAAAAATATCAAATGCTATAAAGGCACATAAACCAATATAAAATTCTGCAAATTTGTGCACGGGCACGTGCACTTGCACACACATTTAACTGCCAAAGTATTGACGGACACCTATGAAGTTTCTCCCTTTTTTTCAAAATTACCTCTTAAGCAGCTGCTGATTTCCCATTTCTTGCCTCCCTCTCCTTTTCCTCAAAAATCTCGTTTCTCTCTACTATACTGCTGTTTTCCCCTCAAATCTTTGTCCCAATGGCTGTCTACAGTGACTTCTCCCATCTTAAGTCTTTTCCTTCCAGGTGTTTTCCCTTTTTCCCAGGAATATATATATTTTTTACATCCCTCCCCTATCCATCCCAAATTCCCTCTCTCTGTTTATTGTACCATTAACTCAACAAAGCTTAGTTATGGAGACAGTTTTCCTTACAAGGTGGCTGAGTGTGTGTTGGCTGGGGAAGGAGCAAAAAAAAATGTGAAAACTAATACTTAATAAAAATTTTGTTGTCACATCCTTTTATATGCATACATATATAGCTCTGTTATTTCACCAAAATTATGGTCACACTTGACTCAACAGTTTTTACTTGAGCCACTAATTTTACCTCTTATTTCACTTTAGAACTCTTGCTGTCTCAAAATATTTAGTCAAATCCATTCAGCCAGAAGTTTTCTATTTCAGACATCTCCAAATCCAGAGGTTCCAATCCCAGAGATCTTAAAATATGTAAACCAACTAAGGTAATACCTGTCTAACTTACCAGATAGATAAAGGACTTGGGTAGGGATAAAATCCGTCCATGGAGAAGGTCTACAACTTATTAAAGTGAGACTTTTCCTCTTTTACATTGTCACTTATAGAGTTAAAAATAGATAAAAATATAAAATAGATTTAGAGTTAAAACAACTTGCATCACCCTCAAAAAGTCACAACTAAATGTCAGAATAAATATTAAATTACTTGATAACAGCAAAATTCCAATCCAATGAAAGGTATTTATGTTCCCTTTTATCACCCAGCCAGATGGTGTTAAATGGGGTTTCTTGGACACTTGTTTTTTCCATTGCTTTCCAGGTGTCCTCTCATGCATATTGTTGTATGGGCTCAGGCATTCTATATGGTTATTTAAAGCAATGAGCAAAGAATTAAAAGAACCGAATCTAGAATTAGACCATTTAAGCTCAAATTCTGGGTTCTGTCACTTACTACCCGAAAGACTTTGGAGATGTCATTTAACCTCTTTATGTCTCTGAACCTTCATCTGTAAAATGAAGATAAAACTAGCACCTAACTCAAGGTGTTGCTGTGATCATTTAAAGTGTTAAAATGGGTAGTATAGGGCCGCCTGAGTGGCTCAGTCGGCTAAGCATCTGACTTCGGCTCAGGTCATGATCTCGCGGTTTGTGGATTCGAGCCCCGTGTTGAGTTCTGTGCTAATAGCTCAGAGCCCAGAGCCTGCTACAGATTCCGTGTCTCCTTCTCTCTCTGTCCCTCCCCCATTCATGCTGTTTCTGTCTCAATAATAAATAAACACCAAAAAATTTTTTTAAATGATAATAAAATGGGTAGTATAATCAACAGTGTCACATGAAAAGTGTTATACAAATTAAATTACTAGAAATAAAAAGAGAATATTTTTACCATCTGATATTCTATGTCATAGAGTCTAAGAGAAAAGTCAAAAGCCTTACATAACTGAAAATATTACTGAAAGTTGCTAATTTAAACTTCATGTGTTTGCAGACATAAGGTACTATATCCCAATATACTCGTGTTGATTTTCTAATGGTGGTTATATTTCACTGTACATTATAGAAGTATCATTTAGTGAAGGGAATAAAGTACGTAGGAACAGATAGATTTCTGGGGTTGAATTCTGTTTTTATCTTTAAGTAAGTTATTTAACATCTTAAGATTTTATTTTTTGGCAACTTCGAAGTAATTGAAATAATGACTCAAGATATTTGTGAGGTACAATATGAAGGTCTTCATACTATTCCTGTCAAAGGGGGTATAAGGAAAATATGCTGGTTGCCTTCTTTTGTTGACGGGGGGATGGGGTATGTGTGTGTGTTTTAATAGTATCTATTACATGTCAGGTTCCTAGGGATTTCATACTCACCTTCTGAATTTCAACTGAGGAACCAACCTCAAATGTGAAAATAATCATATTATTAAGAAATGTTACTTTAAAAAGTGATTCATAATCTGTGTCCTAGCCCCCTTGGAGAGCCTGGGATTATTTTTATACAATATATTCATGTGTCCTGGTCTGCTGATGGCATAAATAATGCAGCACACACATGAGTATAAAATTATTTTAAAACATGGAATCTTTGCTTTCATACATTGTCTCAAGAGATGCTAATAGCATATAATCATTTTAGGAGATAACAAAACTGTCTGTTAAGATCAGTCTTTATCCTAAAAACCTGGAAATCACTAGCCAGAAGACTCGAGCATTTTAAAGTTATTTTAAATCTCTGATTCAAAGCAGGGCTCTTATTTTAACTGTCCATCTTCCCCCACACTCTAGTTATTTTTATAGTTTCCTCTCTATCTCTGATTTTATAGTGTGACTGCTCATGCATATTTGTTCCAGGGCTAAGTTTCTAATATGCATAGTGCATAGAATCATGTGCTCTCAGAGTTAAAAAAAGACCTTAAAGTCATCTCGTTCAACCATCCATCAGATGCATGATTTATTCCTACTTATGTCTACATCCACTTTCATGGTGCCTTAAATATACCCTAGACATTAGCCCTATAGCCAAACATTATCTCTGACTCTAAGTGGAATTCTTAATTCATCAGCACTTTTAAAACTCCCCACTTGTAACAAAAATCTCAATTAAAGTGTATTTAACCGCTACTTTCACAAGATGACTGATTCTCTATAATATACATTGAGCTAGCTCATCATCACTACGCAAGTCACTCTCATGTATTAAATTAGATGCCTGGGGAACTACATTAACTCTTTCAGACAATGAGGATATTGAATGTTCAAAGTGCAGCAACTGTAGTAAAGAGTTATGTACCAGAGAGAGGCATGAATAATAGATAGCTTTACAAGAAGTAAAATAAAGAGTTCCAGAGATAAATGACCTCTATAAGAATGGTGCTTTTTAGTATATTTTAAATACAAAAGAAACAGATTATTAAATACTGTGAGCCACCATTTAAATGGATTTCATCTGAAATTTAAATCTATATAGGCACTCACTATTTAAAGCATCACATTAAGAGAGTTGTATTGCCTGTTACAGACCTCATATTGACAGAGAGATGTTGTGATAATGACAGTCATTAAAATAACTGCCTAGTCAGTCTTAAAATGATAGGCATTAAATTTCTGTTTATTAACCTTTAACTTCCCTTTTGAGTTTTCAACGATACAAAATAAAAAGTACTGAATTGAAAATTTCTCCTCCTTTCTCTTCTTTCCCTTTCCTTTAATTTTTCCCCTTAACAGTCATATGCTATTCATGTAGGCTTACAACTGACATTAAAAATAATATGTGCAATATGTAAAAATATTCTACTTTCACAGAATGGATTCTTCTCCAATAATTTTGGACATAAAAATAAGTAACATCATTTTTCACAAAACCTTTTTTCTTCTTTTTTTACATTCATTGCTGTTGGAAATTGAGTGTATTCTACATAGCCTAGCATCAGTTTAAGGACCAAGATGGAGTTGGAACAATACTCTTTATGATAAAAATCACATGAATTTGAATCTCCTACTTCCTGTGACTTGAGCTGATTTCTAGTTTCTTCAAACACACAACATAGCAATCACTTATTTAGATAGATTATTAGTATCACAAAGTTCTACAAGATACTGAAATCTGTTAGCTCTAAGAAGTGCAATGGATGTGCAAAGTTCTCACAGAATTTATTGTATAAAATATTCTGTAGTTTTTGTTGTTGCCATTACAAACTATTATACATGTAGTGGCTTGAACAAATTTATTATTTTTCAGTTCTGTAGGTGAGAAGTCCTGAAGTCTTCCCAAAATACAATCAAGCTTTCTGTAGGCTACATTCAACTTCTGCATGCTCAAGAGGATGATTCCTCTCCTGCTTATTGGACTGTTAGCAAAATTCTGTTCCTAGAGATTACAGGACCTTATTTCTTTGCTAGCTATTGACTGAGGACCTTCTCCAGAGTCTAAACATTGCCACATTCCTTGGTTCAAGGCTTTCTTTTTCCATTTTTAAAGCCAGCAATAACATGTCCCTATTGTGCTTCAAATCTGTGTTCCTTCATTTTCCAACTCATCTCTCTTAAGCAGCCAGAACTATTTCTGGATTTTAAAAATTGATGTAATTATATTGGGTCTCCTGAATAATTTAGGATAATTTCCTCATAGCAAGGTCTATGTTCTTAATCACATCTGCTAAGTCTCTTTTGCCTATAACATAATGCATTCACAGATTCCAAGGATTCGGGTGTGGACATACTTGGGGGAGGGGGGTGGCATTATTCTGTTTACCACATATCCTAAGAAGGTAGGTTGAAGTGTTGATATTCTAGGGTACACTATCATTGGGTGTGGGGAACCTAGAATCAAAGATTTTACTCCAAATGTCTTCATATGTTAGTAAAAGAAACTATGCTAATAGTAGTTGTATGATTTAGCCTAACTATACATTTTAAATAAAGTAGGTAATTGAGGGATTAGAGTAAAACAACCCAAAGTCAACAATAATATGTATTTTGCATATTACTGGAAAAATTGAAAACTGGATTATTCATACCGAATAGTTATTGATCTTGCCATTAAGCATTTTTTCGCCCTCTGGTAACCTTGCCCAGATTTCTCTCCAAGGACCCCAGCTCCTTTCTCACTCTCAATTCAGGCACTTCCAAAAAAGCAGAACCCAGGATGGAACCTCTCTCTTACCCTGAGCAATTCAGCACAGCACATTCCCTTAACCACCTAGCTGAATTTATCTGCTTCGAGTTCTATCTAAACTTGAGAGGACAAATCTTTTCAATAATATTTAGAGGGTTTTTCCCCTTTGATCCCCAACAAAAGATGGAGAATCTTCCAAAGAGTTTTAAGAAGTCACATAACCTTAGGAAGAAAACCTGATGAAGGTATTACCAAAATAATTATAAACAAGGGTACCAAACTCTAAGTGCAATAGTAGAAAATTAAATCAAGCAATGTATTAAAATAACATAACACAACTTAATAGGGTTTATTTGAGAGATGGAAAGATGACATTAAGAAACATTAAGAGCATTAAGGTCTATCAAAAAATGTACTGTCTCACCTATTTGCAAGGTTCAGGAATACCTTTACTTCAGGCATAAAACTATTGGAACTAAAATTATTTTATGCATATGTGATTTTCAAGTAACTTTTTAAATGAAGTATAATATACATGAAAGTAGAATTTTTTTAATGAAAAGCTAGATATCCCCATCACTGCTGTTCTCCCAAGCACACCCGGAACTTTGTTCCCTGTCCTCACAACACACACTGCCAAATCACCATTCCACTTGTAAAGTTTCATTGTTTTTGTTTTTTATTTTAACAGCCCTCCCCACAAGCTTCACAGACTGGCAAATGCCTTCAGAAAGCCCCAGTCACATGTTAGTTGACTCTCAAGTTCAACTGCATCATTCCATGCAAGACTATAAAAACAACAACAACAACAACAACAACAAAACATTGCTTGTTTTTATTATTTCAAACTTGGTCCTATCGCCTAGGAAAATGCCAAGACTCTCACTCTTGATAGCACCCAGAGTCAGGAATGTCCCCAACAATAAAAGTGGCTGCAGATTGTTAACACAAATCTCTGGCTCTCCAAACTCTAGAATCTTAATGCCTCTCAAGACTCTTTAGTTTATTTCTGACTGCTGGATAGTAGTTGAAGTAGGTATCCAATCTGTTTTCCACACTCACCTACTTAATGTAGGTAATGTAGGAAAACAAAGGAATAGGCTTCCTTTAACATATCTCTTTCTGGGTCAGTTTTTTATATACTCTGTGTCTACAGTCAAGGGCAGAATTGCTGGTTCATTAACAAGATTTATAAACAGAGGCACCTGATTGGCTCAGTTGCTTAAGTGTCCAACTCTTGATTTTGGCTCAGGTCATGATCTCATGAAATCAAACCCTTCATCAGGCTCTGAACTGACAGTGTAGAGCCTGCTTGGTATTCTCTCTCTCCCTGTCTCAAAAGTAAATAAATGTAAAAAAAACAACAACACAAGATTTATAAACATACATCTTATTCTATGCTATATTTTTTTTATACTAGACTTTTATGTCGCTCTTATATCTGGAGAACTGGTTGCAACGTTTGCTTAGTTCAACTTTTTCTTAGTTTTTATTTTTTTGGGGGGACAGTGACTATTCTATGTTGGTGCTTTTTTTTATTCCAGATATTGAAAAGCATTTCCCCTTCCCTTTCACATGACATACTCTTACTTGTTCTTATTTTATTTATTTGCTAAGTCAGAGCTTTCAGTGTTTCATTTATGAACTATAAGTAATATCAAGTATTCTATTCTTGTTGCCAAATAAGTGAATATTTTTCCCATAAAGTATGATATTTAATTTTAGTTATTTTATTCTTTTTAAATCTTTATTGAGTATTTGTTTTTGAGAGAGAGAAAAAAAAAAAACAGAGTGCAGGCAGGGATAGGCAAAGAAAGAGAGAGAGGGGGACAAAAAAAATCCAAAGCAGGCTCCAGGCTCTGAGCTGTTAGCACAGAGCCAAACATGGGGCTTGAACCCATGAACTGTGAGATTGTGACCTGAGCCAAAGCCGTTTGCTTAATTGACTGAGCTACCCAGAAGCCCCTAATTTTAGTTATGTTAGATAAGCTTTGTAAAACTAAGAAATTTTTTCTAATATGATGAGATTTTATAATAATTAGTTTTTATTTTATGATGTCTTTTCTCCACTATTTTAGAGAATGATTATGTTTGTCATTCAGCCCATCACTGAGATAGATCATACCCACAGATTTTCTGATATTAAAACATCCTCATTGCTACTTGGTCCTGATGTACTCTTATTTTCATTATACTGCTGCTTCTAGTTTGAATTTAATATTTCTAAAGGAAATAAAATATTTTTAAGTAAAATGGTTTTAAAACTTTTTTGGTTGTACTACATTTATGTGGTTTTAGAAAATAGTAGTTTTATTCATATCTTAACTTTGAAACATTTTCTTCCATTTCTCTTTTCTAAAATTGAGTATATTTCATAGAAGTCATATTGAACATTAAAGTTTGGTAGAATACACCTGTCAAGCTATCTGAATTTGAAGGAGTTTGGTTGGGGATATTTTTGTTATTAATTCAATTTCTTCAAAAAATGTTTTTATTTATTCAAGTTTAATAATTTTCCTTACAACATAATAGCATCTATTTGGCTAGATTTTCCTTGACTATCTTCCTTTTCAGTATATGTATTGAATTTACCTCAAAAATTTTTAGCTTTTAGCCAGAAAATATTCTGTACTCTATTTGCTTCTTCTTGAGAGACCTCATCCATTTTACAAAGGACTCTAACAAAAAGTCATAAAAACCAACTTTTCAGTATGTTTATCTTCTTCCCTCTGATGCCTTAGAACTCAAAAATGAGTTGTCATTTTTCTTTCCCTTGTCATGATTTTTCGTTTCTTCAGTGCTAGGTCAGTCTATTTCTCAAAAAGTGGAATGAGAGAATGAATCATTTCATATATATATATATATATATATATATATATATATATATATATATGTATAATAGTCTCTGCTCTAGAAGGCTGGTGGCGAGAACAAAACAAAAGAGAAACAGCAAATTCTAATTTCTGTGCTAAGAGACATGGAGGTAGCATCTTTGCTCCCAGATTCCCAACCTGTTGGTGGCAACTCTCACTCAGCCACGCTGTAATTATCTCCATTTCTAACAGAAACGGTACTCAGCCAACTGAGGCACTTCAAGATGATTGGTTTCATTAGTCTGTCTGGACGTTTTGTTTGCTTAGTTGAGTGGTTAACTCTCACCTCAAGCAGAGAATCAAGGCCAGTCAGCTATTGGACGCCCTCATCCTGTCTCTCACCTAGTGCCGAGGAGCCCGCATCCCAGCTCCGGTGGTAAACTGATTCTGACAGTTCATGACCCAGCATCTGCAGCTTGCCTTGCCCTGGCTTTTACTCTGACTCCAGGAAAGTGGAGAAGAGGGAAACAAAGTCAGACATGTTCAAGGTGTCATTGTTCTTAAATATTTGTAATTTTATCTCCTTTTTCTTTAAACTACTTACCCTTATCTTTTTTAAGCTTATTTATGTATTTTAAGAGAGAGAGAGAGACAGAACACAGAAGTGGGGGAGGGGGATAGAATGAGAGAGACAGAGAGAGAGAGAGAATCCCAAGCAGGCTCTGCAGTGTCAGGGCACAGTGCAGCCGCCTGATGAGGGGCTTGCACACACGAACTGTGAGATCATGACCTGACCCAAAATCAAGAGCCGAGCACTTAACCTACTGAGCCACACAGGTGGCCTTAAAATATATACATACTATAATCTTAAATTATGCAAATAAAATAAAATAGATTATGCAATGGTAAACCTCAGAAAGTACAATTTATCTTCCACACACATCCCTCATCTTGATGTCCACCCGCAGCACCTATTAATGCTGTCCATAGCTGCTTGAATGCACCTTCAGAGACATTCTATTCATACAGGCACATACAAATATACTTTGAATCATAAATGTTAGCATATTATTCTCAGTATCTGGCCTGTGACTTTTTTCTATTTATAATATCAAGTCATCATTCATATCTGTAAAAGTCACACATTTTTTTTTAACAACCACATACTATGCTTCCAGTTGCATGAATAGTACTGTCATTGAGAATGGCTCTGAGTCAACATTCCTCTATCAAGTAATTGTACCCAAAGGAAGAAGAGGAAACAGAGAGAAATGATCTGATGTGTGCTCTTAAATACATGAATACATTGTGGAATGGGAGCCACCTGGCATTAGCAAAGAACACATCAGATGAAATTCACAACTGTGCAAATAAAAATAAGAAATAGTATTGAACACTGCAAACTTCTAATCAAGTATTTAGAGGTTTGGCTGAAAATAATATGACAGAACCTGGAGAAAACTTTGATGACGATATAGAGATGATGAGTAGAATGATATACAAAGGATATCATTTTAAAAATAGTATCTTTGGGGGCACCTGGGTGGCTCAGTTGGTTGAGCAGCTAGCTTTGGCTTAGGTCATGATCTCAGCACTCACAAGTTCAAACCTCCCCCTCCCCACATCTGTCTCTGTGCTGACAGCTCAGAGCCTAGAGCCTGCTTTGGATCCTGTGTCTCCCTCTCTCTCTGCCCCTGCCCCACTCATGCTGTCTCTCTCTCTCTCTCTCTCTCCCCCTCCCTCTCTCTCAAAAATAAATAAACATTTAAAAAAAATAGCATTTTTGGCACCTGGGTGGCTCAGTCATTTAAGCCTTTGGCTTAGGTCATGATATCAAGGCTCCTGAGTTTGAGTCCAGTGTTGGGCTCGCTCGCTCGCCCTCTATCTCTATCTCTTAAAAACAAATGAGCATTAAAATTTTTTTAAATAAATATTTAAAAATTAGAAATTAAGCATTTTTCACTTTGATCTGTGATCAAAGATATTTTAGCAGTTTCTAGATATTTCAGCAGTTTCCCATTTCTTAATCATTTGAGGATCACCCTCATAGGGTGGATTTTAGATAGATCCTAAGATTTGTATATTTTCAATTGATTATTTAAGGTTGTATCTTAGGTCTTTTTCTGCTGTGTCAGTTAATAGATAGATAGATAAGGTAAGATAAGATAAGATAAGATAGGTATAGATCTGTATATGCACATAACATATGCAGACACATATGTGCATATATACACACAGAGTGTGAGGGAAGAGAGGAGGTGATTATAGAAGTTGTAAAAGCAATGGGACACCTGGGTGGTTCAGTTGGTTAAGCATCTGGCTTCAGCTCAGGTCATGATCTTACAGTTCGTGAGTTTGAGCCCCGTGTTGGTCTCTGTGCTGACAGCTAGCTCAGAGCCTGGAGCCTGCTTCAGATTCTGTGTCTCCCTCTCTCTCTGACCCTCCCCTGCCCACGCTGTCTCAATCT
Organism: Suricata suricatta; assembly: GCF_006229205.1. NCBI lineage: Eukaryota > Metazoa > Chordata > Mammalia > Carnivora > Herpestidae > Suricata > Suricata suricatta. The sequence goes on along the minus strand of NC_043705.1, from coordinate 72,891,222 downwards.
GTTTTTCAAAAATAAATAAAAAACATTAAAAAATTAAAAAAATAAAAATAAAAAGTTGTAGAAGCAGGGATATTTAGAATATATTGATTCTTTTCAGATAATTGGTTAATAATTCTGGAGGCACACAGTTTAAATGTTCCAAGTAACTCACAGTAGTTGTCTTAGTCTGTTTGAGCTGCTCTAACACAATACTACAGACTGGGTAGCCTATAAACAACAGAAATGTATTTCTCACCATTTTGGGGATGAAAGTTTGAAATCAGGTCCCAGTGGTTGTGTAAGGGCTCTCTTCTGAGATGAAGACTTCTCATATCCTCACATGGTAGGAAGGGCAAGAAACTCTCTGGAACCTTTTATAAGGGGACATGAATCTCATTAATGATGGTTTCTCCCTTATGGCCTAATCTTCTGCTGAAAGCCCTATCTACTATGTTATCATGTTGAGAATTAAGATTCCACATATGAATCACATGAGTGTTCTAAAAACATTCATGCCATACCAGTGGCATAGAAAATTGTATTTAGATGGCTGACAGTTCGTGTCTAGTAAACAACTATCGCCCGACCATAAAAGAGTCAGTGTCAGTATGAATTTAGCCATCAATGTTCTCCATGCCTTTACTCATGGACCCTACCTACCAGAGACTTCTGTTAATATACCTGCATCATCACTGGTAGCAATCTATACAGCCAAATATCATTAGAGCATATCATGCAATAAGACATTATATAATAACTGTTATGATACATTCAGAGTTATTTAATGAGCTCTCTCCTAGAGTCTCATTTCTCTGATTCTGCTTCCCTCTTACTTTCTGCTATTCACTGCTTTTCCCATCTTTGAGAAGAAACTTTTGCAGTACTGCTCATTCATTTCCCCATGACAAAATCTGGGAATCTACGAGTGTCTGCTTTTACCTGCCACTTCTTCCCTTACAATGAACAAAATGTTTGGGCTTTTCTTTTTTCTTTCATAGGTAAATTTTTTCCTCCATAGTGCTCAATAAAAATATCATTTTCTCTTTTTCTTTCTTGACTCATCAATATCACCTAATTAGATTATTCTCATTCACACAACAGGCTGCTCTGTGGTTTTCTAAATTAAGTATTTTGTAGCCTCTCTTGACTTCATACTTCTACCAGCAAAACTTTTCCATAAACTTTGCTAAAAACAAATGCCTACATTTTTCACCTTCCTTTACGGAGGTGGCCTCACTTCACTAGCCCAGACTAGCTTTCAACCATCCCCACCCACCAACTACTTCAGTGAATCTGCTTGATCTCAGATCACTAACACACTACTTTTATCTTGGGTTCTGTAACATGTAATTTTAATTTCTCACCAAATTCTCTGCCTTCTCTTTCACATTCTTATTGGCAAATTTCTTCATATTATCCAGCCCAGAAATGCTGTCATTTCTTGCGAATTGGTCCTGGACCCATCTTCTTTCTCTATGCCCACTCTGTGGATGACCTCATTCTCATGACTCTAAAACTGTTGATTTACTGATGAATCAGAGATGTGTCCCATTTTTCTCTGAGGTACATACACCTGCATACTTGCACTCAACATAGTCAAATCTAAACTCTTGACTTTATCCTATTCGAAACTATACCACTCCCATTATTCAGTTGACCAAGTTTAATATATTCACATTATTGGGGTGCCTGGGTGGTTCAGTTGGTTAAGCATCCAACTTTGGCTCAGGTCATGATCTCATGGCTTGTGGATTCAAGCCCTGCATCGGGCTCTGTGCTGACAGGTAGAGCCTGGATCCTGTCTTCAGATTCTATGTCTCCCTCTCTTTCTGACCCTCCCCTGCTCAAGCTGTCTTTCTCTCTCAAAAATAAATAAAAAACATTTAAAATAAATAAATAAAATAAAATATTCACATTATTGTCCAGAAGAGTACCATCTATCAGTCAGCAATCCCAGAGGAGAAAAATACTGTGTACCAGTTACCAATCTGAGAGTAGGACTCTAAATACTTCTGTTTACTGCATCCTGGTATAGGAGTTAACAAGGAAAACACAACACGATCAGGCAATGGAAGGAACACTTACATAGAGAAGACACAGAGCAATATCAGCTTCGATAGTAGGCATTGGTCCCCCCCTGGCCAGTAGGTCTTCTAGACAGCCCTTTCAGGACAACTTGCCTATGCTTACCCCTCTTGTGCCACAGTAAAAAGGACCTGGTCCCCTCCTCTCAGATGACAGATGTAACCAGTGAGGTTGGCCAGGTGCCATGTGACACACATGCTTTAGGGAGAGACAAAATCCGAGAGCATTCACTAAGCCTGAATGAAAGAAAAGGTATCCCCATACAAGATATTAAGTCTGGAACAAGCTCTGCAGGATCTTTATCCCTTGGGGAGAAAGTGTTGCAAGCTCCAGGCCCACTGTTACACAGTCCAGCAAAACATTAAACGTTGTATGTCCGAAACTGCTGTACCCAATAGCTCTCCATCTTTTCTACCCCCAACTTCCATCACACAGATATATCACCAGAGCCAGTTCACTTTTCTCTACATCCACTGCCCACACGTTAGACCAAGCCACTCTGATTTATTCTAAGACCATGGTATTATTCTAAATGGTCTGCCATATTTCTTTTATTTTCCTTTGATTCAAATTAATTCTGCACAGAACACCCACACTATACTTACAAAAGAAAAACTTAGATTCTGTAGTCCCCTGGTTAAATAATTTAATTGCTTGATATCAAATTCCCCATAACTGCCAAAAAGTCCCTGTTACACCATCTCATCCAACATGCTTCTCTCACTCACTATGGTTTACCCACTCTAGTTTTTAGTTCCCTGAATCTACATCATACTTCGCTACCTTGGAATGTTTGAATTGTTGGTTCCACTGCCTGAAATGCTTTTTGCTTAGATGTAGACATAGCTGATGACTTCTCATTAGGCAAGCTTCACCTTAAATTTAAACCTCTCAGAAAGTCCCTCCCAGCCATCTAAGAGGTCTCTATTACCAGGACCACCACTATACATTTTTACAGCATCTTGTAACTTTTTGTAAATTTGGCTTGTAATTTTTCCCTTCTTACTTTAGATGTGCATATAACCTTTAATCTGTCATGAGAGAAAAATAATTGTGTCGTAGTCATTTTTTTTCTGGTCAGCTTCTTATACTTAGCAGGCAGCCAAAAACATCTTTGCCATTAACTGAGTTATGCCAGAAATATTAACTGGAAAATTGAATATTGGAAAATTCAAAGCTAAATGAGTGATTAAATAATAAAACAAATAAACAAAACCATTTCCACAGTCCTCTCTTATAAGTACCCAGACAAGTATTAGAATAATCTCCAATTCTTTGATATATACATGTTTCTCTGATATCAACATTCAAGATTATTTTTTATTTTTTAACATTTATTTATTTTTATGTTTTTATTTATTTATTTATTTATTTATTTATTTATTTATTTTTGAGAGAGACAGAGAGGGCAGCACAAGCAGGGGAGGGTAGGAGAAAGAGAGGTACAGAATCTGAAGGAGGCTCCACGCTCTGAGCTAGCTGTCAGCACAGAGCCCAACACAGGGCTCAAGCCCACAAACCATGAGATCATGACCTGAGACAAAGCCAGATGCTTAACCGACTGAGCCACCCAGGTGCCCCTCAACATTTATTTATTTTTGAGAGAGAGAGATAGAGCATGAGCAGGGGAGGTGCAGAGCGAGAGGGACAGAATCCAAAGCAGGCTCCAGGCTCTGAGCTGTCAGCACAGAGTCTGACATGGGGTTCAAACCTATGAGCTGTGAGATCATGACCCAAGCCAAAGTCAGATGCTTAACCAACTGAATCATTCAGGTGCTCCAAGAAATCAGTTTCAACCTTAATATAATGATGAAGTTTTCTTTACAAAATTTTCATGTTCTTGATGCTGCTTGCTATCACCTGCTAAATACTGTGCCTATTGTTTGGATCCAATCAATACACATTTTTATCCAAGGTAAGAAAATATTACTTCTAAAAATAATATTTAATTGAATTCATGTAAGATTTTGAGGATTTTAGAAAGCTTCAATTTAACTATGAAATGTGGCATCTGATAAAAAGTACTCTTTGTCAGTGCTTGGAGAAAGCAGATAAAAGAGTGGAAAATTGATTAGGTAATGTTTTGTGTGTGGGAGAGCGCCTTGTCCTAACAATTTAGTATCTGTAATACAGAATATAAAAGAATCATTGTCTGAAAGCTGTGATAATTTTCCTTTGAAGGGTAGTCTTTAGTTTTGTGCAAATACGGAATGATTTCCAATTACCTAATGGTGTGACTTCTATTTCATGAAGTCCTTGAGTCAGATTGTCTCCTAGATAGGATAGTGACTCACAGAATATCTCTGACAAACAAAAAATATGCAATAGAAAAATTATTAATAGAAAAAAATAACTGCCAGAATCCGAGGGAGAAAAACACATATTTTTTTATTTTGGTTTTTCCTTTTCAATTTAGTTAGCTGATAGCTGTGACCTTTCTCTACCATTGCATTCTTAATGAATGTAAGTTTCAAAAGATCATTTGTATGTACCATGTGTGCATGTAAAAAGGAGGAGCCTAGAGTGACTTTTCAATATTACTTATCAATGTTTCTATGTTTCACATTGTAATCAACAATTGTGAAAATTTATAAATGATTAAGTGGAATGTTAAAAAGGATTATTTTTAATGCTATTTCTAAAACTGAGCACTTCATTGTTCCTATATAGATTTACTTCATAGGGTAGATGAATAAAATCCAAGGACTGGAAGATGGCACACATCCATTAAGAAATATTTAAGTATCTAATAAGTGCTAAGCACTGATACAGATCCTGAGGATATAGTAATAAATATGGCATAAAAGATCCTTGCTTAATGAACCTAATTGGGGGAAAGGGAGAGAGATTAACTAATGACTAACAATTAATTATACACCATGACTTCTATCTTAGATACATATTTTAAAGAAAAAGTGAGACTTTATACAAATTGCTTTAGAAAGAATGATCAAGAAGGTCTCTCTCAGGAGGAAACATATAATTTCAGATCTGGGTGATGAAAAAATATCTTGAGGAGTATCAGTACAAAAGTTCATAGAATGGGAAAGGACTTGGCATTTAAGAAACAGAAAGAAAGCTAGTGTGTCTGGAGCATAGTGAAGGCAGGAAAATGGGCACTTGATGAAATCAGAAAAGTAAATGGGGCTTCCTAATACAGGACCTTGTGGAAAGGTCAATTCTGGATTTTACTGTCAGGACAATGGGAACGTAGGAGTAGTTTTTGTTTGTTTGTTACATAGAAATGCACAATTTGGTGAATTTGGACATATGCTAACACCCATAATGCCATTATCACAATCAATATAAAACATCCAACACCCCCAGGTCCTCTATCACTGGTTTCCTTATTTTTTAAATTTCTTTATTTTTTTTTAAGTGAAAGGACAGAAAGTGAATTGAGATGCCAAGAGAACAGTAGATTAAAAGAGGCAGCCGACAGGATAATCTTGGGAAAAAGAGGTTCCCTTAAGAGTTCTTGCATTAAGAAAGGTGAAAGGTAAAACTGGCAATAGAAATGAAGAAAAGTAGACAGATTTGGATCTGGGCATTCAGAATTTAACATTACACTAGGTTTCTCCCATGATTCAAAATTTATATTTTGTATATAATTAAAAATATTTTTATATTGATTTTTCTAAATGTTTTGTAATTAAGACCTTTAATATATTTATAATTTGATTTTCTGCTAAGCCTGTCAATATTTTTGGATAAGCCATTTTATTGCAATGTGAGCACATATGTTAATGCAGCAAAGTACATGCTGTAATGAGAAAAATGCCCTTTTTTCCTTCGTTGTCATAGTATGTGATCTTTTTACATTGAAATTTCTCAGACTAGGATATATTTGACTAATGTTAATTGCACACTGACACAGTTCTTAAGTCATTATAAAGCTTCACAAACACTAAATTCTGGGAAATATTCTAAGATGTGTCAGATGGACAAAACCATTAAGGTGTGTGCTCAAATGAGGGGCTGCGTGAAAAGAAAAATAAATGAGTGGCAACAAACTCCTTAAAATAATTAAAAATGAGGTAATGAGTGATCATCTAATCTTTAGTCACTTCAAATGAGTACCATAGTAAGAAAGAATAACCTGCCATTTCAGTCTAAGAAATTGACGTCAAACTCTAGCATTCACTGTACTCCTCATAACTTGGACGATCTCAACAGAACACACATTTCCAGAATCATTTAATTTGTTCTGAAATGAAGTTTAATACAGGCCTCCGGTTTAAATGTGTGTTTCTTAATCTGTGCACTTTTCAAATATAAGAACTGCACAATCATTAAGTATAAAAAATGCTTATTTATTTGTTTGTTTATTGAATCCCAAACAGGCTCCACAATGTCAGTGCAGAGTCCAACACAGGGCTCAAAGTCACAAACGCTGAGGTGCTGACCTTACCTGAAAACAAGAGTCAGACACTCAACCGACTGAGCCACTCACCCGCCCCTAAGAAATGCTTTTTAAGTGCTATCATGTAGCGGCACCTGGGTGGCTCAGTCAGTTAAGCATCCAACTCGGTTTCAGTTCAGATCAGCATCTCATGGTTGGTTAGTTCGAGCCTTGCACTGGCAGTGTGAAGCCTGCTTGGGATTCTCTGTCCCCCTCTCTCTGCCCCTCCCTTGCTCTCATTCTCTATCTCTCTGTCTCCCTCGCTCTCTCAAAATAATTGAATAAATTTAAAACAAAAGATGTCTTTTTTTTAAATTTCAAAACAGTGCTCTCCGGTTCCACTATGGGTTGTATGGTGTCACAGTATAAACACAATGATGACCCCACTCAGCAGCTGTGCACCCTTGGAGAGTCACTGAACTTCCTTAAGCCTGTTTCCCAGATGAGCAATAAAGAGGTTGGACTAATGAGGTCCATTCCAACTCCAAAGTGTTACAGTTTCCACATTAAATTATGCTGGATATGTAAGTATTTCTGATAGTCATTAAAAAATGTATAATAATTTCATAATATTTCTAATAGTCCGCAAGTTCTCTTTCTCAGTTACTATTATTTGATCAGACAGGTATTTGGAAACTGGATCACACTATTTCATGGTCTGGAGAGTGCCCTAAAGATGAGGAAAGCAGTGAACACAGATATGTGTTCTTTGTACTTTCTAAATATTTTATATTGAATAATATCTTTTTTTTTACCATTTTAATTAAATTTTTTATTGAGGCAATTCTAGATTCACACAGAGCTCTAAGAATTAGACAAAGAGATCCTGGGTATACTTTACCCTGTTTCCATCAAGGAAATTTGCAAAACTCTAGTATAATATCACAGCAGATAGATGGGTACTCATACATTTCACCAGCCTTATCAAGTTTCCTCAGTTTAACTTGTACTGGTCTGGGTGAGTGTGTGAGTCCAGAGTTTAGTTAAACCACTCCAAGATAGTGTTGCCTTAGCATCCATTTATGTGGCTACGCAGACTGCAGAGGCCTTGAAGTGATACTACCCATCTCCTAATTGCATGCCCAAGATAGTGGGCCCAAGAGTCACAGCAAGTGTAAGCTCCTGACACAACTGCTTCAACACCCTTTGTGAGCAACAGTCTCTCATGCCTTTTAGGGTCTAACCCTTGTGTGCCCCTTAGATAAGACCCCTGCGGAGCTTACCAAAACCCCACTCTTTTGTGTGGGGTTTGTTTTGTTTCAAGGTTTTGCTTAAACTCTAAATAGTTAATATATAGTATAATAATGGTTTTAGTAGAATTTAGTGATTCATCCCTAACATACAACACTCCGTACTCGTCCCAACAAGTGCCCATCACCCATTTAGCCCTTACCTCCTGCCGGACTCCCCTCCAGCAGCCCTCAGTTTATTCTCTATAGTTAAGAGTCTTTTATGGTTTGCCTCCCTCTCTTTTTGGTTTAAACTGACCAATCCAGCTTCAGGTCAGGAATTGCAAAGGTCTCCACAATGAACCCTTAGAAAGCGATGTGCTCCGGGTCCTGTTGCCCTTTTCTGCCTGCACCCCGCTTCCCGTGAACCCTCTCCAAGCATGCCATACCTCCTCAGGACTTGTAAAAAACTTTAATTTCCCTTGTGGTATTTTATTAAACCATTAAAAGTGGCTTATAAATTATTGAAGTTCCTAGCAAATTTGGGTTCCATTAAATACTTTAGAAATATGTATCTTATTTTTTTGAACTTTCAGAGAGTTCCAATAAGAAAAAAAGAATCTTAAAATGTCTGACTTTTGAGTTTTGTATTATCACACATTCATTTTCCTTTTTAAAATGTTATAGTATTTAAATTATATATTTTTACTATTACTATGGCCATGGTTATATACAGTTCATTTGAAGCAGAAGCACAGTCAATTAAATTAAACAAATTAATGAGGAACTTTCAGGACATCATGAACTCATCTGAAATTGTAACAAGCATGGCATAGTCTCTAAGAGTTCCTAAAATGTATTTGAAATTGAAGAAAATGATGTTATACTATGGTCAAACTACAAAATCGGTTATAAGCATCAGCTGGCAATGCAAATTCTAAGAAATATCTGGAAGTTTAAATAAGGTGAGTCTTATAATTATAAAGAAGTCAAAACCTGAGCAGCAATTCTGAAAAAAAAAAAAAACTCACTCAGCAATGATTAATATAAAATCACAATGTGTGCAAAGGCCTTTAAAAACTCCTCATTGCCATTTAGAGATAAGACCCTAGCATTTTTTGCAATTAGAAAAAAAAACTATTTAAAAATCCTAGGATCAATATAATGAAAAACAATAAAATTCCCACATTTAAAAAACTGGTTTCTGATTTTCTCCCTGTCACATTCCCTGCTCAAGCTTCCTGATGTCACACTGCTGCTGACTATAGCCTTTTTCCCTCCCCAAACAAGGACCAGCCCACAAGTGAGCTGTGGCACCACACAAGCTGGCATATCTCCCTTGTCCCTTAAATAGTATGTCCATGATAGCAACCGAGAGGTATAGCAATAAAGTACATTTTCTGCTTGGTTTGTCAGCTATGTATAATAGTCACTATTAAAAACGTTCAAACATTCTTTCCTTCAATGCTGAAGTATGAAGAGTTCCCAAGAGTCTACTCATCAAAAATGTAAATCACATGAGTGATGGAATCACTGAATAGCAAAATCAAATTAAAAAATATTTAATGTGAGGAAGCTTCCACAAAAGAAGTCAAATCGGGATGCATCACAGATTAAAAGTTCATACACAGTCAAGCCCACCAGCGTATCACACAGTGTCCCACTGGACTTGCTTCCTCATTTCAGGGTGAGTTCAGAAGGACATAGGCAGAACAGGGGAAAATAGAAAATGCACTGAACTAGAGAGTCCCG
>NC_043705.1:72796447-72881735 GCF_006229205.1 Suricata suricatta | reverse complement strand
GACTCATGACCAGTGTTATTACTGTATATCTCCACTATCACTATTGCTTATTTCTTACAGATACTAGATCTGTTCGCCTGTGGAGGGATGAAAATGGGACATACTCCACAGAAGTTCCCAAGTGGAAGCCTCTCTTTTCTTTTCTTTTAAAGGTTTATTTAATTTGAAAGAAAGAAATCTCACAGGAGCAGAGGAGAGGGGCATAGGGGAAGGAGAGAGAGAGAGATTCAACGTCTCAGGCAGGCGCCACCAGGAGCATGCAGCTCTATGTGGGGCTCAGTTTCACATGACCTGAGCTGAAATCGACTGAGCCACTCAGGCACCCCAGCCTCTCTTTTCTAATCACCAAGATTTTCTGTCTGCGATAAATTTTTTACACATTTATATTTATACCCTGCACATGCTAAAGGAAAAATAATTTATTCTCCAGAAGCAATGACTTTATGTCCCTTGCCCATTTTGTTTCAGGCATTTCTCAGTTCCACTGAGTCCAGCTTAAAATAATATACTCAGAATAAATTTCAGTATATAGTTTATTTCATAATGAAATAAATTTGTTATTGAAAGAAAATTACTAAAAATTACTTTTTCAGGAAAATAAAAAGGACCATGCATTGTGTCAACATAGAAAGCGACTAATAGATGTGCTATTTGCTCATAATCATAATAAAGGCTCTTTGAAAAAAGGTTCTTGAATAATTGTCATGGTAAAGAAAAAGCCACCAAATAGGAAGTCTTGGAGAACTTATTTTAACTAGCCAGTAGAGTGCATATTATAATTCCCCTAAATTACTTGCATATATTGGCATACCATAAGTAACATATTATATACAATAGAGATTAATATTTACAGAAAAACTACACAGTTTGAACTTGGGGGAAGACCTATTCAAAAACTCATTAAATGAACCTTTGTTTTGGAAGTTGAAGAAAGAATTTAGGGTTTTCTGTGTCTTCCTAGGAAAACAGTGGGGTAATATGTCCTTTATAGTATTATTCCCAAGCTGTAGCTAAAAGAAGGATGTTTGCTATAAATATGCATTTTGATGAAGATGAGAGCACTTATTTTTTTCTAAGGATCTTTGTAAAATATGTTTAATATTTTAAAATGTAACATTTCTTAATCTAAACTAACAAAAAATTGCCTTTGGGGCAATTGAGAAAAAGCTTCTTCTTAACATTTCTCAATTCTTATTAGTGAAGATGGTTCAGATGTGTGCATTTTTTATTCAGGTCTTTAGACTTTTTAAAGATGGAATCCCATATGTTTTGAGCAAAAGTATTTTATACAATTTAGGATTGTAATACTTCTGCGAGATCTTGGGAGGAAAAGTCTAGGGAAAAATTTTTAAAAAATTTTTTTTAATGCTTTATTTATTTTTGATACAGAAGAGACAGAGCATGAGAGGGGGAGGGGCAGAGAGAGAGGGAGACACAGAACCTGAAACAGGCTCCAGGCTCTGAGCTAGCTGTCAGCACAGAGCCTGACGCGGGGCTCGAACCCACGAACGTGAGATCTGACCTGAGCCGAAGTCGGAGGCTTAACCGACAGAGCCACCCAGGCGCCCTGGGAAAATTTTTTTGATTCCTCTTACAAAGAACTTACTTCTGGTGCATCTGTGTGGCTCAGTGGTTGAACATCCAACTCTTTGTTTCATGATCTTATGGTTTGTGGGTTCGAGCGCTTCATCAGGCTCTGTGTGTTAATAGCTATGGAGTCTGCTTGGGATACTCTCTCTCCCTCTCTCTCTGCCTCTCCCCTGCTTGCACTCTATCTCTTATTCTCTCTCAAAAAAAAAAATTAAAAAAAAAAGAACATACTTCTTTGACGCTTGATAAACCACATCACTTCTTTGACAAGGATATTACTCTTGTAAGTCAAGTAATTTCTGGCATAATCATGAGAATATATGGAGCAGTGGGATGAAAAGGGCAGTAATTCCAAACATAAGTTAAATTCATGTTATCACTTTAAAGCCTTACAAACATTTCTAACTATACCTTTAAAGTTGGATGAATATAGAAGAACATTTTTCAGCCTGTTGCAAATATATGTCCTAAGCTATACGCCCATGTTAGCATTGCATAAAATAGACAATATTTAATTGCAGCCACACTGTGAAAAAAAGAAGAGAATGAAGCAAAACCAGAAATGGACTTATAATACTACTGCTTAGTGATAAGCTTTTCAAGCTTTTAGCAACATCCCAGTCATAAAGAACAAGCAGCACTTGGTTCAATATGACCTCAAAAAATTGTTTGTGTGAATTTATAAACAGAGAGATCTTCTTGGGAAAAGAGATGATACTACTCTGCATTACTATTGCAATTACTCCTGCACTGACAACTTTAAGTTTCTCTTAAAGAAATTTTGATCGAGATTGGCTATTACTCTGAATTCTCAAGGTCTAATTAAAAACTTTTGCCAACACAGAAGAAAGGTAGAAGAGTAATCTAATTGAAGTTGGTTATTTTAGTCAGTATGAAGAGCTATAATGAAAATACTGGGTGGCTTAAACAACAAACATTTATTTTTCATACTAGAGGCGGTAAAGTACAAGTTCAAGTTACCAGCAAATTCAATATCCTGTGAGAGAACCAAGTCCTGGGCCTAGCGAGTGAGTTCTGGCCTCTCCATCTTCTTGGAAGGGCACTAATCCCATCCTGCGGGCTGCACTCTCATGACCTCATTTAAATCTAACTACCATCCCATGCTCCATCTCTAAATATAATCCTGCAGTTGAAGGAGAGAAAGGGAGGCAAATCACGAGAGACTCTTGAATACTGAAAACAAACTGAGGGCTGAAGGGGGAAGGCGACAGGGGAGGGGGGGTGATGGTCATGGAGGAGGGCACTTGTGCAGAAGAGCACTGGGTGTTATGTGGAAACCAACTTGACAATAAACTATAAAACAAACCAACAAACAAAAATACGAATAGGGGGCAAAAGGGAGGGGGATAAACATGCACTCCGTAATACTGACGAGCTGTAAAGGGACTGAAATTCTCATTTTCTTAGGATCAAGCTCTCAATAATTCAGCAAAAATCTATAATCTCTTTTGAAATGAAAAGAGTCAATAAGCCGCAGATTTAATAACCTGTGAATAAATGCTAAGGATTTAGACATGGCAAAGGACTTTATTTAGTAATATCAACAGTAGAAAACGAATGTTTTTTAGTTCTTAAAGGGAGAGAATTTCACATTGGCCCTAAATTAGATCTTAGAAACATCATCACTGGATACTGGTCTGGCTCCCTATCACTCCAGTGAAATATATTCCATTAGATGATTTCATCTTGATTGAGTATAATTTGTACAATTGTGCACTTGGAAAGCTCTTCAACGCAAGAAAGGAATCTTACAAAAAAGAAGCTATTACTAACTAGACTTGAAAGAACTAATGAATCATTCACTGGAAAACCTCTCTTGAACAAGTTTAACACCATTTGGATATTACCTTTTTTCATTTAAATGCAGGAATTAATTGTAAAGTGAATCTCACTCATACCCATTAAGTAGTAAAGAAGTGTGGTGTGATGCAGTTTACAGATACTTAAGACAACCAAAGAACAATTTTCACACCTCATTGCTACACATAAATGAGAGGTAAAATGAAATCTAAGGAATATAATAGGAGCCCTTTAGGCTCTTTGATCACTCATTATGTGGGTTTCCCCCCTACAGTACTACAGTATCACATTAGCTTCCCTGCTTTATACACCAGAACTAAACATGATTCAGATCAGATGGAAATGTTGTAGGTATTATTAGAACTCTGTAAACTCTTTCACCTCAAGTGATTGAAACAATCTAATTTTTCATTTGCACAATGTTTACTAAGTCATATTTCCCCAGACTTTTATTTCTCATTCATGTTAATGGGACCAATGTACATATAATAGAAGAATAATTTGGGTATTTGATCAATAAGTATACTTATTACACTATGAAAAGGTATCAGCTCAACTTTCTCTGTCTTGAATTTAAAAAAAAATGAATGAATGAAATATGTTGTCAGGGAATGTTTTCCTACAATTATGTGCATAGGCATGTAGGTAGATGGCTGACTGTATACATGTTCCTTTGTCCTAAAAAAGCAAAAATTATCTGCATGATTTGGTAAGATAATTAGTTTAAATTCAACTTTAAAAAATATTCTTACAACAAACACCCTGACGTTAATATGAAATGCCAGGTGCCTGGGTGGCTTAGTCAGTTAGGCATCCTACTCTTGGTTTCAAATCAGGTCATGATCCAACAGGTTGTGACTTTGAGCCTTGTGTTGGGCTGTGTGCTGCCAGCCTGGAGTCTGCTTGGGATTCTCTGTCTCTGTCTCTGTCTCTCTCTGTGCCCCTCCCATGCTCATGCACATCTGTGCATGCTCTCTCTCTCTCTAAAAAACAATAAATATTTTTGAAAAATAGATGAAGTGTTTCTGAACTAACAACAAATGTTACAGGGAATTATTATATTATTGTAGTCACTAAGTGTTTACTGTCCCCACATATAAAACAGACATGAGATCCTAATTCCCCATTTAACCATATGTGTAATCTTCACCAATTTGCTAACCTCAGTAAGACTCAGTTTGCTCATGTAAAATGGAAATAGTACTTCGCTATCTTCTTGATTTCTGGAATTAGGTGGGTTGATGCAAAGCTCTTAGATGAGTACCTGACATGGAATCAGTAACAGGAAGCTATCCCCCCACCCCACCAGATATTATTTAAATTCAAATTAGCTAACAGATAGTGCAGTATTGGTTTCAGAAGTGGAATTTAGTGATTCATCACTTAGGTGTAACACCCAGTGCTCATCTCAACAAGCTCCCTTCTCAGTGCCCATCACCCATTTGGTGCATCCCCCTCCAGCAATCCTCAGTTTGTTCTCTGTAGTTAAGAGTCTTTTATTGTTTGCCTCCCTCTCTGTTTTTATTTTTCCTTCCGTTCCCCTATGTTCATCTGTTTTATTTCCTAAATTCTACTTTTGAGTGAAATTATATGGTAGTTGTCTTCTCTGACTTATTTGCCTAGCTTAATACACTCTAGTTCCATCCGCATCATTAAAAATGGCAATTTTTATTCTTTTTTATGGCTAATAATCTCTCTCATATATATGTATACATACATATGCATATATACAAATATATATGAGATATATATTAGATATATTTTTTATCCATTCATTAGTCAATGGACATTTGACTCTTTCCATTTTTGGGGTATTGTTCATAGTAGTGCTATAAACATTGGAGTGCATGTGCCCATTCAAATCAGTATTTTGCATCCTTTGGATAAATACTGAGTAGTGCAATTGCTAGGTTGTAGGGTAGTTCTATTTTTAACTTTCTGAGGAACCTCCATACTGTTTTCCAGAGTGGCTGTATCAGTTTGCATTCCCAACAACGTGCAGTAGGATCTCCCTTTAGCTGCATCCTCACCAACATCTGTTATTTCCTGCGCTGTTAATTCTGAGACTGTGCTACTGATTTGTATTTCCTTGATGATGAGTGATGCTGAGTATCTTTTCATGTGTCTATTAGCCATCTGATGTCTTCTTTGGAGAAATGTTTGTCCATGTCTTCTGCCCATTTCTTCACTGGATTATTTGTTCTTTGGGTGTTGAGTTTGATAAGTTCTTTTTATATTTTGGATACTAGCCATTTATCAAGTGTCATTTGCAAATATCTTCTCCCATTTTGCAGGGTGCCTTTTAGTTCTATTGATTGGTTCCTTCACTGTGCAGAAGTTTTTATCTTAATGAAGTTCCCATATATCACTTTTTCTTCTGTTTCCCTTGCCTTCAGAGATGTATCTAGTAGGAAGTTGCTCCAGCTGAGGTCAAAGAGGTTGCTGCTGTGTTCTTCTCTAGAATCTTGATGATTTCCTCACATTTAGATCTTACATCCATTTTGGAGTTGTTTTGTGTAGGGTGTAAGAATGTGGTCCAGATACATTCTTCTGCATATCACTGTTCAGTTTTCACAGCACCATTTGTTGAAGAGACTGTCTTTTTCCCATTGGATACTGTTTCCTGCTTTGTTGAAGATGAGTTGACCATATAGTTGTGCATCCATTTCTGGGTTCTCTATTCTATTCCTTTGATCTAAGTGTCTTTTTTGTGCCAGTATCGTACATCTTGATGATTACAGCTTTGTAATATATATAATATAAATCCAGAATTGTGATGCCTTCAGCTTTGGTTTTCTTTTTCAACATGACATTGGCAATTTGGGGTATTTTCTGGTTCCATTTAAATTTTAGAATTGTTTGTTCTAGCTCTGGGAGGAATGCTGGTGTTATTTTGGTAGGGATTATATTGAATCTGTAGATTGCTTTGGGTAGTATAAGCATTTCAACAATAATTTGTTCTTCTAATCCATGAACATGGATGGTTCTTCCATGTCTTTGTGTCATCTTCATTTTTTTTCATAAGCATTCTATAGTTTTTAGTGCACATCTTTTACCTCTTTAATTCGATTTATTCCTAGGTATCTTGTGGTTTTGGTGCAATTGTAAATGAGATCAATCCCTTCATTTCTCTTTCTGTTGCTTCATTATCGATGTATAAAAATGCAACAGATTTCTGTACATTGATTTATATCCTATGACTTTGCTGAATTTATGTATCAGTTCTAGAAATTTTTTTAGTGGAGTCTTTCAGGTTTTCTAGAGTATTATGTCATTTGCAAAGAGTGAAAGTTTGACTTCTTTTAATTCTTTTCGTTGTCTGATTGCTAAGGCTAGGACTTCCAGTACTATGTTGAACAACAGCGGTGACTGTGGACATCCCTGTTGTGTTCCTCTCCTTAGGGGAAAAGCTTTCAGTTTTTCCCCACTGAGGATGGTTTTAGATGTAGGTCTTTCATATATAGCCTTTATGATGTTGAAGTATGGTCCTTCTATCCCTACTTTTTGATGGCTTTTATCAAGTATTTGTCAAATACTTCTTCTGCATCTATTGAAAGGATCATATACTTCATATTCTTTCTTTGATTAATGTGTTATGTACATTGATTGATGTGTGCATATTGAATCAGCCCTGCAGCCCAGGGATAAATCCAACTTGTTCGTGGTGAATAGTTATTTTAATATACTGTTGGATTCAACTTGCTAGTACCTTGTTGAGAATGTTTACATCCATATTCATCAGGGATATTGGTCTGTAATTCCCCTTCTTAGTGGGATCTTTGTCTGATTTTTGGAATCAAGGTAATGCTGGTCTCATAGAATGAGTTTGGAAGTTTTTCTTCCACTTCTATTTTTTTTAACAGTTTCAGAAAAGTAGGTATTAAGTTTTCTTTAAATGTTTGGTAGAACTTCCCTGGGAAGCCATCCAGCCCTGGACTTTTATTTATTGGGAGATTTTTGATTATTGATTCCATTTCTTTCCTGGTTATGGGTCTGTTCAAATTTTCTATTTCTTCCTATTTCATTTTTGGTAGTTTACATGTTTCTAGGAACTTATACATTTATTTCCAGATTCCACAATTTGCTGACATATAACTGCTCATAAAATTCTCTCATAATGCTCTGAATTTCTGTAATGTTACTTGTGATCTTTCTTCTTTCATTTGTGATTTTATCTATTTGTGTCCTTTCTCTTCTTTTGGTAAGTCAGGCTAGCAGTTTATCAATTTTGTTACTCTTTCAAAACACCAGCTCCTAGTTTCATTGAACAGTCTACTGTTTTATTATTTGTTTTTGATTTCTGCTCTAATCTTCATTATCTCCCTTCTTCTGTTGGTTTTGGGCTGTATTTACTATACTTTTTCCAGCCCCCTCAGATGTCAGGTCAGATTGTGTATTTGAGCCTCTTCTTGCTTCTTGAGGAGTACCTGTATTGCTATATACTTCTCTCTTATGACTGCCTTTGCTGTATCCCAAGATTTTGGACTGTTGTGTTTTCATTTTCATTTGCTTCCATGTATTTTTTTAATTTCTTCTTTAATTTCCTGATTAACACATTCTTTAGTAGAATGTTCTTTACCCTCCATATATTTGTGGTCATTCCAAATTTTTTCTTGTGGTTGACTTCAAGTTTAATTAATAGTATTCTGGTCTGAAAATATACATGGTATGATCTCAGTATTTTTGTACTGGTTGAGGCATAATGTGTTATTGCCTAGTGATCTATTCTAGAGAATGTTTCATGTGCACTTGAAAAGAATGCGTTTTCTGCTGCTTTAGAAAGAGATCTCTCAAGGCATCTCTTAAGTCCATCTGGCCCAGTGTGTCATTCAAAGCCATTGTTTCCTAGTTGATCTTCAGTTCAGATGATCTGTCCATTGCTGTAAGTAGGGTGTTAAACATCTCTATTATTGCTGTATTATCAATGAGTTTCTTTAAGTCTGTTATTAATTGATTTATATATTTAGCTTCTTCCAAGTTGAGAGCATAAATATTTACAACTGTTAGATCTTCTTGTTGGATAGACCCATTTATTATGATATAGTGGTCTTTTCATCTTCTAGCTGAGTATTTGTTTTAAAATTCAGTTTGTCTGATGTAAGTATGGATACTCTGGCTTTCTTTTGACATCCATGACCATAATAGATGGTTTTCTACCACCTTACTTTCAATCTGTGGGTGTCTTTAGGCCTAAAATGAGTCTCTTGTAAGCAGCATATAGATGAGTTTTATTTTCTTATACACTCTAATACCCTATGTCTTTGATTGGAGCATTTAGTCCATTTACCTTCAGAGTAATTATTGAGAGATATGAATTTAGTGTCATTGTTTACCTATACATTCACTGTTCCTGCATATTGTCTGTTTCTTTCTGGTCTTGGTTACTTTTGGTCACTCTTTCCACACAAATGTTCCCCTTTAATAATTCTTGCAAAGCTGGTTTAGTGTTCATGAACAACTTTAGTTTTTGCTTGTTTTGGAAACTCTTTAGCTCTTCTTCTATTCTGAATGATAGCCCTGTCGACATTCTTAGCTACATGTTTGGGAACCTTCTTTTCATTATTTTTATTTAAATATACAGTCATACTAATTAGATAACAGGAGTTTAAACCTGTTTTCTCTTAAAATATGAGTAAATGGAACTATTAATGAACCAAAGTATTCTACTATTACTATTAGGGACAAAACTAAATAAACAGATGTCGGTTCCTGATACATTAATGCTTGTTGTTGTATCTAGTATGTTGTAGTATTTACATGTCCAGTTCAAGTTGGGACAATGATGATGACGATGATGTTAATAATAATATTGGAAATTAGTTACCTAATAAACTATACTTGGTTATAACAGTTATGTTTCATTAATTTTTGCTTTAACTTAAACTAAAAGTGCTCATTAAAATGTAGTTTTTCTAAATTTTCTTGAAATATTATGTCATAAACAAGTTAAATATTAATTGTAAAAAGGTAAAAGTAGGGATAGTCTATGAATATTAATTCTGTGCTCTTCCATGTCAGCTCAGGGACTTCTGAATTTCTGAAGGTGTTCATAACTCCCTATCTGCAACCCCACTTCAAATGTTGCTATAGGATTACATGTCCCCCAATGTTCATAGCAGCAATGTCAACAATAGCCAAAACATAGGAAAAATCCCTGAGTACCTTTGAATTTACTACTGCAGCTTTTGTCTTAAAGGAGATTAACAAATTCTGAAAGTCATTAACATTAACAGAAAATCCTCTTGTTCACCACCTCATAGACAGAAATGGTGGAAGAACATTCATGTAAGAAGGAACTGGGAAGTAAATTTAGATACTTCTTTACTCATAGAGTTCTTTTTATTTACTGCAATCAAATGTAAAATAAAGGTATTAGATGACCCATATTACAAATAAGTTATATTGTAAGACACAAAAAAAATCTATGAGAAGGTAAACTAGATGTTAAATAATCATAGAAATAACTCACTCCCAAACGGTATGAAAGGGTGAGGTGAGATACTATTTTTAAAGAATATTTCTTTAGCAAGAACTCAACTCTGAGTCCAGTCTTTGAGGGGAAAAGGAAGGAGTGCTGCCTTTCCTAAAGAAGTTCTGACAAAAGGTTTAATATAATTACTTGAAGGACATGGTATGTTTCTCTTTCAGTGTGGAGAGAGGTAGAACAATGTCAGAGGAATCTAAAGAGCAAAAGGTTGTGGCTCCGGACCAAAGGCCTGGGAATTACTCCATTCACAGAGTTGGTTGAAGCAAGGATGCTGGCACATTTCCCTGAATCAGACACAGGTTCGCGAGGAAAGAAACATCATAGGCTTGTCTTGTGTTCTGTGCAAAAGGCTCCCTAGAAAGGTAGAGGGGTCTGATAAAGTAAAGGGTGGAAGATCACTAGATGTCCAGGACTGTTGGTAAAGTCCAGCCCAAAGAGAGAGATGTTTGCATGGCACCTCCAGGATGGGTTGTATCCAAAGAAACCATGAAATGACCCAAAACTGTCATTTTTAAAATTCTGCCACATTTCAGGGAACATAAAACAATTTCTTTCTTTTCTTACTCTAAACTGAGAAGGATCAGAATCAAGGATAGTAATATGGTGGACAGAAAATTAGAAGTTGACAAAAAGCCAATTTCCTTACAGAATTGCAAGAAAAAATGAAATGAGGCTTTTATCACAACAACAACTTATAAAACTGGGGGTTAAAATGATGAAGAAAAAGCCTTATCAGCAAAGGAAACCCAGAGTTGCAATATGGATGTTAAGAGTCTCAAGAAGGGAGGAGGCAACTCATTGGAATAGGAGTCCATATAAGATAAAGAATGAAGAATGTCTGACTTTCATGAGAGTACATTTGATGATTAGTATGAGTAGAAGTAATTTCAAACTGGAAAATGCAGTCTTTTCTTCCACTGGAGACATTTCTACTATTCTGGACGTTTTGAAAACCCTTTTAAAAATTAGAACTATTTCTGTTTCTATAATTTCTTTTCAGCATAAACTTGAGTGACTCACTCGTCTATGGAAAAAAATTTGTCTATTAAAATAATTAAAAAATAATAGTTAAAGAAATAATATTTACCTCATAAATGTTTGGATGTGACAAGATAATTTTCTAAGTGGTTGACAATTTAGTTTAACTTATTAGTCTTTGAAAATGTAAATGTCCTTATTAGAATAAGTAAATTTCAATATGGATTATTTAGACAGGTATTAATACATGTTTACTAAAAATTTCTAATTAAACTTTTGGTGTGGGTGCCATCCAGTAACATTCAAAGTGATTGATTTGGTTATTGGATGTATCCTAATTTTTTTTAAGAAATATTTTGGAGAAACTAAAAATTAATTCTAAAAATAACATCCTTAATGAATTTCTGCAATTAAGTTTTATTCCTTAAATGGGCAAGTATACAAATAAATAAGTAAAATTCTAACTCACTATACATTTATATACAAATAGCTAACTTACTACTAAGGCATATTTTCACAAAGGAAGACTATGAGTCAGTACTACAAATATTATCCTTATGTCCATAAACTGGTGCTCAATATGAGAGAAGAAGTAGTTCATGGAAAGTGAACCAAGAGTCTATTTAAACATTTACCATCTCAGTAATGACAGAGAGCAGCTAATCCCAATTAAAACTTAAACCAGTCTTATCAAATTTGAGGAAGGGTATGACAATATGTGTGATTAAAAAATAATACCCAATATAGCTAAGATTTAAGTCATAACTTTCCAATGGAATTTATACATTTAAATTATCTGATACAACAATTTGCAAAAACAAAAAAATGCCCAGGAGCCAATTTCATGAAAAAGAAAAATGCTCTTTAAAAAGATACTTTTAAATATCACCTGTAAACTATTTCAAAATTAAGAAAATCTGTGAGTTATTGGCATTTTATGGCTAATTAAAATATTTAAAATGCAGTGATATAATGTATAAGCTAATCAACTCAGACATATGCTAGCTTAAAATTAATTTGTCATACCCTACAATTCAACAAAATTGCACAGAATCATCCCTCAGAGAAAACACTGTATTTATCTCCATGATATTTTTAAATTAAGAGGTACTGTCAAATAGTTAATTGTTGAATAGAGCCTAAAAATACATATGTCTGATTGTCCAGGATGAATGTCCTGTCAATCACTGTTTGGTTTAATATGAGAAGATTATCTTTTAAAATATAACTGCATATTAAAATACATGTTATTTACAATGATGTTGCATTAGAATATTTTTATGCATGCCAGGGGAAAATTCAAGCCACTATTTGTCTCTTCACTCAGAAAATAATATAAATATATAATATCGTTCTTAAAGGATCGCTTAATTTTAAGGAATGATTTTCATGAAGTGCAATTACTGACCAAGTAATACTTTATGACTTTCTACTGAGATGTAAAAATTTATACAGCAAGCACTTCCTTTTTCTTTTTGTGAATAAAAGAAAGAGGAAAGTAGATAATGAAAATAGGCTGAATAGCGTATAACATACACAAACACACCAACAAATATATATGAATTATACATACCTTTATTCATACATTTGACCTGAACCTATCATCATAATACAGCTTTATTGATCATATTTATAGAAAAAGAAATCGAATAAAATAGAGATTTTAGAAAGACATTTTAGTCTGTTTTAAGATGTACTGTGGTTTAAATATCTGATTTGGCATTGTGGTAGCTAACCTCCGGGTGGCTGCCAATGATCCACTCCCGCGTGTACTCATAGCCTCTCTAGTCTTCTCCCACATTGTATCATTGTTGGTCTGTGTGTGTGACCAATAGAAAATGGTATAATAATGGTAGGTCATTTCTGAATTAGGTTATATAAAAATGCTGCAGCTTTCCTTTTACATAATGTTCTCCCCTCCTCCTCACTCCCTCCCTCCTTCTAGAAGAAGCCAGGTGCCATTTTATATCGTAGGGAGTTTCATCTGGTGGGCAACCAAGACATCTGCCAGCAACCTTGCAAATGACCTTGAGATGCTCCAGCACCAATCAAGTCTGCAATACTGACCAGCACCTTGATTATAACTCCATGAGAGATCCTGAACTAAACCACCCAGCTAAGCCATTCTTAAATTTCCGACTCAACATGTCAGATAATGGATGTTTAAGATACTAAGTTTGCAGGTAATTTGTTACACTGAAATGTAAAGATATGATTTGAAGATGATAGATATCAATGAAGATACAACTGTTGTTTGTGTTTTCTTTAATTTAGAAGTAATATTTTCAGACCAAAACATTTATAATCCATAGACTTACTTTGCCAGACTTGTTAAAAAATTATTTAACAATTTAATAAACAACTTTTATTTTTGAATAAAAGTCCAGTTTGTCAGTTTCAGATGTGTAAGTTTTTGTTAGTGGCTCAAAAAATCTACATATTAAGGCCCATTTTACCTATGTGGTCTTGTGTCTTTATCCTCAGCTGACCTATCTCTTCATAAAAGTTAATCACTGCTTTCCTCTCTTTGATGACAACTGGGACTTGTGAAATCTGTCCACCGACCCTTCGGGGATATTATATACTGTAAAGGGCAAGTTAGTAGTTGCATATAGTAATAGCTACTCACATGCTAATAGATTCTCCCCTCAGCTTTCATTCCCCATCAAGGGTTTTGAAAGCACTGCAATGCTCATACAAAATAAAACAAAGCCAACAACAACAACAAAAACCTCACAAGACTGTGAGCACAAAGATTTGAAAGAAACATTCAATGAGTTTTGTTTTTATACCTTCTGCCATCTTGAAAATATTTAGCAAGTAAGACAATACATAATCACCGTATTTTCTTTCTCTTCTATATTTTTTACATTGCATTGGTATTGCTGCACTTCCCTAAATATGCCAGCTTTGCAATATACTTCTATTTTACTTTAAATTTACTTATTGAAACATAGCAGCAAAAGGTCCAAAGTTACTTCTAAGCTAAAGGTCAGGTGTGACAATGCTTAAAAATAGGAAAATGTCCAAACAGAAAATCTCATGTATAAGACTAGTGACCTTTTTTCAAATAATGACATAATGTATTTTCTTCTGTACCAAAAGTACAATGTGCATGGCTAGTTGATTTAATGAATTTCACTGAAACTATATTTTGTTACACTATTTATAACAAAGAAAATTTGCTACACTTAATGTTGGTGTGAAAGAGAATCATTCAAATGAATTGTAACTATCTTATAGGATTTTGCTCATTTAGGATGCTACCTAATATTTTTCCCCCTTAAGGCTGATCTCAAATCCCCCCCCAAAAAAACCCCAAAACTGTTACTTAGATGTTAAAGAGAACCTACAGCTTGGAATGGAATAAATGACATATGAGATTACTTTTTTTTTTTTTTGATTAATCCCTATCACACCAGATATAGGAAAAAAAATTGGGTAGGGTGTAGATGGTTCAAAGGAATCAAAGGTAGGTCAGCTGTAAAAGTGAAGGTAGTTGCAAGTTTAGCTCTAGAAATTTATAAATCTATGTGCATATATGTCCATAAGATAATAGCATGGAATTTTAAATATGAAAAAGCTTTGTCTCCACAAATCTGCCCACTTCTCCAAATGAAACACAGTTCCCAGTGTTCATAGACTCTTCTCATCTTTAACCTTTAAATCTGGGATTGTCTATGATTTTCTTATAAAGAATACAATGTGTTTACAAGTGATAGCATGTGACCTATGAGGCCAATTCAGAAAAATATATTGCAGTTTCTGTCCTAGTCTCTTAGAATCCTATTGGAGGCCAGACACCATGAAAAAAGTTCGATTACTGTCATTACTCACATTGTGAGGAACTCCAAGCTACCTCATGGAGATGCTTTCATTCAGAAAACCTCCCAGCCAGCCAAGCCTTTCTTCCATCTTGGACTCTCCAGACCAACCTAAAAAGTACCGGTGAGCAGTTTTAGTTGACACGTGGAACAAGTGATTCACCTAGCCGATCTCTACCTGAATTCCGCACGCTCCAAATTGTTATTTTTAACTTTAAACATTTTTGTTACACAGTACTAGATAAACTAAGATAAAATCTGGTGCCTGGAAATGGGCAGTCAGTGTACCAAAACCTAAAACATTTAGCATTCGGTTTTAAACTGAGTAGTAAGTATGATCTGCAAAAGCCTAATGATAGCTTTTAGTGTCAACTGGATGAGCCTGGAGAAAATGGTTCATTAGAGCTTGAAGGACAGATAAGACAATGCTTTTGGAGATGGCAAAATAACACATTCTATGTAATGGTAGAGAGTGTGACAATATTGTCACTTAACATGAAAACACAGGAGTATCTATTAAAATCATGGACCTATGGAGATTTTCCAGAAAATACAGAATTAAAATATCTAGGATCTTTTATTTGTCTATGATAAAATATTAAAAACATCTATTATGAACTAAATAATAAATTGTTCAATTTTGAAAAGAATATGAAGTGAATACAAAGAAATGTGATTTCTTAAATTGAAAAATAAGATTGTTTCTTTTCACGGTCTCTGCTCACCAAATATTTGCAAAGTATGAAATGCTTCCAGACCAAAAATCAAATCCCAGATGGTGCTATACGGTCTACCTGTGTTACTACTTCAGAAAGGTCTGTGATAGAACACATAACATTCAAGATAGACAAAAGCACTTCTAAGAGTTTTTAATATAGAATTTATATGCCACAAAGTCAACACTTTAAAGTATATAATTCAGAGGTTTTAGTATATTCACAAAGTTGTATAACTAATACGTAATTTCAGCACAGTTTTGTCACCACAAAAAGAAACCCCATATACATATCCATATCCCATTCCATAAGCCCATACTTTTCATCTCCCTAAACTATTCCTTGACAACACCTAATCTGCCACCTTTGTGTCTCTATTTGCCTCTTGTGGACATTTCTTATAAACCGTATAATGTGTGGCCTTTTGTGCTGACTTCTGTTCCTTAGCATATTTTCAATGTCCAGCAGTGTTTTGTTATATAGCATGTATCAGTGCTTCATTACTTTTCATAGCTGAGTAATATTACATTGCATGAATATAAGGTATTTTGTTTATCCATTCACCAGTTCATGTCATTTGGGTTGTTTCCACATGTGGACTACTGTCAACAGTGCTGCTATTCCTGAACAAGTTTCTGCATGGATAAGTTTGCATTTCTCCTGGGTATATAACAAGGAACACAGTTTATCAACAATTCTTCTAAAACAGAGAGGTACACATTTTCCATCTCTATGAGGACATTACACTTATACCAAACCAGACAAGCACAGCACAAGAAAGGACGCTACAGACCCGTATCTCTCACAAGCATAGATGCAAACACCCTCAACAAAATGCTAGCAATGCAAATACAGCAACATAAAAAAGGATTCATATGCCATGGATTAGTGGGAAATCAGATTCTCCCCTTTCCCAGGGTTTGTTTTTGCTGCTCTTTGTTGCAGTTATTGTTTATCTTGTGACTTTTCTGAATTAAATCTCTGAAGTCTTTCTTCTTTGTCCTGAGAGGCCACTGAATTATCTAATTGTTAACCTAATGGTCAGCTAATACTTGGACACAGATTTTCTTAAATCCCAGGCTCTGTTGAGGTGCTCTGTATACATATAATGGAATCCCTTACACACTTGATGAGAAAGTATAGAACTCTGACTTAGTCTGCACTTCCTGTTCATTCACAACAGTAAGGGCAACTGGAAGTGAGACTACAGGGCCATTTTAGGTCTACACTGAGCATGTGCACTGGCCTGGGCATGTGCACTGTCTAACACATGTGTGTGGCCTTATAGATATCTAAAAATATCTTAGGTATACATTTTTTTTTAATTTTTTAACATTTGTTTATTTTTGAGAGACACAGACAGATCATGAGCAGGGGAGGGGCAGAGAGAGAGGGAGACACAGAATCGGAAGCAGGCTCCAGGCTCTGAGCTGTCAGCACAGACCCCAATGCAGGGCTTGAACCCACAAAGCATGAGATTATAACCTGACATTTAACTGACTGAGCCACCCAGATGCCCCTGAGCTTTTCCAAGTTCTCTATGGATGAGTCATTTCCAGTCTATGCTATCTATGTATCACCATTATATGTTCTATACAATCTGTCCCCTTACTTTCCAGGTGTTAAGTGAGATATATTTTATTCAAAGAATTCTACCTCAGAAAACTCTTCCATGCCTGAATCTAATTTGAACAATGACATTACAGATTTAAATCCGGAGCCTCATGCTATAATAGGAAAATGCTTTGGGGGATTTTCAATTCTTACATTAGGAGTGGTGTAAATGATTGCAAACCAAAGGTGTACCATGTAGCCAGTCTTCAATCAACTTCCAATGAACATCTCTGTGTAGTGTATACTTTTATAGCTCTGTGTAGGTGTGCCCCCTCTTTAAATCTAGAAGTAAGAGAAGTGGCATTTCATGACTGCAGTTAGGTTAGAGGAAGTCTTGAAAAATCTGCTATGGTCCCTTGGAATATTCTCAGGGAAACTGGCCAGCATGCAGGAAGTCTCCTTGCTCTAAGACCATCATGATATGAAGAAGCTCTAGTTAGCTATGTAAAGAGGCTACATGAAAAGATAAGGGACCACCCCCAGCTGTCCCAGATACTCCAGCCCAGTCACCAGAACCATAAGGGAAGAAACCGTTTGCAAATCCAGTTATCTAATTAAACATTCATAGGACTGTAACTCATCAAAACACAGCAAAAACACAGCCCTGCTGAATCTAGTCAAAGCAGAAAATCATGAAAGATGATATTATACTTTTACTTTATACATTACATTTTGTAACGATGTGTTAAACAGAAATAGAACATATTTTAACTTTGCTAACAAAATTTGTAAGGAGAAATATGTTGACCAGTGACAGTCATGAAATACATAAAAGGGAATGTTGGATGATCATTTACTGGAGAATTAGAACTCAAGGTCAAAATCAATCAGGACAGAAATTATGTGATAGTATTTTTAAAAATGTAGAGCTAGAGAGGCCCTACCTGGCACCTAATTAAAAGATCACTGTAATGTAAGGAAGATTAGGTTAGCTCTATGGAGAGGCTGAATGCAGAGATGCCTGGCCAGTCACGAGTAGAAATACATAGATGCTCTAAAGTGTAAATTAAAAATTTTTTTCTTTTATAGTTTATTGTCAAGTTGTTTTCCACGTAACATCCAGTGCTCATCCCAACAAGTGCCCTCCTCCATGCCCATTACCCTCCTTCCCCTCTACCCCTCTCCCATCAGCCCTCAGTTTGTTCTCCATATTCAAGAGTCTCTCATGGGTTGCCCCCTTCCCTCTCCCCAACTAATTTTCCTCCTTGCCCTCCCCCATGGGCCTCTGATAAGTTTCTCCCGTTATACTTATGAGTGAAAACATACGGCATCTGTCCTTCTCTGCCTGACTTATTTCACTTAGCAGGACACCCTCAAGTTCCAACCACATTGGTACAAATGGCCAAATTTCATTCTTTCTCATTGCCATGTAGTATTCCTAAATGTAAAATTTAAGACTAGATTACTTATGTTTAGATATATGGCAATCTTGAAACATGAAAATGACCAATGATAGAAGGATTTGTAGGTGGAAGGATTGTTGTGTGGTGGCTACAATGTAGATTTTATAATTAATTGACCTAAGTCCAAATCATTGGTTTGCCACTCACCAGCCATGTAAAATTGGGTAAGAAATAATATATATTAACATCTAGTTGTCCATTCATTGCTTTATTAGTTATATGCTGTGACTCTATCCTAAAGTAAACTCTATTCTCAATTTTAACAATATAAATGTACTTTGTCTCTTACTAAATTTTAATTACATGGAGATACACATAAAATATGTGTTATTTTGTTCCAAGCTTCCTTCACTTAGTGTTATATTTGTAATTTATATCCATTTTATCCCATAGAGTTATAGCTAATTCATTGTTCAAAGTTTTATTGAATTCAATTATATAAATACATAACAATTTATTTCTCCATTTTACTATTAGCGGAAATCTCTGTTTCCAGTTTTGAACTACTGTGAATAATGTTGTGATTATCCTTCCTGCATATGTCTTATTGTGCATGTACAAATACACTTCTATTGAAATACAATTGCTGAGTCAGAGAATGGGTCTATATTTACCTCTTAAAAATAAGAAGTCAATTTTATAAAAAAGTGGTACAAATTTCAAATTCTTCAAAGCTGTATGAGACATTGTTGCTCCATAGCCTTACCAACATCAAAATCTCCATCTTAAGTTTTAAGTATCAGATATTTTAATTGCTAATTCCATTTCCCAATAAGAATACTACTCTGAGGGTTGTATGGTAGGTGATATGTCTATGTAACATTATTTTTTCATATCCTATTTTTTAACAGTAGTGGCATGAAGTGTAAGTTTTTATCAGAGGACATCTATCCAAGTGGACCAAAATGATTAACTATTTATCATTTCTTTTTTAAATTTTAATGTTTATTTATTTTTGAGAGAGAGAGAGTAAAAGAACATGATCAGGGGAGGGGCAGAGAGAGAGGGAGACACAGAATCTGAAGCAGGCTTCAGGCTCTCAGCTATCAGCACAGAGTCTGACACAGGCCTGGAGCTCATGAACTGCAAGATCATCAGATGCTTAACTCACTGAGCCAACCAAGTGCCCCAACTATTTTGCTATTTTTAAGTTTTCCGTGTACTCCCTGAATTTTCCTGTTTTTCAAAATAAGCAACACTCAGAATAAAATAGGGTTATCTACAGTCAATATACATTTGTAGCACTACAATGATACTGATGGAAGTTGAATGCCAAGTCAGTAATGCCATGTAGGTACATCTTGAAGTTGAATTCTCACCAACTGGCAGTGAGTAGAGGTCCTTCCCACATTATTGGCACAGTCAAATATGAAGGGAATGTATTCTCCTTACTTCAAATATGTCTGATCAGCCATGCCCATCCCGCCCCCTGCCAATTTATTTCATGAATCCTGGGAGCTAACTTTAGAGTTCTGCTTAAAGCCCCTGCCCCAGTATCCCTGTCCCCAACTTTTTGGTGGGCATCTTATTTAGCCTATCTTAATTCTGCCTCATTCAAAGTCTCATAGAAACTAAGCATTTCATACTTTGAAAAGGGCTATGTTTAGTATTCAAATTTCTAGGATTACATGGAAATGCTATTAACTCTGGCACAAGAATATATAAATATCTAATACTCAAGTCCAAGCCTAATTCTTGCTCCTGTTTGTTCCTAATCAAACAGCTCTCAGTTCTGCCCCTTCTGCAGATTTACTTTTACTTTCTCAACAGATGCATTATGGGCAAAGTCCAGTTACCATGCAATTCTAGATTTAAGAACTCCCATCAGCAAAGCAAGCAAACCAATGCATATAGAAATAGGTAATATGGAGATAGAGAGGTAGACAATCCACAAAGGGCTCTGTTATTGGCCTTGGAGCCAGTGAAATAAGCTACTCATATATGTAGGTTATGTGTCCTGAATTTCTTCTTGTCACCTGTAGTTGAATATAATATTTCCATTTCATGATTGACTGCTGTTGAATGACTCCTTCTCTGTGCTTTCTGATATTACCCAAAACAGGAAAGGTATTGCTAGTCCCAGGATTATCAGTTGTTCATAGCTAGGGTAACTGTTTACCAATGTCCATGGTAATAAGCTGGCAATTGTCTTTCCATAGGTCTGGAAAACACCCTCAGCCTCTTTTGAGATATCTGAAGCTTTTGAGCACAAATCCTTAATGATTTATGCTGAACACAATATCCAGTTTTTGCCGACATCTCCAGTGAGCATGTCCTACTTGCAGACAATACTAAATTAGCTGATCATCAGGTAAGAAGTTTCAAGTGGATATTTTAGTGTTTGTTTTTGTTCAGGGCTCCATTCAAATTCACTTTATTTCTGGTGTTTCTGTGAATTGGGATTAATACAATCTTTAAGGGAGAAATATGATTTCACAAAAACCCAAACCATCCACCTGTCTTTGGGCATCCTGTTTAGTGGCAAAATCAGTAAAGATATTCATTCATTTATCACCGTTTGCAGGATATCTCCTTCTCCAGGCAATTTTATTCCTCAAAATTCAACACATTGGAACAGCTTTATATTTTAGCTGTATTTATCAGACAGACATTTCTTGTCATATGAAAGACTTAAATTCTCCTGTATTCTTTCTGGCTAGGGGGCAATTATCATGATATCATCAGTGCAAGGAGCCAATTTGCTCTTGATGGTTATCAGAGTTCAGATGCCACTACAGTAAATTATTATATATGCCTTTGAATTTAAATATTCTTGTGGAAAATCCTTACATATATATTGAACACCATGCCACAAAAATGCAAGTAGTGTTACACTGGATTCCAAAAAGATACTAAAAAGAATGCATTACCTAAATCTATTATGGCATACCAATCATCTATGGCCGGTTACACTTCTTGTACAGTCGTTACTATATTGGTTATGGTATAAACAAGGAGGAGAACCACTTTGTGATATCCTCCAATAGCTATTCTCATATCCCACAAGTGAATGGGATTTAATGCTCCTACTTTGATCATTTCCTTCATAAGAAAGATGAGTCTTGTACTTTTAGAATTCTACACTGCTTAATTTTCTTACAGAAAAATGCTTAGGAAATACAAAGATTCCCATTCAGCATGTCCCAATTAAAACTAGATAGCATCCCATTTGCACATAATATCAATTGCAATTTCACATTCAGGTAGGAGCAACAGAATCTTGGAATATATTCTCCAGACACATTTTCCAATCTATAGCTAACCCTCCACCTCTACATTACCTCTAGTTTTCACATAGAGACCTGTGAGAGCACTCTCTTCTCCTGTGGGATCATTGCCCTAGTAATCCCCAGAAATTTTTTACACTACTTCCAGATCATCTCACCCATGCAACTGTGGAAGGCTGTGGATCTTCTGCTAGGTTATGCAGGATCAGATCATAACTTTTCTTCAATCATTGTACATTTTATTTCTTTATCTAAGAGAGTAAATTCAGCACCATGTTCAAGTATTTTCTGATCTAAATTACAACCTTATAACAGATTTAAATTTATAAAAGCTTGGCTATATAGAATTAATTCGATTGGTTACTTAAGAAGTGCCAATATATCATTTGGGAGACCATGTTTTGGATACTATGGACTGAATGTTTGTGCCATCCCAAAATTCATATGTTGAAACCCTAATCCCTAGTGTTGTAGCATTTGAACGTAATAAGTCATAAGAGTAGAACCCTCATTATAGAATTAGAGACTAATAAGACAAAGGTGCTTGCTTCTTCTCTCTCCCCACCATGTGATAATAAAACAAGGCAGCTATCTGTAAATCAGGAAGAAAGCCCTTACCAGAGCCTTGATCTTGAACTATCAAAGGTTCCAAAATGTGAGAAATATATGTCTGTTGTCTACGTCACTCAGTCTATGGTGATGAGTTATAGCCACCAGAATTGATAGCTACAATAGGAAGAAATCTCTCTTATGTCCCAAATTTGATAACGTGCTTTCTATTGGCAATATAATTAATTTTCCTTTTTTATTTTTCAATAACTATTTGCCATCTTCACTGTCTGAATAGCAAATATTCCTATCATATGCACTCCTTTTTTTCAGACAGAATAACTAAACTAGAAAATGAGTTCCTGCCTCTTGAATATTTTCTTGGCACTTATTAGCAGAGTTATATATATACAAGGACCCCAAAAGTGGTGGAGAAGCAGGGAACTGACTGTATGACAGCTTCTATTACAGTCTGTGTCAACAACCTTAGTTTAGACATGTATCCTTATCATCATACAGCCAATTTGGGGTACCAAGAAGTGTGATACTTCTACTTTGTCAAAAAAAAATGGATTCCAGTTGCTAGATATGGAGAAGGACAGTTTCTCCTCTTGGGTAAGTGTGGAAACCCACTGTGACAGATTAGTTTTCATATCACCCATAATGGCCTGCTCACAAAAGCTTATAGACACTTAGGATCAGTCCACAACCCAAATAATCCCTTTAAATCAGCATTATCCAGTATTACTGATATGACCCTCCCTCCCCAAAATAGTTTGTTCTAAGAATTCATGCTGACAAGGATTAGTCTTCCACTATGTTTTCTTCACAAAATGGCCTTTAACAGAATACCCTCTGGATTCCACAGCCTGAAGGAAATCAGTGGTTATAAGTGATTTACTTTTCCAGTAAATATGTACGTTAAAATGGCCACTGAAGCATGGGAAAGCTTTCAGCAACCAGAAAATCTGATCTTAATTCATTATGTGCCAATATTCTTGTTTTCTCCTTTAAAGGTCCAGTTTTCACCAAAACTGATATTAACAGCTAGAAATAGTGTTTTTTGTTAATTATTCTTCTGCTTCACATTCATATTCTGTTCACTTAGTTAATTCCTTTAGGTCTAAATCCATTTCCTTTAAATTGCACTGGTAAGATTTTTATTCATATTCTGTCTCCAGGCCTTTGCCAACTAATACCAAGGATAGAGTTATCCCTCCATTAAATAATCCTAGTACTTTTGTTTCCTTTCCACTCTTAAAACATGTACCATAGCCATAAAGATTTATGGGTGTGAAAAGCAAGGTAGAATTGTCAAAGTTGACTTACACAAATCATAGGGCTCACCTCCACTGGTCTGTTTGACTATTCCTACAGAAATACGGCACTGATTTTATTGCTGTAATTTTACAATGAGTTTTGATATATCATGGATCTTGTATTCTTGTATTCTTTTTTAAGTTTATGCCTGCTAGTTTTGGTCTCATGTAATCATATAAATTGTAGATTTGGCTTGTAAATTTCTAATAAATTATATTTGCATTTGACACAAGACTGTACTGAGTCTATAGATCAATTTGGAGTGAAGAGACATTTTTATAATATTGGGTTTTCCCACCAAAGAAGGTATTTCCTTTGTTTAAATCATAATAAAATAAAATAAATTGAAACATGAAAGATATTAGCTTATATTTTTCCTTTTAAGTAATGTTGTTCTCTAGGTTATATTTGCCTATCTTATTAAAGCAATGCATGTACAGCCTTTACCACTATCAACATCCTGCACCTGAGTGTTAAATTTGTCACAATTATCACAATGTCAAACAATATTGACATATTTTTATCATCAAAATTCCATAGTATTCATCAGGGCTCACTCTTAGCATTGTACATTCTATGAGTTTTCAGGGATGTATAATTACATGTATCTACCATTTTGGTTTCATACATAATAATTTCAGTGCACTAAAGATCCTCTGTGCTCTGCCTATTCCTTCCTTCCCCAACCTCTGGCAATCTATGATCTTTGTACTATCTCCAGTTACTACTCTTACAGAATGTCATCTAGTTATAATCATACAGTAGCCTTTCAAATTGATTTTTTCACTTAGTAATATGCATTTAAGATTCCTCTATGCCTTTTTGTGTCTTGAGAGTCCATTTCCTTTTAGCATTAATAATATTCTGTTGTCTGGAGGTGCCACAGTTTATTTATCCATTCCTTACTGAAAGACATCTTGGTGCTCTCTAAAATTAAAAAATAGATATAAAGTTCCAAGCTTTGACTCCAGTGACCCAATCTTTCCTTCCTGGTAGATGAACCTTTTCCTTCTTTGGGGTTATGAGACACTGACTAGTGTCACTCCTCTATTCCAGTCCTATGCAGCACTCAGCTTCCTGGCAAGTACCCCTTTAAATAGAATCAATGTTGCCTGACCTTTTTCTCTTCTTGTGTGCTTCCAGGCCAGGGCTCTCTGCCTCTTCCTCAAATGCTACAAAATATCAGTAAAGTTCATTCACCAGACTGAGTCAGTGCTGGCGGGACTGATCCCTACCTGCTTTACCTTGACATATCCTTTGTTACACTCTTCCTTCAACTGTACTTGCTGTTTTACTTGTCAATAATCTTGGTCTCTGAGCCATGTCCAGCCATGACTGCTTCCAAATGTGGAACTTTGATTCACTGGTTCCTGTTATCCTGTCTCACCAACCCACACACCTGCATCATTACTCTCCAGTCAGTGGAAACAGATAACCTCACATTAGTCCCCTGTTGTCATTTTTTTAAATAACCTTATATTAAGTTTAGTATTAGGTGATGTCGGCCTCATAATAGAAATTGAGAGCTTTTCCTTTGTCTTCAATTTGCTGCAACAGTTTGTGTGAAAAGTCACATGACTTTTTTCTAAATTTTAGGTAGAGTTTCCCAATGAAGCAAATTTACGCTGGAATTTTTAATTGTGGGAAAGTTTTTAATTAAAAATTCATAGTTACTCATTATGAAACTATTAACACTGTTTCTTCTGGAATGTTGAAATTTTAAGTCAAAGAATTTTCCATTTATCTTTGTCTATTTTATCAATGTAAAAATTACTGGCATAATATTCCTTCTAGTATGCCCTTATTATCATTTCAATATCAGAATTAACAATGTCACCTGTTTCATTCCTGATAATGGGATTCTGATCAGATGCTGTAGATTGATTACTTTTATTGGTAATTTCAAAGAATCCACTTTGGGTTCATTAAGTATCCCATTTTTTTTGTTTCCTGTTTTATTTCCATTTTAATTATTTCCCTTGATTACTTTAAGTTTAGTTTTATTTTACTTTATAGTTTCTTAATTTGAAGTTGAGGTAATTGGTATCAGACCTTTCTTATTTTCTAATACATAACATTTAATCCTTTCTTTAAGTTTTCTTCTAAGTAATGCTTTAGCTGTATTTCAAAATTTGTGATCTATTGTGCTTGAATTTTCATTTAGTTCACATTTTGATTTAATTTTGTTCATGCCCCCATAATTCTACATTGACTTCTTTACTCCTCACTGACTTTAAACAGATTTTTACAAGTGCTTTGTCCATCTTTTCCAATTGACCTCAATAAGGTTTGGTTCAAATTATTTAGCCCACCTCATTACAAGAAGGGGTCCTCCTTGATACTCTTATCTTCTTATCCTTTCTCTCTCAGTCTGTCCAATTGCTTTAAATATTTGCTATTGCCTCCAAAATTTCTTATTCCAGGGTTTAATTTTTACCTATATATAATTGCCTATTTGATATATTATTAGGTTTTTTAAATGAATCATAAATAAAGCATACTTCAATGTAATAAAGCTATACATAACAAACCTACAGGTAACTTTATACTCAATGGTGAAAAACTGAAAGCTTTTCCTCTAAGATCAAGAACAAAGTAAGAATGCCCAATCTCACCATTTCTACTCAGTGTAGTACTAGAATTCCTAGCCAAAGTAATTAGGAAAGAAAAAGAAATAAAAAGCATTCAAATTTAAAAGAAATAAAATTGTCTCTCTTTATAGATGACATGATCTTATATATAGAAAAACTTAGAGGTTCCAAAAACACTGTTAGGACAAATAAACAAATTT
The DNA here is from genome assembly GCF_006229205.1 of Suricata suricatta. Classification (NCBI taxonomy): domain Eukaryota; kingdom Metazoa; phylum Chordata; class Mammalia; order Carnivora; family Herpestidae; genus Suricata; species Suricata suricatta. The sequence goes on along the minus strand of NC_043705.1, from coordinate 72,855,415 downwards.
AGTAAAGTTGCATGATAGAAGACAAAAATCAGTTTTATTTCTATTCATTAACAATGAACTATTTGCATAATAAATTAGGAAGACAATCCCATTTACAATAGCACCCAGAAGGAATAAAATGCTTAGGAAGAAAGTTAACTAAGAAGGTGAAAGACTTGTACACCAAACAGTACAAAACACTGATGAAAGCAATTACTCTAGCAAACAAATGGAAAGACATCCTGTATTTATTGATTGGAAGACTTACTATTCTTTTTTTTTTTTTTGACTTACTACTCTTAAAATGTCCATACTACCCAAAGCAATCTATAGATTCAATTCAAATCCTTATCAAAATACTAATGGTATTTTTTTCTGAAATAAAAGAAAATAATTCTATGGTTCAAGTGGAACCACAGAAGACCATGAATAAATATATCAATCCTGAGAAAGAAAAACAAAGCTGGATACACCTTACTTTCTGACTTCAAAATATACTAGAAAACTATAGTAATCATAACAGTACAATATTGGCATAAAGACAAATTCATGGAGCAATAAAATAATCTAGAAATAAATCTATGCATACATGGTGAACTGGTCTTTGTCAAACTTGCCAGAAATACAAATTAGGAAAGGATACCCTCTTCAACAAATGGTGCTGGGAAAACTAGCTTTCCACATGCAGAAGAATGAAACTGGACCCCTATTTTATACAGTTATATATTCACAAAAACCAACTCTATGAGTTCCTGGGTGGCTCAATTGGTTAAGCACAGACTCTTGATTTCAGCTCAGGTCATACTCTCATGGTTCATGGATTCAAGCCCCGTACCATCACTGCAGAGACTGCTTGGGATTCTCTCTCTCCCTCTCTCTGCCTCTCCCCTGCACTCACCCGCTCTCTCTCTCTATCACTCTCTCTCAAAATAAATAAATAAATAAATAAATAAATAAATAACCAACTCAAAATATATTATAGGCTAATATATAACTTGAAACTAAAATTGCAATAAATAAATAAGTAAATAAAGGAAAAGCTTTATAACATTAGTCCTGCCAATGATTTCATGAATATGACACCAAAGGACAGGCAACAAAAGCAAAATTTGACAAGTGGAACTACATTAAATTAATTTTAAAATATTTATTAAATTTTTGAGACAGAGAGACAGAGTGTAGCAGAGGAGGGGCAGAGAGAAGGAGACATAGAATCTGAAGCAGGCTCCAGGCTCTGAGCTGTCAGCACAGACCCTGAAGCAAGACTCAAACTAATGGACCACACACAAGATCATGGCCTGAGCTAAAGTGAGATGCTTAACTGGCTAAGCCACCAAGTGCCCCATGGACTACATTAAATTTAAAGGCTTCTGCACTGCAAAAGAAACAATTTAAAAAATGAAAAGACAACCTACAGAACTTCTGAAGAAAAAAATTTTCAAACCACATATCATATCTAAAATACATTAAAAATTTCATACAGCTTTTTAAAAAATTCCTGCTTTAAAAATGGGCACAGGAACTAAATAGACATTCTTTGAAGAAGACATCCAAAGATCCCACAGGTACATGAAAGTATGTTCAATATCACTAAACATCAGAAAAATGTAAATCAAAACTAGAGTGAAATATCACCTGACACCTGTTAAAATGACTATCATCAAGAAGATATTCATCAAAAATATTGGCTTCTGGCTGTCTCTATCTAAATTGTCCATTAGGACTCCAATGACAATATGTTGAAAACTTAAGTAATCATATCCCTTACTCTCATCTCCCAAACTATAAAGAGAATAGATAAAATCTTTTCATTCTCCTTCATTTCATATTTTTATCAATGTCATTCAAACAATAAACCTTGCCATCTGAAATCCTGCTTTATCACCATTTTGAATATAACCATTTATCCCTAAATACTGTTTTTCTATCTCTAAAATATTTTACATTTTACTGCTCCAGTTTACCTCTTCAGCATCTTTTCATAATTATATTATTGTTAGAGCTTTCTCACTTATTTCTTATGTCAATCCTTTTCTTGCTTCTACTCTATTTTCCATAGCACTGCAAGACTAATCTGTCCAAGAAATAAAACATTTTGCTGCACCCAGTAATTTCTCCTGCTCTCTAATGCAATGTATTTATGGTGTCCAACTACTCAAGAGTAAAGGAAAAGTTCAATCAGCATCATCTGCCTAACTTCAGTTTTGACTGCTTTCTGTAGTATTGCATACATGTAACTTATTTAATCATCTCTTCAACACATTTAGTGAATGCATATTAAAATCCAGGGATTATGCCACCCAGGTGATACACAATAAATAGGATGCTATCTCTACCTTAGTCTGCACAAATAAGAAACCTCAAAATGTAAATAGAAAAATCACAGCACAAAATAATTCAATTTTTGGATATGAACATAATTTTATGGCAACAAGAGATACTGAAAACAAGCAAAAACCTCTGCATTTACAAGTAGGATAAGGTTCATAAAGGTTTGAACTGATTCTGGAAGAATAACTATGAGTATATGCAAAGAAATGGGAGTCAGTTTTTTAGAGGAAAAGAAAATGATATTCGTCAAAATACAACTCAAAACATTGAACATGGCAGAGAAGTAATGAAATTTCAATATTCTGGGGACTTGATGCATATAATAAGAAAACACAGTGAGATAGAATCTTAGAAGGAAGAAAAAGGGCCAAGGGGATCACTCATTTCCATTTCACTGGTATTTTTCTGCATGTATTTCACAAGTAGATAACATTATGATTTTGATTACAGATAATAAATATGGGTAATCATATTAAGAAAATAATAGTCTGCCTTTGGCATGAAAATATTTAAAATTATTTGTGAACCTGAACATATTATTTTTATAGAAAATCTGAGTAAATGTGTCTAGTAGGTAAAATTATAGGAGATTAAAATATTTAATGAACACAGGGTATGACTTCAATTCTTAAAATACATTTAAATAAAATTATTTCCTCTAGAATTATCAATTTAATATAAATTTGAAATTTAAAAACAAACCTCTAGATATTTAAAGGTGATGCTTTGAATTGAAAAGGATATTATTAAATGCTAAATTCAGAAAACATGAAATTTAGTATACTAGTTAGAATTATTAGCCTATTTCAAGAGCTATTCTTTAGCATTGGTTATTTATATCTTTGCACAATATCATAACTCTGCCTTTCCTTGGGAGGTACCCTTTCTGTTACAAAAACGTTTAGGTTTATTAGGTGGATTTCCCACCTGATAACTAAACTCCATCTTTTTGTGAATGAAGTACTACTTGTGCACCATGACATTCTTCACTATGCTTCATTGAGATAACTGTGTAATCCTTTTTGTTTCCTTGAAACAATATTTATTTCATCTTTTCTACTCAGTTCCATTGAAATTTCAGCACTTAATATATTCTGTCACATCTTTTTAATGTATGTTCAAATCAGGGGGAAAAATAAACAATGGTATCTCTTACCCTTAGAAGGGAGGGAGAGTTTTTCCCCCCAGTATGATTAAAAAATAAAGTATGGAATCCCTAAAGCCCAAAGGACATAAAGTTCTAATCCCTTGTGATGAATGTCATTTTTACCTCCTAAAAGAAATTATCAAGAAACTGTCTTTTAAGTGAATATTACAGACTTTCCCACAATGTAGTACATATACCTCAGGAGTCATCTCAGAAGACTCACCATAGTTAATAAATGGCCATTTTTTACCTCATTAGTTTTGAATTTATTTTAATATTTACTAGAAAATTTTAACTATCAAATAAATGTTTTCCCAAATATTTTCACTTAAGATGAGGCAATAATCATAAGTTTAAAATAACTGATGTATTAATTTAAAAAAATCAAATAAGTAAGAAGATGTCAAATGATACCAAAAATAAATACATAAGTAGAGTGATATGCAGTAAAGGAAAGGTTGTAATCCTGCATAAAGATGACTAAATTGTTAGCAACAATGTTAAATAGACAGAAATCAATTTTTAGACAGTTTATGACTGAGATAAAATATACTTGCCACAACATAGAGTTCAATGGTTAATAATTATTATCATTGTTTATTAATCATATACAGAAATGGCCTGGGAATTAAGTGAAAGCACCATATTATCTCAAGAAACATCTAAGTATACAGATTAGATTACTCCATTGGATGATGACATGACTTTTGTTTTTGTTTCCTTAAGTTCTCAGCTCTGTTATCCTGAGTTAGAGGCAGATTTTAGTTATTTGTTTGAAAGTCACATAAGACAGAGATACTTAGAGATTTCCAAGTGAATTCAAATGCATTTCTTCTTTTTTAAGTTAATCTATTTATTGAAAGAGAGAGAGAGAGAGAGAAAGGGGGTGGAGGAGGGAACAGAGAATCCAAAGTGGGCTCTATGTTGCCAGCAGAGACCCTTATGCAGGGCTTCAACCCATGAACCTTAAGATCCTGATCTGAGCCAAAGTTGGACACTTAACCGACTGAACCACCCAGGCACCTCTCAAATGCATGTCTTCTTAAAGAAAACACAATTACAGGGGAAGAAGAGAAGAAGAAAGAAGAAAGAAGAAAGAAGGAGAAGGAGAAGGAGGAGGAGAAGGAAAAGGAGGAGGAGGAGGAGGAGGAGGAGGAGGAGGAGGAGGAGGAGGAGGAAGAAGAAGAAGAAGAAGAAGAAGAAGAAGAAGAAGAAGAAGAAGAAGAAGAAAATATTCTCTCCTTTTTGTTTTAACATTGGTAAATAGGATAAAATACAAGCACTACAACCTTGAGAATTTGCTTTCCACCTTGTGTGAAAATAGGAGAACACTGTGTGTTTCTTGGTTACAGAGGTAGGAAAACTAAATCCCAGACAGACTGAGTCCCAGGTTGTTGTGACAAACTAGTTTTAAACACGGGTTTCCTAACACCTAACCCAACACTGTTTTTACTCTGACATTTTCAATTATGAGAAGGAAGATTAAATTTTTTTAATGTTTTTTATTTATTTTTGAGAGACAGAGAGAGACTGCGTGAGCAGGAGAGGGTCAGAGAGAGAGGGAGACACAGAATCTGAAGCAGGCTCCAGGCTCTGAGCTAGCTGTCAGCACAGAGCCAGATGCGGGGCTCAAACCCACAAACTATGAGATCATGACCTCATGACCTCAAAGCCGATGCTTAACTAAGCCACCCAGGTGCCCTGAGAAGGAATTTTAAAGTCATCTTTCTAAAGCAAGAAAATGCTAAAAGTATTAATAATTATAAATACATGCATTTGTATTTAGAACAATAAAGCAAATGCAAGGCAGATATAGACAGATGCTTTTTTTTAAGTTTATCCATAAATACTTTAGTATCTATTTTTTAATAATGTTTTTAAATTTAAATAAACATAAATATACCTAGGAATTATGATTTGTAGATAAAAGCATTCAATAAACACTAGTCCAAAGACCTACTCTTAGGTAATTAATCTTTAAACCTAGTCACCCCACACACATGACTATCTCTTCAGACCAATTGTTTCACAAATGGTCAGGATTCAGTGAATCAGACCAGACAGTGTGTGTGGATGCATTTCTTTTGGCAAATTGGCATGGTATGTAGCAAATAAGCAACAGACATCCTAATTTTCCATGCATTAAGATATTCAATGACAAGTTATTATGACTCATCAATCTGAAACTGAAATAAAAAATGTATTTTGAAGAACTATTCTAAAAAAATGTAACTCTAAAATAGGTCATCTTTTCTTTTCACTAGTCATTGCTTTTCAATTGCTTCAAACACAGCTGAGCCACAAGGAAATATGTGCTGGACAAATTATCCGAGATCCTTTTTATTATTTTTCTGTTTTGAAGCTGGAGGAATATATGTAGTTTATTTCAAACAACTCTTTGATTTCTAGTAAGTAAAAGACAAAATTATTCCTTTTAATAACACTTGTTTAGGGGTTTACTCACTAGAACTCTTTATATTTTAAATATACCTGAATGGTATATAATTATGGTTTCACAAGAAATAGCTGAAATTTAGAGGCAGATTGAACTTTCTCTATAATAATGCCACTTTAATGATTACTGTAACAGCAATTTAAAGGAAAAACATATTTGCTTTCTTCATTCTTTTTGCCTAATGTTCTCATAAACAAGAGTTTCAACAAAGATCTGTTCATGCCTCTTTAAAATAAGGAATAATTTTAGTTATTTTCTCATTCTAGAAGGAGGTGGATCCTCACATTAAATAATGTTACTTGAAACCAGTGACCTGTCAGAAAAATGGTATTTGCTTTTCACAAATAAAATTGTAATACTTCAGAAGAAAATCAGTACAGCAACCTATTTTTTTCTTAGTAAATCTTGAACTATAGCATGTGGCATACTAGGATTTCATTCTCAGATTTTGAATTATAAGAAATCAGAAAGAGAGATAAGATGTGTGCAGAGGCATTTGACAAGGTAAATGGAGAGAAAGTTGTACCTGAACAGCAATCAAGAAAGAGAAAATATTTCTTAACACTTAACATTTCCTAAGACTCTTGGCCTCTAGTAAGAGCATGCTTCCAGGCTTCCAAGCACCTGTTTTTCTCTCAGTGTGACTTCTTTGACTCACAAGGAGAAATGGATGCTATAAAGGCAAATTGAGATCTATTTTCAGTGGCTCTTTGACTGCTATGAGCATTAAATGTATTTTGCTTTTCAATGAGCATGAAATGATTTCCATCGACTAATAGCCACATGTATTGAAAATTCAGGGGGGGGGGAGTTGTGATATGAAAAGACTGTAATGAGAGCAAAGCATTTGGTCTATTAGAGTAATCAGGAAATTATCTACATTAGCCACTATGATAAAAATCTTTCTCTATATACAAATATAATACTTAAAAGAAAATAGCTATAAAATAATAATAAAGGGAATACAATATGATAAAGATTCAAGATGTAAAAAATATTTTTTTAACTGGAATAATATATTAAGACTACATTTCTGAAACATTGCTTTAAATTTTAGGTAACTCTTATTGGAAAGCCATACATTTCTAGGTTATTTTTGCATATTGCATGCACACACACACATGTACACTCAAACATACACACAAAAACTTTGTATATGGTATATACATATGTGTATATATACTCTTTTCCATTACATACTGTACAATTTCCATTTTCCAGACATACAGATACACACGCACTTTTTCTTTTCTGTTTGTATTCCCATTTAATAATGTTCTGTAAGCCTAAATAAGAAATCAAAATTTCTGAGACAGTATTTTCATGTTTTCTTTGTCAGTAATTTAAATGAGGGAGGTGAACATCTGTAAGAGACTAAAATTACCTCAGGGCTAAGGAAGATATTTTCAAGAAGATAAAATGGAATTAGCTTAGAAAGATTTACAAACAAGAGGGAATTATTTTCCCAGATTGGATACACATAATCTTTCTGTAAAGTTAATATTTCTAAAATCTTACAATATCATCTCTATATCCTAATGAATATTTTTGTGAAATTTCACCAAATTCTACATTGTAAAAATCAACACCAATGAGACAGTCTAGGTGGCCAGGAACATAAAGTTAATATTTGGAAAAATAGTACTGTTTCTCAGTATCTGAGAATGTCTTAGATATATTTTTTAACTGATCAGAAATGTGTCTCAGCAAGTAAGTTACAAAAGATTTTCAGTTTTTATCAAGAAAAAGAAGACTTTGTGGTTGTAAACAACATTTAATCATTTTGAGGCACCAATAAACTGTCTTTGAGTCACAATGATTATTATATTACTTTCAATAAAATGAAAATAATATTTATTTCCTAAGATTGCATGGATAATTAGTATAAAAATACATGCAAAGTATGTAGGGAAGTAGCCAACACATAGTAGATGGTCAATAAATAGTCACTATTAATAAATAATAGCAATGTTATCAAATACTGGGATTATTTAATAAGTACAATAAAGTTTGATTTTTTTCTATATAATTGTAGAGAAAGTTCACCTAACCAAGAGTTAAATACATTAGGTTGCAGCTCTCAAGAACTTCTCAAAGTAGGATCATCCAATTCAAATGGTCTTGAAGGATGAATAATATTTAGTTACATGAAGGAACCACAATTCAGGCAAAAGGAATTGCATTAGCAAAAGCAAAGCTCATCCTAAAGGTGCTACATTCAGGGATCACTAAATATTCAAAATGTACCAGATTCAGTGTTTATATATAAAGACATAAACTGTAAGAACATTTTCATACTGCATTGTAATTTATTTGTGATAGTTTGCTTTCCCTTAATAGACTGTCATTTCACTGAAAGCAGTGGTTTGTCTTAAGTATCTAAGTAACCCCTCCTGCCTTGTCAGAATAGTGATTATTTGATGAAGGAATGAAAAAAATGAAGAAAATGCAGTCGTGCTTCTGCAGGATGCTTCATGAATGATGCAAACAAGGGCTGTCAGACAGGAATACTAATCATTTCAGTGCAAGGAGATAAAATAGAGGCACACAAAGTACTGTGGAAGCAGAGCAAGATGAGATTACCTGTGTGGGAGGACAGAGAAGGCTCTCAGGCAGCCGGAGCAGTTTGGAACACTCCATGATGGGCTGCGTGACGTCACGTATGATATTTGCCAGTGCGCTCTCAAGGGAGTGGTGAGTGAAGAAGACAGCAGTGACCAAAATATACCTTTTTGAGGGCAGAAAGCTGTGAAACAAGCACAAGGGATAAAAGTCCAGGTGATGGAGAAGCAAAACCCTCCATGCCCAATAGGCTGCCAGAACCCAACAGAAGCCAAGTTCTGTCTCACAATCAAAAGTTATTATTTATCCTAAGAACAAATAAATAAAGACCTTGAGACAATGCTAGAAGCCTAGTCACCAGCACTTCTAAGAGATGGAACCAATGGGGGGAGTTCCAAGTTTATGAGTACATGCAGAAAGAACATGTAAAATCCAGTGAACAATTGTGGCCTGTGTTTACTTTCTACAATCTCTCACGATTGGTTCTACCTATATAGGTCCATAGGCCTTATCAAACACCTTACAACATAATTAAATGCACAAATGTCTTTTTCATTGTTTCAAAAAAATGTCAGCTTCCTCTTTCTAGTTGATTGTAATATCCTGGGGGCAATAAACTGTATCATATGATTTTTTTCAGGTTATAATTAATACTGTGATGTTCTGCCTAGATAACTCCCCTCTTCTCTCTAGGGTCAATGCATCTGTCCCCTAGTTGCTAGGAATGCTGGTCAGCTGATGGCTCATACTGTGTGCCCTTCACTGGAAATTACCACTGGAAACATCTTCATATAAAGTTATTTCCTTGCACAGCTTTCAATCTGCAACCGGTGACTGGTTGATACAGGCATACAAGTTCCCTCTCTCCTTTGTTTCAATTCAGGACAATAGTGAAGGACAACGTAACTCCAGAAGTGTCCCATAGAACTGTTTGAGGCTTCCTTTTAAACAACTCTGTGGCACAGAATCTTTCTGTGTCTGATTTTGTCTTTCTTACAGGAGTGTTTCCCATGATCGTTGTTCATCAAATCTTCTGGTACAACTCTCTGCCTCAGAGTTTTATTTCCAGGAAACCTAAGTGAAGACAGCCATGGCCCAGGGTGGTTTGAGGAAGCATACTCTAATACGGGATTTTGGAAATGGATCATTTGCCAGCTAGCTGGCACTGAGCAGGCATAATTGGTAAAGGTGGAGTAGGCGGAGCCTCTGGCATGTTTTAACAATGTGATTTTTAAAAAATTCCACCAAATGATGTTAACTGGAGTGGGTTATCAGTGGAAAGGGATAACCCAACTGGTACAATATATTTGCTACTAGAGAAATATGACAGGTTAGTTATTCATAAATGCCATGAAATTAAGTGCTGCTGACTTCCATTGATTTGTAGAAGATAGCTAATGGCAGGGTTGGAATAATTAATCACCAATTCAAGGCACAAACTGAAAGCCAGTGTCTCCTTGGCAACATTTATAGAAATCCTCATCATTTGTATCTCAAAGGCAGATAGAGCAGAGAACCAGGTTTAGGGCTTAACTGTAATTAAGGAGCTACAGAAAATGTTGAATTCTGAGGCCCAGGAAGTCTAAACCAAGGTCAAGGCCATAATGGGGCAGAAGCAGACCTACATGTGGAGATGAAGAAATCCAGTTAAGTACAGTTTTGAAATGTGAAATCCTAGATTCCTCTATACCCACTGGGTTTATAGATATAGCCCTTCACTCTTTGGTATTAGAAGATTATAACTCCCCATGCCTGAACACAACACAGAAGCAACAAATGAGACAGACACCTTACAAAATAATCCTTTTCTGACAACCCAGCAAATAATGAGGGTTAAATCCCCATCAGTTCAGCCTCAGAGTGAAAAAGAGAATGTATACATCAAGAAGCTGCAAAATCAAGACAACATGGGCTGGCAGGAACAAAAAGCATGTGTGTCAGTCTGGAATCTGAGGGCACAAAACATAAATGTGGTGAGAGTGTATCACTATGGAAGTAATCTCCTATACGAAAGCTTTCATAGCGAGAACCCCAGGATACAGAGCAAAAACCCCAAGGAGGGAAAAACCAACAACCCCAGGATGCAGAGCTAACATGGCTGATGAAAGCTTAAAAAATAATATCAAAAGAGGGAAACAAATGTTAGAACTGTGTTTAATTTGTTCTGCTTCACCCATGTTAACAAAGTAATCAGAGCATGTGAGTAAAAACTGGATCAGGCAAGTGTGATGACAATAGGATTTTTTTAATTTTTTTTCATGTTTTTTATTTATTTTTGAGAGACAGAGAGAGACAGTGTGAGCAGGGGAGGGTCAGAGAGAGAGGGAGATACAGAATCTGAAACAGGCTCCAGGCTCTGAGCTAGCTGTCAGCACAGAGCCCAACGCGGGACTCAAACCCACGAACCGTGAGATCTGACCTGAGCCGAAGCCGGACGCTTAACCGACTGAGCCACCCGGGTGCCCCACAATAGGATTTTTTTAAGGAAAGCTAAAATAATCAAAATAAAAAGCTAACAAAACTTTTGTTTATATTTATTTTCGACTTTATCTCTTATTTTGTATTTTCAAATACATATTTATTTTCAAATAAATAACGTGTCAGCAAAGTAATATCCCTTATGAAAAATGCAATAAATTCTATTTTATTAGGTTTCTACACATAACACAATTTTTAAAAACATGCTAAATTCACTGTCTAGTTTTTAAATGATTAATATTGAATGTGATTGGAATACCAAATTTGCATTTAACATATTTTGATCTGTGAGTGTGTCTACCATTAATCTTCCTCAAATATAAAAATGTGTTTGTTTAAGCTTTATATTATTACTTTATAAATTATATTACAATTTATTACATTTTAACAGCATGTGGAAACTCAATTTTTCTCACAGTTTATATTTGGAAAATTTGTTTTTCAGATACCCTGGAATCTTATCTTTTCTTAGGTAATAGATTATGTAAAACGTATTGTCGATTTTATCTCAGTTTCTAGGAAGCTTAACGTCAAACTCTGTACACAGCTGCTGTTTTGCTAGCCTCATGTCTCTATTTTGGCACAAATATTATTTTTGGCTTTATATAAATCATCCTATTTTAGCATTATTTTAATGATTTTTTACATAATTTACCTCAGATCGTTTATGGATTTAGGTGGGTTCAGAGTAATAACGAAAGAAAAAGAATCAGTTACTTCTTTTCATTTCCTCTGGGTGAACATCTCTATTGCAAATACAGACAGTACCAAATTTATCATGGGATTTTTCAGCTTTATGGTGATGCAAAAGTGATACATATTCAGTAGAAACTGTACTTCGAATTTTGAATTTTGATCATTTCCTGGGCTACTGATAAGATACTCTCTTGGGATGCCAGGCGGCACAGTGAGCCCCCGCAGCTGAGTGATCACGAGGGTGAACAACTGATACACTTACAACCACTGTGTGTCTATACAACCTTTCTGGTTTTCACTTTCATATGGTATTCAGTAAATTCCATGAGATAGTCAACACTTCATAATAAAATAGGCTCTGCGTCAGATGACTTTGCCCAAGTGTAGAGAAATGTGACTGTTCCGAGCACGCTGAAGGCAGGCTAGACAAAGCTATGAGGTTTGGTAGTTTAGATGTATTCAACGCATTTTCAACTTATAATGGGATTATTGGGACATAACTGCACTGTAAGCTGAGGAATATCTATAATAAGTTGAAAATTTGGATCAGTAAAACTGCATCCTGCAGCACAGAGTTCAAATTCCAAATGTATTCATTATGAACTCATCCTGTCTCGGTCAATGACAAGTAGAGAAAAACAGTAAATACATGACTGAAGTTGACAATTAATTTCTCTTCATTCAAGGCCTTTATCAAGTTATACTACACGATTATTTAATAAGTTTACTTTACTTTGGTAGTACCAGTATTTTACTTTCCTGATGACCAGTTTTGTCCTATCATTGCCTTGCCTCTGAGAGTCAGAATTCTGTTTTGCAGCCAGTTGTTCCAACTTGCAATTTGCCCTCCTTTCCTTAAGCATTCCACCCCTCAGTTAAATGCTGTAGTCCCTTTGTTCAAAAGGGCACAGTTGCAGGAAACAAGCTGTTGTAGTTATTTGGTCACTAAGAGATTTACTATGGGAAATGTGATGCTTACACAAGTGTTAGAAATACTGAAAAGGTGCTAGATCTCCAGGCAAAGCTACAAGAATGAACTACAGGTAAGGTCAACTGAAGAAACTATTAACTTCTATTACAAACAGAAAGTTGAAAAATAAGACTTCAATCTGATAGACATCTGATCGACCTTTGGGCTACCAATCAGGAAGAAGACATAACTATTTCTTATCACCCTCAAATAAGACTGGATGCTGAGCATCGCTGTACAAATTGTGTGTGTCTCCACACTGAAATGTTAGGACAAAAATAACTGAAAACAGAGGAACATTTCCTCTGCTATGTTTAGTCTTTCCAGTCTCGTGTGAATATAGCTTATCAACATATGGAACCCTAGTTCTCAGGGGAACTGAAAAAAAGATCGCTGTTGTTTTATTTGGTTTCTGCAGATCCTGACCTCACAGAACAGGAAAGCATACAAGGAGTGTGGGGCAGATGCTGTTCACTATTCCCCCTCTACCCATTACACACTGCCCCACTGGGAATGGATAAGCCAACTGTTTTATAATCATGATTGTGATAACACACTGTTCTATACTCAGTAACAGCAAAGGTCCATTTTTTAAAAATCCAGTGTTGGGGTGCCTGGGTGGCTCAGTTGGTTAAGCATCCAACTCTTGTTTTTTGCTCTGGTCATGATCATGCAGTTTCTTGAGTTTCAAGCCCAGTTGGGCCTGGACTGACAGCATGGAGCCTGCTTGGGATTCTCTGTCTCCCTCTCTGTCTCTGCCCCTCTTCCACTCACACCATCTCTGTCTCTCTCAAAATAAACTTAAAAAAAAAAACAAAAAACATGGGTACCTGAGCGGCTTAGTTGGTTAAGCGTCCAACTTCAGCTCAGGTCATGATCTTGCAGTTTGTGAGTTCAAGTTCCACAGAGGGCTCTGTATTGACAGCTTAGAGCCTGGAGCCTGCTTCAGATTCTATGTCCCCTCTCTCTGCCCCTCCCCTGCTTGCACTCTGTCTCTCAAAAATAAATAACATTAAAACAATTTTAATAATAATAATAAATAAAAAACAGTGTTTATATCAAAGTCGTATATGTACATCTTTTTCTTAAAACTGGAGATAAACTGGCTTTAAGCTACACATAATAAAAGAAATGAAGGTGGGTGGGAGAAAAGAACATGTGTATCAAATAGAAAGTGTGGCTACCTAGAAGAAAAGAGATAAGATAAAGTTAAGTCAGAGCATCAGTGGCTGAGGAGAGCATTTCCAATAAATGGGCAGTGATAGTTAGATATCTATAAAAAAAAAACCAAATTGTATTTTGACTCCTACTTGTGCAAGGTATAAAATCAATTTCAGATGAACTGAAGTTATAAATGTGTGACAGGAAAAACAATAAAGCTTTTGGAAGAAAGTTAAGGTAAATGACCTTGAGCTAGGCAAGGTTTTCTTAAATGAGGTACAAAATACTAACCATAAAATAAATAAATAGGAATATATTACAACTATGAACTTTCACTCATCATAAGATGTCATTAGTAGATAGGCAACCAACAGGGTATGGCAACCAACCATATATGTATCTGAGAAAGATTCATATTCAGAGTATATTTTTAAAACATAAAAATTGGCAAAAATAAAAAGCATAACACAACCAAAAATAATATGCAAATTGCAATAAATATGTAAAATATGAGCAACTTAGGCATCAGAGAAATACATAGTAAAACCACAATTTGATATCACTAAATAATCTTTGGAATTGCTAAAATAAGAGGAAAATGTACCACTGAGGAGGATATGGAGCAATAGAAATTTTATAAACTACCCTTGGTCTGAAAATGTCATCAGTTTAGAAAAATCTAAGTGTCTGTTAAAACTAAACATATACAGGGGCCTGGGTGGCTCAGTCAGTTAAGGGTCTGACTTTGGCTCAGGTCATGATCTCATGGTGTGTGACTTCGAGCCCCGCATCAGGCTCTGTGCTGATGGCTAAGTGCCTAGAGCCTGCTTCAGTTCTGTGTCTCCTTCTCTCTCTGCCCCACTTGCATTCTGCCTCTACCTCTCTCTCAAAATTAAATATAAAAAAATAAAAAATAATAAACTTATACATGATGCAGCATTACCTAAAGGTATACATTTGACAAAATTATAAACAAATATTGATCAAAAGACATGTGCATATGAATGAGAATGAACATTCTATGGATACTACAATAAGTGTGGTTCTCACAAGCTTCATATTGAGAGAAAGCAGTCATAAGAAAAAAAAGTTTGTACCATACAATTCCATTTATATAAAGTACCAACAAAAGTAAGACTAACCTACACTGTGAGAGATCTGGGTACTGATTACTCTTCGGGGTAGGGTGGGGTAATAGTAACAACAAAAAGGTAGCAAGGGGAAGGGAAGATTCAGGCTGCTGGTATTTTTCTATTTCTTGATCTGGGTACTGTTTAAATGAAGGTACTCAGTTTGTGAAAATGTATAGTTATTTAATAAGCAGAATCAGAGTGTTTTAGTGTAGTGTCATGCTCCTGTGTGCTGGAATTAAGTCATCACAAATAGTACTAAGGTTTGGTACACAGGTACATGGAAAGAGAGTTTCAACATAAGTTCTTGGTTGTATTGATTTGAGGAAATATTAACATTTTCTTACATTGTTGTTCAGCTATATAAATATTCTAAATCCAGGGGTGTCTGGGTGGCTGTTGGTTAAGCATCCAGCTTTGTCTCAGGTCATGATCTTGAGATTCGTGGGCTCCAGCCCTGCAACAGGCTCTGTGTGGACAGCTAGCTTATAGCCTGGAGCCTGTCCTCAGATTCTGTGTCTCCTTTTCTCTCTGATCCTCCCTTGCTTGTGCTGTCTCTCTCTCTCTCCCTCTCTCTCAAAAATAAATAAAACATTAAAGAAATTTTAATAAAAAATTAAAAAAATATATTCTGAATCCCAAGATCCTCACGTGAGTTTTCCGAAATGAGAGTATAAAATTCCAAACAACAAAATAACTGAATTCATGAGGATTACTTATGGGGGATAAAAGACTCTTCCTATGCATACTTGCATTATCTATTATTTTTTTTTACTTTTTTATTTATTATTGAGAGACAGAGAGAGACAGAGCATAAGCACTGGAGGAGCAGAGAGAGGGGAAGACAGAGTCCAAAGGAGGCTCCAGCTGTCAGCACAGAGCCCGATGCGGGCTTGAACCCACAAACTGTGAGATCATGACCTGAGTGGAAGTTGGTTGCACAACTGACTGAGCCACCTGGGTGCCCTGCACACTTACATTATCAAAAGCAAAGCAAGAGATTCTCAAGAATCTTAATTGTTGAGGATAAGTATTTTGAAAGATTATAAATGAAAATTAATTGAATTGATATATTTTATTTTAGGAAACATAAAACATTTATACAGGGATTTATGATTCATTTGTGACCTTAAGCATTTTAACATACTTTCTTCATAAGGCTTAACATTCTTCACATTACATTACCGTGAAGGTTTTTAGGAATATAACTAAAATTTTAGGAAGAGGAAATAATGTAGACTTTCTTACAATCATGTCAGTTTATGCAGTAAAAAGTTATCAGTAAGTTTATATAAGAATTATAAATAATAATCAACAGAATATATTAAGAAACTGAATTTTGGGAAAAAACCACAGATATAGTGGCATATATTTGACTAAAAGAAAGGGGAAGCATTGATTTTGCAAACATATATTGAATGTCTACAATGAGTTCCACACTATTCCTGCGTTTGGACTGAGTCAGAGAATAAAACAAAGATTTCCTGACCTAATGAAGTTTTCAATCTTTAAACATGGTATACGGGCTAGGTTTGTAAATTCCTTTGCTGATCTCTCTGATGTCAAATCCTACTTCTACTGCCTAAAAGCTCTGTGACTCTGGGAAAATGACCTCATCTTTCTCTATCCAGGATGAATTATCTGGAAAGTGGAAATAATAATAATATCTACTTCACAGGTTGTGGAGAGGTTCAGAGAATTTACTCCCTCTGAAATATTTAGCATGTATGTAGCTGTTAGTGCACATTCTAAGTATTTGTAATAATTATTACTTAATGGGTACTTTTCACAACTGATATCATCTTTAAAAATTGCTTATAACATTTTGGAATCTCAGTCTCCTTTGGGATGAATTTCTTTACAGTGATACCAGTAAATAATATCTTAAGAAAACTGAATACATAAATTCAAGAATATAAAGATTTCTTTCTCTGATGACTACTGTATATTCACAAATTCCTATTTCAGGCTCTTTACAAATATAAAGATTGAGTGGCCAAGTGAACCTTTAGCACAATTATTGTTATTTGGATGGTTCCACCAGCTTATCAATGGAATCTTAAGCAAAACTAACAATTTTTCCTTACTATTCTATTAAAAGTTTTTAAGAAAAAACTCATGAACCATGAGATCATGACCTGAACTGAAGTCAGACCCTCTGTTGACTGAGCTACCCAGGTCCCCTTCCTTATTATTAATTACCAACTCATTTCTATTAATTCGAGAGGTCCAGCTGGTTCCAAAGAAACTTTAGTCTCACTTTTTTTTCTTTTACATTCATCATGAGAAAAAATTGTACTAGGAAAAACAATGTGAACTTTCATTTGTTAAAAATTAAAACTATATAATTCACTGTGTCCTCCTGCACCTGTTCTTCTGGAAAGCTCATGTCATGTTTTATCACTTGATGGAAACGAATAGCTTATTTCAAAATTTTTTAACATATAATTAGTTACTTTAATATATAATTAGTTAATATAGAACAATTAAATATATATTTAATATATAATTAGTACTTCAGTAGGTTTCTGAAATTTTAAAAATATATCTTGTTATATATCTATTAATATTCAAGTTGTTTCAACTCTTAAAGTTTTTATAATTTATATATATAAAGTGAAGTCATATGGCAATAATCAAATAGAGTAAAGAATATATATTTTAGAGTTAGAGCCCAGATTTGAATGCTGTGCTGTCATTTAAAATGTTACTGGGCAAACTGCCTAATTTCTCTGAATGTCAATTATATCTGTAATATGGTCATGAAATTTCTATTGCAAATTATATGTGAAAGGAAACTATGAGTCTATATTACGAAGTATTTATTCATGAGGTGCCAGATACTCTGCTAGACTCTGCATTTAAAAAAAGGCATGTTTCCGGCTTCCAAGACATTTAGCATCCAAAGGATAATACATATATACAATTGCCTAGCATAAAACTAGTACATAAAAAGAATTCCCTATACTAGCTTCCTTCTTTTCTCCTATTTTCTATTCTAAAGACTCTAAGGCCATCAAAGTGAGATTCTTGCCAACAGGAAAGCATCAGTCTTCTATTTCTTCAATCACCAGAAATGGCACCTGCCTGATATCAGAGCAGGCTAGACCAGGGAAAACTAAGAACTGAGATAAACTTTCCATGTAGGGGAGCAAATCCATTATTGTGTAGATCTTTGCCCAACAAAAATCTGTCAACTAATTCAAGAAGCCTAGTCAAAAGTAATAAAATAAAATAAAATAAAATAAAATAATATGCAGAAGGTCTAGTGTTATTCCAACTACAGGGAATGTTCAGAGATTACACTCTAGTCTCAATGAAGAAATACATTAACAAAGTCCATAAACAAAAGAAAATCTTGTTTTACAGTCCCAAGAAAACACAAAAAACAAGATGAGAACCCATATATGACATATTAAGATAAGGGTCTAAGTTTCTAGAACTGAGATAAAAGTCAAAGGTTGGCCACTACCAAAAATAAGACAGAATTCCTAACCCTTAAACATTTAAGGAATACCTGGGGAAAAGGCTTATTTTTATAAGGTTCTCTCTGTTACCCAGTGATATGTATCTCAGCTTTGCCTGAGAAAAAGCCTCTATTCTCTATTACATATAGACTTGGACAGGAAAATAAACTCCACTAATTTTCAGGTTCATCAAAACTTCTTAGTGAATTGCTTATAAGCTTATCCTCATGATAAGTGGGCGACAAACTGGCTAAAAGTCTTGAGAACTCAAGTGGGTTTTCAAGAATTACCAAATATACAACTTGTTATCAAGGGACTTGAGTCGGCCTGCGACCCACAACGAACGGTTCCTGTGGGGGAAGGGTGAGTGGAACAAGGAGAGACAAGGGGACAAGTCTGCAGTTGCTGATCAAGTCCGTTTATTGAGAGAACACACACATCTTTTAAAGGCAGAAAACAGGCAACTTGACGTAAGTCAGTTGCTAAGAAACAAGAGCAAGGATAAGAGAGAAACTATAACTTGCAGTTTCAGCATAGCACAGTGCCTGGGAAACTGATAGGAAGGCGCAGCCTACAGGCCCCGAGCCTGGGAAACAGATAATGCAGCTCCACTGAGCTGGGAGTGATGATGGAGTTCTGCTGAGTTGGGAGTGATAACACAGTTCTGCAGAGCTGGGAGTAACAATGTAGCTCTGCTCTGCGGGCTGCTGATCTTGCAAGGTCGAGGCACATATCTCTTCTTCTAGCAGCTCTTCTGGTGCAAGGCACATCTCTTCTCCAGCAGCTCCCGACAGGGACTTGCCAGATCCTTCGACAGCCTAGGCTAGGAGAAGCACATTACCCAAGAATTGTGAAAAATTAGATCTACTTTCCAAAGACATGTTCTCCTGGGCATTTATCTGATAGCAGCACAGCAGCTAGAGAGTCCGTGAGTCAAAGGACTTGGAGGTTTATTCCCAAGAGATCTAGGGAGGAAAGTTGATATTGCAACTAAAAATATAGTATCTCAGGGGTGCCTGGGTGTCCCAGTCAGTTGAGCATCCCACTTTAGCTCAGGTCATGATCTCACATTTTGTGGGTTCAAGCCCCACATCAGGCTCTGTGCTGAATGCTTGCTCAGAACTTGGAGTTTGCTTCAGATTCTGTCTCCCCTTCTCTTTCTGCCTCTATACTGCTCATGCTCTGTCTCGCTCTGTCTCTCAAAACTAAATAAATGTAAAAAATATTTTTAAAATAAAAAACATATAATATCTCAACTTGTTCAGATGCCTTGGCTATAATATTTAGAGAATACACACATACACACACACACACACACACACAGTTGACAATGACATTATTTTGGAGGAAGATGACTGAGACATGTATTTGTCTAAGTATTTCTTTATTTCTTATTTGTAGTTCTGGTGTCCCTTTGGTAAAGAAGAAAAAAGGTGACATTCTTTCCATATTAATAAGAGATACTCCAATTACGGATAGAGCTTCCCTTAAACATGGTATTAATAAGTCTTTGCTTTGGAAGGACTGTGCTTTCGAAAAAGGAGAGATGATGAAGATCACTGCTTCTAGGTGTTGAGGGTGGTGGGTTTGAAAGTTATGTTCATTCACATGAGGAGTAGGTGAGGTTATATATAGTCTTCTAGGAGGGACAAAAAAAATTGGGAGACTTTCCCACACTTGGTGTCAGGACTTGGGTGAGAGTTTCTGTAGAAAATCAATTCTAAGTTCTTGTGGCTTCCAAGCAATGAAACTACTGGTAAAGCAATATCCTTTGAAGAAAGCATGGGTACAAGACAAGTTCTTTTAAATGGGAGTTAGCCGTAAAATTTCTGCCCTCTGCCATGGGTGTACTCTGATTTTTCTGACTCAATGAGCCAGACTCCTTGTGCAGCCCATCTTAACATGCTTTGTGGTTCCAGGATCCTCTTTCTTTTAGCATCTTATTGTAGCCCTCAGAGACCATGAGTGCTCACACAACAAGAAAACAATAATGAATGTTTTGACAACAATGCTTTATGTCCTTAAATTGTGGAGTTTAGTACTTCTTCAGAGATTACATGTGTGAGTTTGAGGTGATGTGTACAAAATGGATGTGAGGTTAGGGATCTGCTGAATTTTAAGTTTTACATGAAAATTTCTTTTGAATGTAGATTTTGCAGATGAAAACACATGCAACATTTTCTAGACAAGACTAACATCAGTAAAACTATGTTTGTTTTTTTAATGTTTATTTATCTTTGAGAGAGAGAAGGAGGGAGTGTGTGTGAGTGTAAGCATGGGAAGGGTAGAGAGACAGGATCCCAAGCAGTCTCCATGCTATCAGCACAGAGCTTAATGTAGGGGTCAAACTCACAAAACTTGAGATCATGACCAGAATCAAAATCAAGAGTCCGATGCTCAACCAACTGAACCATCCAGGTGCCCCAAACTATGTTTCTGTATAACACTGAAAATTCAATTCTCTACTTATTTATACTGTATGTATTTCAATTTTAATATGTTAATGAATTAAACATTGTAAGATTTGTTTTTGTAAAAAAGGGCAATAAAATACTACCAATAGAAAAGTTATAAATATCTACATCATACATAAAAATATGGAGACAGTATCAGTAAAACTCTAATTCTGCCTCACCTCATTAGCATAAATATATATTTACTACAGCACTTTTATCTTGGTTAGTTGCAGAGACATGCCAACCACAGTATCAGCTGATATGAAGTTCAGGAAATGGACTTTTCTCCTATCCTGCTTCATGTTACACTTTTTCAGGAACACAACATTCTACATAACCTAAGAAAATCTAAATAAAATAATTTTCTTTCTATTGCTATCAAAGGAGCACAGGGCATTAATAGTATAAAGGTTATCCAACTGCTCTCCTTCAAGGTTTGTAAATATATTTTAATTGAAACCTGTTTTATTTTGTAAGGTGATTACCAGACTTGGAGTAAAAGGAATGCAGAAGGCAACATTTTTATAATGAAAGAATCTGAGCTATATTAAATATTTAAATTATACTAGGTTGAATTCTTACCAAATGACAAATCTATAACATTAATATTTCTTGTAAATTAAATAAAATTTCATCTTTTATGGGCCACTTTTATAACCGTATGACCTGCACTTTGCATGCTATCTGTTTCCACTAAGTGATGAACTCATAAATGTCTAGAGGCATCTCCGTTTTTATGGTTGCATTTCCTATGCCTGGTTGCTAACCTTAAAAACAAATCGAGGGGCGCCTGGGTGGCTCAGTCGGTTAAGCCTCCGACTTCGGCTCAGGTCAGATCTCACTTTCGTTGGTTCTAGCCCCGCATCAGGCTCTGTGCTGACAGCTAGCTCAGAGCCTGGAGCCTGTTTCAGATTCTGTGTCTCCCTCTCTCTCTGACCCTCCCCCTCTTCTGTATCAAAAATAAATAACGCATTAAAAAATTAAAAAAAAACAACAAATCGATACTAAATCAATGTTAGATGAATGAATAAATGAAAGAATAGGTAAATAAATGAATATATGCATTTGGAGGACACACATCATTATTTAATCTACATTAATTTTGAGACAGAGAGAGAGAGAGGAAGAGAGAGCATATGCTTGAGCTGGCAGGAGGAGCAGAGAGAGAGAATCACAAGCAGGCTCCATGCCATCAGTGCAGAGACTGATGCAGGACTCAATCCCATGAACTGTGAAATCATGACCTGAGCTAAAATCAAGTCAGATGCTTAACTGACTGAGCCCCCTAGGTGCCCATATTGTCCATTTTAGAATCAGGGTATTTTAGAGAAGCCATCAAATGACTATCATACCACAGTACCAAAACAGACACAATGATCAATGAAATATTCCCATTAATACTTCTAAATGCAGAAAATTTAACTTTGTTAGGAAGATTCATTTGTGAGGTCTCAAAATTTTGTCTAAGATTGTCTAGGGATATCGCTCCATCCTTCAAGTTTAGGGTGTGAAAGAGAAGCCTCGTCCATTTGCCATGTAACAAGTCAATTAAATCTTTAATGACTGAGAAGATCCGCACAAAAGATAAGTCTATTTTGCAAATTTCTGAACAAATGGTAATAGGCAGGTAAACTAGCATAGTTGCCCATATGCTGCCAAGAGGTGATTTAAGTGAAAACATAGCTGAACTCTAGCAGAGCTAAATATTTCAATTAAAGTGGTATCTGCTCCAAGATACAAGCTCAGCCATTGGAACAAAAGCTATTCTGTATACACAACAAAAGTTCTGTATCTCCCCCTGTAGCATTTGAAGTATATAAGTCAATAACTAGAGGGTCCAAATAGTCAACAACAAGTTCTAATGTATATAAAAAAGGTATACACTTTCTCCATGGCAATCAGCTTTTCATTTTTTTTAAATTTATGGGATCAGAAAGAAAAAAATGATAGTGATTGATTTATCTACCTCTGCCTGTCACACTAAGGTTATCCAAGTCTGAAGATACTTGGTGGTAGACTACAGGAGAGTGGGGTGAAGAGGAACGGAAGGTTTTATGTATTTCCCAGGACTCACAAGTCACTGGATTTTCTATACTCCTGAAGGAGAGTCCAAATATCAGAGCAATGGTTTACAGATAAAACCTGTATTGAAACTGTTTTTAAACCATTTAGTATCTAACTTGGAAAAGAATTTTAATATTTAATTATCAATACATTTTCAAATTACTGTTTTTGATTTAACAAAGTTTGTCAAGTAAATGGCACTGTACAAGGTGACAAAGTTTTATATAAAAGTTGTGTATATATGAACCAAATTTCAGTATGCCTCTTGGAATTCTTCCACTGAGCAATCTAGTTGTTGCTTTATTTATTTTGAAAGAACTGAGTTTTTCCATATGTTGCATACTATTAATTTATTAAAACCTGCTGTGCATGGATTAAACATAAGCAAGAGGGAATAAACTGGCTTCTGGAATATATATGTAATCTCAGTGGGGTTGGAAGGTACATTTTTGTTCTAATATTTAACAATGAATAAATTAATTAAGATACTTTTTAAAATACTTATTTTAAACATTTTTATAAGCAATAGTTGGACTTAGGAAGAGTCAATGACATGCAATTATGACTTCTGATTTTACTGTTTCCAGTCAATTAAATGGTATTAGTTGCCCATATGCTGCCAAGAGGTGATTTAAGTGAAAACATAGCTGAACTCTAGCAGAGCTAAATATTTCAATTAAAGTGGTATCTGCTGTTTTGGTAAAAAACTTTCCAAGGAACAGTTTTTCAGCTTAGGTTGACAGGAAGATTCCTTGTCCACTGTTTCCCTGGGACCCAGGAACTAGAGTAGAATTTTTACCCTTCAGAGGCAAGAGAAAGGGCCCAGGGAGAATGTGAAGTTCCCAGCTACTGCAAAATCATTATAGAAAGAATGGGTATAAGGCTACACAAACAGCAATAGATTGCTACATCTTGGTGTGGTCCAGTTCACTATCTGTTTCTGTTTTTTTTCTTTTTTGTTTTTATCATCACCCTCCCAAGTCTGTTAAATTTTCATTGTGTATATTTTTATTCTGCACTGTTGGAGGGATTTTTATTGAAATACAATGTACATATAGAAAAGTTCACAAATACTAAGTCACAGCTTCGTCCATTTTTAGCAAGTCAGCATGTCCCAGTTATCACCTCACAGAACAGTCACTCATTCACTCAACAGTTACTTGAGTGTCATCCAGATACCTGACACTATGCTAAATGCTTGAGATAAAACTAATATGGTAAGTAAGACATCACAGTCTTTAGCTTTGAGACATTTGTATTTTAAAGAGACGTACCAAAACAAATTATTACCGATGCTAACAAATAAGCAACAGTCAGGGTACCATGATGTAAATTAAGAGCCCAAACTTTAGTATTTGCAGTCAGGAAGACCGAATCTGCCCCCGAAGGAGGAAAGAGGGTGCACAGGTGTCCTTCGCAATTCCTACCACTCCCCTGACTCTGACATCACCCTGGGCCAGACACACTGGCTCTTTGCTACTTTCTTAATCACAAACAACCCAAGCAAGCTTGTGCTTCAGGGACTCTACATTTACTTAAGCCTCTGTTGAGAATACTCCATTCCCAGAGACCTGCATTATTCAGCTTATTCACTTCCTTATGATTTTTAATAAGTATTGCCTACGTAATACTAGGATATTTTATCCTGATTTATTCTTTAAAATTCCTATTGTCAAATTCCAGATTTTTGTCTTCTAATTCTAATAAGTGCTCTAATACAGTACTCTTATAAGGTGGCTCCATTATTCCACAGCTATAAACATGGGCATGATTCAGTACAGTTCACTATTTCATGGTAAAAAGACTATAAAATCTTAAATTGTGGCTAGTAATGTCCATCAGCAATATCATTAATATGCTTTTATTTTTAATATGGATGAATTAACTGTGGTATTGATCTGTGGTTCTTTTTATTCTATGGGACTTTATAAGAGTCTTTTGAAAGATACATCAACTCTTTCATTATTATTCAAAAAATAAAACAATATCAATAACTGATTTTAAAAAACTATTCTGATCACCTGAAGGAGTTAATTTTGTTTCCAAAGCATCTGTTATTTTTTTAATGTTTTTTAAAATTTATTTCTGAGAGACAGAGAGAGACAGTGTGAGCAGGGGAGGGGCAGAGAGAGAGGGAGACACAGAATCTGAAGCAGGCTCCAGGCTCTGAGCTGTCAGCACAGAGCCCGACGCAGGGCTCAAACCCACGAACCATGAGATCATGACCTGAGCCGAAGTCAGACACTCAACTGACTGAGTTACCCAGGCACCCTGCATCTGCTATTTAAAACAGTTTTTTAAAATGTGCTTTAATACTGCAGAGAATAAGGAAGAAATAGTTGCCATTGAGGGGTGGAATATTATATCTTAACTCTAAAAAAGTTTGGTTTTCTTTAATTTCTACAGAGACTCAAGTTCAAAATGTTTTCATATTTTTAAAGAACATTTTTGTAAAAGTCTTAATACCCATAAGGAAAAGTCTCAAATGTGTTCTCTAATTTTATACTAAATTGTACATTCTCACCTAAAATGAAAAATACTGTTGGAGAGATTTAATAAAAATCACTACCAATTAATGGTACATTCAGTCACTTTGGTGAATTACAGCATATAGATTAAGTATTTCATCCTATTCTGAAATACAGCCTTCGTACTGCAACATACTGTCATTACTGTGGGCTTGATTCTGGCTAATAATTCAGCTATATTTGGTGTTTGAAGAAAACATGCTGGAATTGGCTATTAATAGAAAAAAGTATTAAAAGGGTGTGTATCTTATCACGGGCCAAAACTTATGCTAGGCAGTTTAAATGTTACCCATTTAATCATGAAAAGAATAAACTCTCCTGTGTCTCCTCTTAATATTTCACTTCTGATGTTCACATGTGTGGGGTTTGTCTCATACCCACCAAATCTCCAACCCCAGGTGGGTGCGCTCTAATTCAATTCCATGTGGATATCATTTACCTATTACTATTTCATTTCCATAAAACTGCTTCCCCAGCCCCCTACTTCAGATGCCAGCCATCAGTCACAGTTGTCAGCAGTACTTCTGAATGACCAACTATGAATCAGAGACTCCCTATGAACCCTTCTTAGGGTTCCATAATTTGGTAGAGCAGCTCCCCAAACTCAGGAAAACAGTTGACTTTCTACATTACTGGGTTATTATGTATTAAATAACACCACTCAGGAACAGCCACACAGAAGAGAAGCACAGGGCAAGGTATGTGGGGAGGGGCATGAAGCTTCCACACCTTTTTCAAGTGTGCCAGCCTCCCAGCACCTCTAACTGTTCATCAATCCAGAAGGTCTCCAAAGTCAGGAATTTTTATGGAAGCTTCATTACATAGGCATGATTGATTAAAGTCTTGGCCTATTGGTGACTAAATTCAACCTCCAGTCTCTCATCCCTGCACTGAGGTCTGGGGGTGGGGCAAAAAGTCCCAACCCTCTAGTCAAAAGTCCTAAATCACAGCTGGATGCATTTGTAGCAAATTAACATGTCTCAGTTAACATTTCACAGGACAGTCACTCATTCATTCAACAATCATTTGAGGACCCTGAATTGTTCTGAGAGCTCTAGATAACACTAAGTGGTAAATAAGACATCACAGTCTCTGACCTAGTGGCATTTGTATTCTAATTAAAGAGAGAGACCAAAATGAGTAAATGAATTATTACTGACAGTAATCAACAAGTAACAGTCAGGGTATTGTGATAAAGATTAACGGGCAAGACTTAATTTAAATATTTGTGGTCAGAGAAGATAAAACCTGCTTATAAAGAAGTCTGACTGAAGTTTAGGCAAGGAGGGAATCCTTGTGAATTACTTTTTATCTCCCGTTACCCTTTGTAAAATAAAGAAGTCCACCTGGAATCAGAATATCTGAAATGTGGGCTGGGTTTTCTAACTTACTAACTAATATGATTAAGTTCATTTCACTAACTTCCATAAGCTTTACTCTCTTGATTCGCCAAACAGGTAAGATAATATGCCAAAGGTCTGAATAATTTAATTATGTGAAAATGCTTTGAAGTGCTAAATAGTGCTTTAAAATGTAAAGTGTTACTCTCTGATAAATTCAACCTATTATAATAATGATTACTTAATGTCTCATCATTTCCAGAGAATATATGCATATGATAGGAGGTTTCAATGCCTTAACACAAAATACAGACAAATGTTGGTCATTTTAGACCCTCTGAGACAGAATGAGATAGAAACAGGGTTTCAGAATAGGGAGTGTCTTTTTGACATTTCTGAAAGAGAAATGTACTTGTCATTTTCAAAACAGCACAGAAGTGGTGAGGTGAAATTCTAAAAAGTCTTAAATCAAATTATTAAAGCAATGGTAACTAAAAAACAGTTAAAATGATACTTTAAAGAAAATCCACCATCGTAAAAACAAGCCCTGTAAATTCACAGATGTTCATTGAAAATTATCTTCATTTCCATTTCCTTTTCCTTTTTTTTTAAAGAACAGAATGAGTAAGGCCTGCTTTAATACCATTTTAAATGACGGGATAATTTTGGTTAACTAATTTTGAGAGAGAGCAAGTGAGTGTGAGGGAGGGGCAGAGAGAGAAGGAGAGAGAGAGAGAGAGAGAGAGAGAGAGAGAGAGAAAATCCCAACCAGGCTCCATACTGTGCAGAGCCTGATGCAGGGCTCAAACTCATGACCTTAAGATCATGACCTGAGCAGAAACCTGGACACCTAATCGACAGAGCCACCCAGGTGTTCAAATAGGATATTTATTTAAATAAATTAAATTAATTAAAAGCCAGCAATATGTATATTATACATGTATGCATTTTATGTGTGAATCTATTCATAAGTACAATAATGCAAATATAGGTCCATATCACATTTCTTTTTACTCTTTCCATAAGTAACTTTAGTCTACCCAGACTGACTTTACTGTAAGTTGGTCATGACTGGTGTACTCCTAAGTCCTAGTCTTTGCATGGGTTGTTCCTTCTGTTTGGGATGGTCTTCCCTCATAAACCTATGTGGAAGACTTCCTCACCTCTACCAAGTCTTTATTCAAGCATTTTATAGGGAGATTCACAGGGGCCAGCCCACTTAAATTGCTACTCACTACCACCATATTCTCAATCTTCCTAAACCGCTAATTTTTCCCCATCACACTTAACACTTTCAAATATTTTATGCAAATTACTTATTATTTTTTAAATATTTATTTTGAGAGAGAGTACATGAATGGGGGAGAAGGTCAGAGGGAAAAAGAGAGAAATAGAGATGCTTAAACAGGCTCAGCAAGGAGCCTGATGCAGGGCTTTAGCCCATGACCCTGAAATCATGGCCTGAGCTGAAATGAAGAGTCGGATGTTCAACCAACTGAACCACCCAGGTGCCCCACATACAACTTGCTCTTTAACTTTTGTCCAACTAGAATCTAAACTCTATTACAAATGAAATGTTTTGTGTCTTTTGTTCATTTGTTTATCTCCAAAACCTGTGCCTTGCCTCCAGCACTCTCTGTGCTAAATAAATATTTGTGAATGAATGAATGAATCACGGAGCCTTGTGTATGTCATGACTTAAGATGATACTTCATGTTCAAGGGGTGCCAGTGTGCCTCAGTCAGTTAAGCGTACAACTTTGCCTCAGGTCATGGTCTTGGTTCATGAGTTTGAGCCCCACATCTAGCTCTCTGATGTCAGTGTGGAGCCCGCTTTTGATCCTCTGTCC
The DNA here is from genome assembly GCF_006229205.1 of Suricata suricatta. Taxonomy (NCBI): domain Eukaryota; kingdom Metazoa; phylum Chordata; class Mammalia; order Carnivora; family Herpestidae; genus Suricata; species Suricata suricatta. Next base: position 72,826,802 of record NC_043705.1, on the reverse strand, counting down.
CCTTTTCTCTCTGCTCCTCCCTCTCAAAAAAAAAAAAAAAAAAAGATGATACTTCATATTCTTATTCTCTTGTAGTTAACACTCCAACTACTGAAGATGTTCTTTTTCCTTGACTACAAAGTATCTCTCTGTTGGGTTATAATAAAAATCTATAAGATATGAAATGTTTGCAGTGAGCAAAGGCACAGAATAATCCAATTATAGTTAACCTGGAGTTCTAATAGCCTTCTCTCTCTGACTGCTTTAGATTTTTATTACATATCAATAATTATCTCAAATATTCTACACACTATATGGATATTATTCCCTATTTTCCAAATCCACTACTACCTACTTTTGCATAATTTAAGGAAATTTAAAGTTTTTAAAATATTTCTAAGGTATTTTTTTCTATTACAAATCTTACATAATAATGATACACTAATGGGAGAATGAAGGGCAGGAGTCATCTCTTTGAACAGAGGAGGGGAAATACTATGAGCTGAAATGGAGAAAAACTGCACTAAATGATTTTTTTTATGTAGTCTGATTATGTTAAAGGCCAAAGCAAACACTCCAGTCAGTAAAGATAGTTTTCACCAGCCAGAAATACCTCCTACACTACTGTAGAACTAGATAAAAAGTATTCATTCAAGGTAATGTAGTTTATTAAGGCAATTCTGTTGTCATCCTTTCTGTTTTACTTGATAAATAATTATTCTTTATTATAGAACTATGTTTTATATCACAGAAAACTTTAGAAAACTTTGCTTTTGTTTGGGAGTAAGTTTTATCTTTTATATCAACAGAGCAATCACTCCTGGGTAGATCTGAAACATTTATTGATGGCTCGTGTAAGTTATACATCTTTGTTAATGAAGGCAATTAATCTATTACCACAGATGGGTTCACACTATCTTTCCTGCACAGACAGCACCTTCTTCTTTCTTGCCACATTTAAATCTTCATGACCTCATTTTTCATCCAGGATGATAATTTGTTAGCTACTGACTGCTTTAAGAACCAATTTACCATCCACCCTCTCTATTAGGATTTATGCATAAGTCTCCTCACTGCACAGAGGACTGGCACATGAACTGAAGAGCTGTAGGGGCCACCCATCAAACGGGTGACAGCCTGGAGTCTATATCAACACTTAAGAGGAGCTGAATTAACAACCTGGTTCTTTACCTTTCTGAGCATCATCAAGCTAAGAGAAAATTATTTTCCTTGCTTTGTTTTGTTCATTGAACTTTCTAATTAAAGAAACTTCTCTAATCCTTTTCCTCAAACTGATGGAGCTCGACTTTTCCAAGGAAAATTGACACTGATTCCTCAAGAGATGGCAGCGTTATACATTCTTTTCTCTGCTTGGTTTTATCTGTCTCTGGCAATTGCAGTTCTGATTTATCAGTTCCTATGCCCTAGCTATTAACTGATTGAAGTATATGGGGCTAAGTGAAGTCACGGTTATTTCTTGAATGAAAAATAAAATGTGTCGAGGCACATTGAGTATGTATGCTTCATGTGTACAACATGCCAAAATCACCCCTAGTTAATACTTTCATAAATGTGAGGTTTGCTGTTTCATCATCAAACCTAAAACTTCTGAGTATTTCAATGAATGCTACCAATTTAATAAGTGTTGAAAATAATTAAAATGAAAGTGTTCTTAAGAAAAATGTTGAGGTTTAATTAAAAAAATGAATCAAGATTTATTTATTCAGTTACACATAACACATGTGCTTTTGATTATACTGCATAGAATTGAAATAGAGATTAATGTTTAAGAGCATGGACTGTCAGCAGAGAATTTGGAATCAAAGTCTGGCTTTAAGACTCACTAGTTATATTATCAGGAACAAGTTAATTAATCATCCTGTGCCTTGTTTTACTCATATGTCCAATGGGTATGGTGGAAGACAATGGGAAACCATTCAGGTTTGGAGGCAAATGCGCTGGAGACCACAGGATGGTTCACCCTACACCACAGCATTGATGCCCAGCACTTGCAGGAGCCATATGCTGAGGTGAATAAAAAAAGAATGTTTAGTCCATGTACGGTGTGAGAGTGGAAAATAAAACTGAGTTGTAAATGAGAGGCTGGCAGTTTATGCTTAAATGCACAAACAGGCCTTAGAGCCCACCAATTATTTGCATCCAGAAATGAGAAAATGATAGTTGGCTGAACATAGAAATTTAAAAAATGTATACTGTCCCATCATTAAGCCTGTTACCAAAACTACTAAGAGAATAAACACGCTTACCTATCACCACTAAAGGCAAAGATAGATGGAACAGGTTTGTAAAAATTGAGTTTAAGTTTTGTTCTTAGGAAGCAAGACGTGGGGCGCCTTGGGGCTCAGTCAGTTGAGCATCTGACTTCAGCTCAAGTCATGATCTCATGGTTCATGGGTTCAAACCCCACCTCAGGCTCTATGCTGGCAGCTCAGTGCCTGGAGCCTGCTTGGGATTCTGTCTCTCCTCTTCTCCCTGCCCCTCCCAGCCTCAATCTCTGTCTCTCTCTCTCAAAAATAAGCAAACCTTTTTTAAAAAGTAAAAAAAAAAAAAAAAAAAAAGAAACAAAATGATGCATCATTGATATTAAGTGCCATACTAGTTAAGCCAGAATCCCAACAGTTGACCCAGGCATGACACTCACTGAAAAAGTAGCTTCTCAGAATATGGATCCTTTTCCCTGTCTTTTATTTTCTACGAGTCTCAGGCACTGTTAGTGCTGTGAGTGTGGCAACCTAACTGCTTTATATCTAGGTGTATTTCTCCTAGGTTGTCTGTAATAACTTCTCTTCCAGTTATCTGAAAAGGAATGGGAGCTAATGTGCATACAGCCTGTATAATGGATTTTGTTCCTAACGTCATGAGATTAATACTTGTACTAGAGTCTAGTTGACATCATGTGAGTTTAAATGAGATCCTATGCACAACATGTTTAGTACAGTGCCTGGCCCTTTATAAGTAATAAACACAAGTAGCCCGTCATCATCATCATCATCCTGGTCATAATTACTATGTTCCAGAGACAGTTCATACACCAGGGGATACAGAATGAATAAGGTCGATTTGAACATTGCCCTCAGGGAGTTTACATTTTATTGGGGAGGACAAAAAACAAATATGTTAAAGATAAACACAGGTTAAAGGTAAATATACCCCCCCAAACTCAGAATGTGCTAAAGGCTGTGAAGAAAATGAACATGACAGTGAGCTACAGCAGAGCTGGAGATCACTAACTTAGGACAGTTCAGAAAGACTTCTGCAAATTTGAAACCACAAAGGAAAAATAACTGAGGCCAGAAATGGCATGGCTTGCATCAAGAGAAATAATCCTAGTATATACAGAGCACGGCAAATGAGGAAGTAGAAGGTCTAATAAGAGGCTGCACAATGAGGCAGAGTGAGGTGATATAAAGTATCAGCACAGAGAAAAATTACATGTCATCTTGGTAGACATGGAAAGCCACTGAACAGTTTTAAGTGAAGATACATTATGCTTTGATTTATTTCTAAAATGATCAAGGCCCCTCTGCCTGCTGGGCCCCAAAGGGGTCAAAGAGGGAAGCAATGGAGTCCACTCAGAGGGCTGGCGCTGAGATCATTTGCAATTTTGAAAATGAGTTACTGTTTGAGAATGGAAGACTGTGATGGAGCCATGGGGAGAATACAGGAGGCAGGAAGACCTACTGTGAGTGAGCTGCCGTAATCTAGGTGAGAGGTAAGAGCAACGTAAGCAAAAGCAATAAAAAGAAATGGGTGAGTTTGGAGGCCCTTAAAGTGGAGGCACAAGAGATATTTTACCATTAACTAGAAGTCAGAGGTGAAGAACAAAAAGTCAGTGATTATCTTCAAGTTCTGTCTTGGGCAACCAACTAAATTTCAAGGTCATTCATTGATGCCTTGTACAGTGTAAACAACATGAGAAACTGGTTTTATTGAAAGACTGTATGTGTATATAAATAATATAATGAATAATCAAACAGATATGTACAGTAGCAGTTGGATAAATAGAGCTGAACCTACAGAAACATTTTGGGATAAATATACATAGGTGCCTGGGTGGCTCAGTCAGTTAAGCGTCCGACTTCTTCAGCTCAGGTCATGATCTCGTGGTTTGTGGGGTCAAGCCCCAGATTGGGTTCTATGCCGAGAGCTCAGAGCCTGGAGCCTGCTTCAGACTCTTTGTCTCCCTCTCTCTCCGCCCCTACCTTGTTCGCATTCTGTCTCTCTCTATCTCAAACATAAAAAAAAAAAAAAACATTTACACACACACACACACACACACACACAACTACCCAGTCAGAACAGGTCCTGATCATAGAATTAGAACAGGATCCCAGAGGCTCCCCACTATGTAAGGAAATGACCATTTAAAAATACATAGTGAGAGTTCTGTGAGGGGCCCTGAGACAGGGCAAGGTAGCAAACAGTCATAGAGGTGGACAGCAGGATTCGGAGAGACACTTAGGGACTATTTAGCAACTGATATATAACAATTTGAGTAATTTCCTATCTTGTTCGTTCTTACTGGTGCACATCACATGAGTGTTATTCCTGTTAATTGTGACAAATGCCAGCATAAAAATGGCCATCTAAGCCACAGATGTGGTTAAGATCTATCAGCATCAAACAAGAAACTGTGCTTATGCTTAGCACCACTCTTCCGTAGTATACTGGAGAATACTGTACCTTTTTTTCCTCATTAGTAGCTGATAAGCAGAGGGCATAGCAAGGCCCAGACCAACATAAAATAATCAGAATGAGCAGCTGCCCTGTACCAGAGCTTCCAAGACACAATGTAAGTGACAGGGATAAACTGATGTTGTGAGAGTTTAAGTTATCATCACTACAGCAGCTATAATGTCAAAAGCAGCTCTGAAACATTAATGGACACAGATGGGAGGGGAAAAAAGCCCTAAGAAAATTTTGGTCTGTGCAACCAAAGAACCAGGAGACAGGCAGCCTGGACTGAAAACTTATAGATAATAACTGCTCTAACTCTGGCCGAATACCACAGAGAAAAAGTGGAGCCCCACCTCCATTCCCGCCAGCAAAGGCAGAGTAGAGAAGCTGAGCTTCCACCCCTGCCCAGCTCTAAGTAGGCACCCCAAGAACCTGACTGGTGTGGTATTGGAAAGGACCAGGAGGGAGCTTTCCTCTCTGCTAAGCTTGGACCCCCTGGTCAGGGGAAACCACTGGTTGAATCTTGACTTTCAACGTCAGCCAGAGTCATGCCACCCTTCATGGGAGTGGGTCCACAGGAGGTCTAAGGGCTTTCCACACCCACCGCTCAGCAGTAGCCAAGCCACCCCCTCCCCCCACGCAGCCGCACAGTCATCACCGCCCCTCCCCCTCCCAGCCAGGGCTGTATCAGCAGGCCTGGTAGGTATCCTGCTCTTTCCACTCCTAGCCATTATGGAATTAAGGAAGAGCTGCCCGCCCCCCATAAGAATCTGGACTTTTATCCCCCCCTGGCAATACCAAAGCAACACCTTCTTTCCTACCAGAGTGGTGTCAGAGGAGGCCTGCTCCTCACAATTTAAATAAGATTCAAAGTCTCATCATAGAATTCCCCAAATGTTCCAGGTTTCAGCTGAAAATCACTCATCACACCAAGAATCATGAAAATCTCAAGGTAAATGAGAAATGACAATCGACAAATGCCTATAATGAGCTGACATGAATATTAAAATTATTTGATAAACACTTTCAATCAACCATCATAAAAATTAAAATGCTTCAATGAGCAATTGCAAATAGATTTAATTAAAACAAATGAATTAAAAATACAACGCTCAATAAAAACTAGACTATACTTACTAAAAACTAGATGATAAAGAAGAACCAAATGGAATTTTTTGAATCAAAAAATGTAATCTTCAAAATAAAAATCTCAGCGCATGTACTTGACAGCAGAATGGAAAACAGAGTGGGGAAGATCAGTAAACACGAATAACAGTACAACAGAAACAGTCAATATGAACAATGAAGAAAAGCAAGCAAAAAAATTAAAAGAGACAAAAAAGACTATATATTCACGGATATAAAAGTGAAGGGGCAGCACAAGAAATATTTTTGCGGTGACAAAATAATTTTGTATTTCAACCACACCTATGAATATTAAGTCTATAATTATTCCAAAATAAGTTTTTAGAAGGAGAGAAAGATACTAGTCAGACTTTAACTAGATTTAAAAAAAAATTTTTTTTTACATTTATTTAGTTTCTAAGAGACAGAGAGACAGAGCGTGAGCAGGGGAGGGGCACATAGAGAAGGAGACACAGAATCTGAAGCAGGTTCCAGGCTCTGAGCTGTCGGCACAGAGCCCACAATGGGGCTTAAATTCACAAACCACGAGATCATGACAAGAGCCAGTTCACAAACCAGGAGATCATGACAAGAGCCAAAGTTGTATTCTTAACCGACTGAGCCATCCAGGTGTCTTGCTAGTTTTTAAGGAAAATTTAAAGTTATTATCAGTATACTTTGATTTATTTTTAGAAAACACAGTTTCTCTCCCCTGGTTCTTTTATCAGTACATTTTGATTTATTTCTAGAAAACAGTTTCTCTCCCCTGGTCCTTTTATTCGTTTCTTTCCCTCTGATCTTTCTTTTAGATTTACTAAGTGTTACTTTCCCCTTATTTCTCATTTTTTCTCTATTATTTCCAAAGTATAACATTTAAAATTTTTCTGCTAGTAGCATATTTTCTATTTTAGTATGCCTGTTTAACTGAACAAGGTAGTAGACTTATTAATAGTTAATATTAAATTAATATAATTTCCAAAAAATATTAAAAGGTCTCTGAATAATTTCTTCCTGATGCATAGGCTTCTTTGTCCAATGATTTAATTCTAGTCCATTTTATTTCACTAACTAGATATTAATTTTTCCCAGTCAATATTGGTTTATATTACTTATTTATCAAACTCAGCTGAGCTCCGACTCTTGATTTTGGCTCAGATTATGATCTTATGGTTCATAAAATCAAACCCTGCATTGGGCTCCATGCTGGGTTATGGAGCCTCCTCAAGACCCTCTCTTCCCACTGATCATGTGGAACTTGCTTGGGATCTCTCTCTCTCTCTCTCTCTCTCTCTCTGCCCCTCCCATGCCTGTGTTTGGGTGCTCTGTCTCTCTCTCTGTCTCTCTCTCTCTCCCTCTCAAAACAAATATATTTAAAGCAAAACAAAACAAACAAACAAACAAAAACCCTCACCTTACTCTTTCTTCCCTTAGAGGCATTCTATTTGATGTAATATTTTTTCCAGGTAATATTTTTTCTAGGTTCTTTAGAATTTCTTTTAGTCTGTATCTGTTGATAGTAAATTCTGTTTTTATTTTCCTAAATATATTTTTATTTTTCCTTCATAAATGAAAACATTTATTCTAAGTATTGAATTCTCGGCTGACAGTTACATTATCTCAGCACATAGAACAAATTCTTCCTCTATCTTCTGTCTCTTATTACTGTTGTTGAATATAAACTGGTTATCAATTACTGTTCCTTCATAATTGGTCTGTTTTTCTTCTTTGGCAACTTTAAAAATGTTTAACTGTTTATTTGATATTCTCCAGTTTAACTATGATATGTCTAGGTGGAGATTTATTTTTATGTATCCTATTTAGATTTCCCTGGGTTTCCAGATTATTAGAGTTATTGCTGATCAAAAATTTTGAAAAATTCTAAGCAATTTTATTTTCTAATATTTTTTTCACCGTTATTCCTTCTACTCAACACCAAGACAAAAGCAGCCAAGTTTTTGTTCTTTTTTCATTCACACCTAGGGGCCAAAATCCAGCTTTGATACCACCTTCCATGGTTCACTTGATTAAGAGTGATGGAAAATCCTTATAGTTACATGAGTTGGTAATATGCTTAGATATTTTTTCTATGTTTTAACTAATATTTTTAACTCAATTAAATATATTAAATTGCCATACTTCCAGAAGTAACATCTATTTTATGTTGCTTTTCATCTGTTTTATGCAATAAATTAAATAAGTTAAATTAGGACCTTGAATAAGGCCTTAGTTCAGAATACATAACACAACAGTCTTCCACACATGTAAGATGGTATTTACTTAGTTTTTTTTTTAAACTTTTTTTTTTAATGTTTTATTTATTTTGATACAAAGACAGCATGAGAGGGGGAGGGAGAGAGAGAGAAGGAAACACAGAACCGGAAGCAGGCTCCAGGCTCTGAGCTAGCTGTCAGCACAGAGCCTGATGCGGGGCTCGAACCCACAAACGTGAGATTTGACCTGAGCCGAAGCCGGAGGCTTAACCGACTGAGCCACCCAGGCGCCCCAACTTAGTTTTTAAAGTAAAATAAAAAATGCTGAGCTGAGAAAATTGAAGGAAAGTTATTTTCCTAAATTTCAAATAATTTCATCAAATAATTTGATTCAACAGTAAATTCAGCTCTCACTTGAAGTATTTTTTACCTAACTTTTTATCTATTTTATATAAAGGGAAATATTCTAAACATCTTACTATTCATCCCTAATTATAATTGTGCTCTAAAGCTTACATGATTCTAATGATTCTATTACCTATAAAGTAAAAGAAGGAATGAGATTTCACAACAGCATGAACTAGGTGGTAGGATCATGGGGTGACCTTCAAGTCTGTTCGTCTCAATCAGAATTATACATTATTTATGTCTCTGAAAGAAATAGACAGAGCCTACCCTTATGTAAAAAATGCCCCCCCACCATTTTTAGGCAAAAGTCTGAGATAAATTGATATAGGTCAAGCCAAAGCTGTGCTTCCCAGAATAATACCATCTACCAGGTAGGAACTAATGAAAAAATGATTGGATTCATCTGAATTTTTTTCTTATGCCAAAGATATGGCTTGGTTAAAAGTTAGTGATGGGTAAGAATCATGATAGGAAGAACAATTCCATAACGATTTGTTTTTAATATAATAATCAATTGAAAAACTAAAATTCATTGGCAAATCAGCTTTTTATATTGTTAAACAGCTGGTGTTAAAATATTTCTGCCTAATACTGTATTTAATAAAATCAAAACAATATTGATATAAAAAAAGGAGTTAATAAGAGAAGCTTTTCAGATGAGTAAGTCATGACTGTTTTTGGACTGAGACCTACTATAAAACATAATCTATTAGAAATTGCATTCTGACATAGCAAGGTGCTAAAATGAAAAAGAATGTATTTTAGAATCAGTAAGACACAGTATCTGGGAAACTTTTCCTACTGAAATGATTTTAATATGATATTGATTTCATCGAAAAGAATAAATTATTTTGACGTGCTTTCTTTACTTAGCTAGTAATATGGTGTTCTTTATCAAAAATAGTTACATCTACTAGAATTTCACAAATATTACTAATATATTTATGTAAAGTATTGACACCTATTTTTTAAAATCTAATTTTTCCCCTCAGGGTCTGCAAAGTACACTGTGAGGAGAGAGAGAGTCTATGAAAGAAGAATTAACCTGTGAAATCTATCTATAAGATTACACATTGTAATTCATCATGCCTAGACATGGGGTCCTCATTCTAGTAAAGTGATGAAGTGATACAATTAGTTCATAAACCAAAACCAAAGAAGAACAAGTAAACAAGAGTAAGAATATCTTGAATAAGTAGTGGGAACAACAACCTCCAACATTTATAAAGTATTTCCTGCCAAACCAGGAGTAAGGTCGCCTATAAATAAAACATGTCAATTCTGGAAGGGACTTTATAGTCTTCTGTAGTGCAATGATGGCGAACTGGCTACTCCTACAAAAACTAGTTCTATTATTATGGTTTCAACGTACCCTCCATTAATTTGAGCAATGAGTGCTTTTAAGTGATTAAATCCCCAGGGCCCTATAAGTGGTGTTCCTGTACACAACAAAGGTGTGTAATAACTCACCAGGATTTTCTTACTATAAGTACATTGAAAAACGAACAACAAATGGAGTGAAGAAACACAATAGTGAGAAAATGTCTGATATAATAATGTAAACAAATTGTCTTCTGATAACCCATTTTACTGAATAAAACCAAAATTTTTCACTCATGCAAAATGGGTGTTTAATGATTATAATTAACTTATTAGTCCAAATCAAAAGATAAGTAACATCAAATTAGAAAATAGGTCTTTGAACCATTTAATTATTGATTTGACGTGAACTAATAGGCTCTCCAAGTAACCATTCACTTTCTAATGGATATATAACATAGAAATATGGTCAAGCATACAATTTATTTCATTTCTTTTGTCTCTTCAAATGTTATAATCTAACATTTTACTTAATTTTCCCTCCATATATTTTTATATCTAAAAATTTTTTTAAGGTCTATGTTTTTTTTTTTTTTTTAGTAATACAGTGCAAGCAGTGTAGGAGCAGAGAAAGAGGGAGACAGAGCATTCCAAGCAGGCTCCATACAGACTCGATCTCACAACCTGAGATCATGACTTGAACCGAAATCAAGAGTTGGACATTTACCCAAATGAGTCACTCAGGTGCCCCTAATAAAAATTTTAAATCTCAACAGGAAACTACACTCTAAGAAATGTTATTTGACAATTGTCCCTTGAGACACACCCTCAACAAGGGGTTGACTAGAGTCAGCACTTGGTTTTGTCCAACTTCTTAATTTTTGCCCCTTATGAAAAATGACATTTCACATTCAGTTTCAAAAACAATTCTGTGCAGAAAACAAGTCAAAAACCACTAATATATGTGAAACTATGGTTCATATTAGTAAGATTCAAAGATGAAATATTTAGTTAAAAGATTTTATATGTTGTCAGATTCTCCCATACTCTTTACTAAAATAAATAAATATATATATAATATATATATATGACAATGTGTCAAAAAGAAGTGTATAAAGAAAAAATTCAAATTCAATTAAATTTAGGCTGATTAGCACAAGTGACAGAAAATAGATTGCCCAAATATGACTTGATATAGGACTGTACTGAAATAAGATTAATTAGAAATGACTTCAAATCAAATGAGTTAGTTATAGAAAAGGACATAGACGCTAGCTTCATACTCCTCCAGTGCTTTTTCTACTTTCCTTGTCATTGTGCACTGTCAGTCTTATGCTGGTTCTTTTCCTATATCTATACTCTAAATGTGAATCTTTTTTGCAATTCTGCTTATAGCATTATTTTTTCCTTCACAATCGACTGTACATTTGACCTTGGCCATTTTCCTCCTGCCCATTGTTTCCTGCATATATTTACCTCAGAAATAACTTTCAATTGCAATTTATTTTCTCCCTCACTGCTACCAGCTAAATATAAACCCTCCTCATCATATGCATGGACTATGGCTTCCTCTCCCTCACCCATCCCCAGATCAGCTATTAAAGTCATTTTGCCACAATGTAAATGTTAAGACATCATCATCCTACTTCAAACCAATTAGTGGTTTGCCATTAATTATGGGACAAAGCCTAACTTCCTTAGCAAGGCATAAACACCCTTTATAAGCTTAACTTCCTGAATCTTGTGCCTCAGGTCCAATCATTTTTTTTTTCCTAGTTTCCTAATCCAACCCTACTGAATTGCTTTAGTTGCCCAATTTCTGGTGCGTCTGTAGGAATGCAATGCAGGCACAATATGAGATGGTAGAAATGTTTTCCTTTTTTGTCTGTCTGGCCAACTCCCTGTTTTTGAAACTTCAATCACATGGTCCCTCCTCTACAAGTCTTCCACTCCCTCCTACAATTACAGAACGTAACAATTAACCTCACCTTTTTATTAGTTCTACAACTGTACATCTCTCAGTCTCATCGTACATTGAACACTTAACTATAACTTTCTGTTCACACATGTGTTTTTCCTGTTATTATGGACTATTAAGGAAAAATACTACATATTTCATGACTGTGTCTTCAACCCATAGCAGAGTGCTTAAAACAGGATAATGTATAATGGCTAGTTTATATATGGAAGAGAGGAACTGATGTATGCATTTCCAAAAATGGATTTGAAATGAACAGCAATTTTCCAATATGAGAATCATTCTTGAGAACTGGTTCAGAGCCTATTTATTTCTTTAAATTTTGAAGCCCTGGGAAAAAATTACAAAGTCTGATGAAAAAAAAATTAGTAGCTGAACCCTTCATTTTAAAAGAATGTCAAGTTTTCATGGAGCATAAAAATACTCCTAAGACAAACCCCCTGTACTCTGGAATGTAGTGAGTTAGTTTCTTCCCACTAATCAGCATCAATACAGTAAAGGATATGTCAGCACTTTTGTAATGAGGCAGCTGTTCGTAATAGTTACAACATGATTATATTAGCTCACATTGGAAAAATGTTCAAAACATCTATACTGTTAGAATCAGCTATTATTAACTTACAACACAGCATTAAATTAAGCACATGTGTGCACATTTAACACCTTCACACGCAGTTATGATATCTATACCTGTGTTAATTTTTGCTTTTCTAGATAGAAGATGTGGTTATATTAAAGCAGTCTTGCTGCAAAGAAGAGCTCTTAGATGTTTGCAACCCGTAGGCTTGTGTGGTAAAACAGTGACAGCATAATAAGTATTATAAAAGGAGAATAAGTGACTCCCAACCTCTCGACCAACACACACCCAGATGAAGTCTTAGAGAATGCTCTGTGTTTGGAACGGTTACTATATTCCATAGGCTGACCCTCAGCTTCTGTGGTCTGACATATCAATTTTCTACCTAATCCACTTCTAGTATGCTGTCAGATATAGGATCAAGCTAATCAAGATTACCAGAGAACAGTGTGTTGGGAAATAGAACGAACTGTCCTTATCAAACCTCAGTTCTCAGCACTGTCCTTGTGTATGAAGCATCCTTATCGGACTTCTGCTCCCAGAATGCTGGGAACAGGAGACTTGATGAAGTCCGGGGAGGACATGCAGGACAGAGCCTTCCTGGTCATCAGCCAAGTGCATCAAAAAGCTACAGTAACAGAGATATGCCCACACACAGTTACAAGCTGTTCCTGTTCTACCCACTCTGTATCTCTAGCTATTGTTCTGGTTAAACATTTACCGCTGACTAAACATTTACTGTGCCCTCCATGCTTGCAAGGAGGGTATAAAATAAGATGCTGTTCCTAATAAAGTTTGCCATTAACCATCAACTCTTGGTCTGTCTCCATTAGTCATCAGCTTTTGGAGATGCATGAATTTCCGGGGATGCCTGGAAATGGTCATCGTGTTCCCTCAGCCATCAGCTGGAGGGAACCTGTGTTTCCATTAGCCATCAGCTAATGGGAATGGTGTTTCCATTGACCATTGTCCTTTGGAAATGTCGTTGCATCTTGCTCATCGACTCTCCAGGACCCGAGAACCTACCACAACAGTGTGTATATATCCAAGAATGTAAATTTACTACTGGCTCTATATTTCTAGGGGTTTGAGTTCTCATTTGTCCTCAAGACACAACCTTCCTGAGCCTTGTACCTAAAAATCCTTAATTTACTTGGTAAACTCCTTTTCCACCCCTATACTAAAGAGAAGATTCCAAAACAAAGCAAAACTCTTGAGCCATATTCTCGTACCTCTAAAAATTAAACTTTGCATTCTATCTCCCGCTCTCTACATCAAACTTTTATTCTGTTTTCCCCGTCCATCTCCTTACCTCCATCCTGGATCCCCCTATATGCTTAGTTCCTCTAACATAGTCATCTGTGTCCTTCAAACACCATGATAGCTCCACACACAGCAGTTTGCCTGAAATCAACCCTTGCCACTCCTCTTCCCCACACCTGTCTCTGACATTAAATTACTCTTGCCAGCAACTGTGAATCTGCTTTCCTTGTCTGGGAGTGGCTGATAGGATACAAAGTTGAGGTTAAGGGATAAGAATGCTATAAATACTTCCTGCTGCAAGTATAATATAAATCTTTAATTATTAATATAAACATGTCCTTGAAAGCCAATGTCTTTCTTTTTCTACAATGCTGTCAAATTTCTAATTCTAAGCCCTTTTGCTGGTTTGTTTATTTGAGGTTCCACAGTCTGTCTTCCCTCTTTCAATAAGGCTTTTACTACACTAGGCTACAATACACTTTGAGTTTTTCAGTGATCAGAAACAACTTCTGAGTTCTAGTTCTCCAAGGTTTAGATTTTAATCTTCTTATTTACATATACATTTATTTTCAACCTCACATTTAAAACCATGTTTTTCCTATTACAGGGATTAATCTCACCTGTGCTGTGTTCTGAGTTCCTGGTAAATATCTCCCTATAGGACAAAGGGAAGACTGGGATGCTGGGCTCAGGCTGTGAGAATGTTTTGGGCAACTTGGCACAACCTGAATGTCCGTCCATGAGCAGCTATTAATGTAGAATATAAGTGAAGGAGGCATCTGGTGAAAAAAGTGAAGTAATAAATCCAGCAGATTGTCTAACTATAGAATCATTTCAAAGATTTAAGAAAAGAAGGTGAAAACAGTTATGATTTGTTTTGGCTTAAATGATATAAAGTTGATTTTTGCAGCAGTTCATATCATCTGACCACAGAAATGTTTTGAAATATTGAACTCTCCTTCTATAAAAGAGCTGATAATCCCCTTCAGCATGCCCGTGTCTTATTAGGAGGTAAATATTTTTTATTTTGTGTCACTGTGTACTTCTGTGTCATTACATGATGGGAAAGATGAGGACATATACAAGCTATAATTCAGAGCCCGATTATAGTATGAAACATTCTTTCATAAGGAACTATGTCCTGAACTACCATCATCTTTTACTTTGGAGACCAAAGTAGAGAACTATAAGAAGGAATAAAATCAGATAATACCATTTCTGATTTTTTTTAAATGTTGCAGTTGAATAATTGAAAAGTTGTTTTGTTTTTAAGAATACATTAATAAAGAATACTGAATTTACTCAAAAGTGTATGTGGATTAGGAATTATTGCAACAGGCAATCTACAAATCATAGCCAGAATTTACCCTAAAACTTTCTTCAAATAGGTCTGGCATATTCTGGCTTAACTACTCACTAAATTTTGTAAATACACTTACTCTGTTGTATTGCTGGTGTTCAAACCACACTACTTTCCTCATCTCCTAAATTTTCTCATATTCTAGATAACTGAGTTAACTTATTCACTTTGTTCTTGTGGTTTTCATAGCATATATTGAGTGTATATTGTATAAACAATATAAATATATTCATAAGGTTTTATAAGATATTTATATGTTATACATAGCAATTCAAATATTTTAACAATATAAACATAAACAATATAAATATAGAGGTTGTTTGGCTTACACAAATTAAAATTTCACATTCTTTTATGTTTTTTAATTTATTTTTAAGAGACAGAGAGAGACAGTGCAAGCAGGGGAGGGTCAGAGAGAGAGAGGGAGACACAGAATCCAAAGACAGGCTCCAGGCTCTGAGCTAGCAGTCAGCACAGAGCCTGATGCAGGTCTCAAACTCACAAACCATGAAATTATGACCTTAGCTGAAGCTGGATGCTTAACGGGCTGAGCCACTCAGGCACCACAAACTTTTACACTCACTTTTTGATTGGCATTGTTTTAGGTATTAATTTTGAGTGACATATACAAATCAGCAGTGATAAGTTTTTTAAATCATTGATTTTTCTATTGTGTGGTCTGTTTTTCACACATACAAGGTACACAAAATGTCTATTATATAAATTTTAGTATACATTAAAATATATTCATAATTTAATCTTTGCAAGGTAAATCATAAATTATTACCATGAATTCTCCATTTAAAATCTTAGTTCAAAGAAATTGACTTTGCACATTTTGTGTAAATTTCTAACATTTGAAAATATTTCTTGTATTCCTATGACCTTACATTTCATTTGTATAAACACAAAATATACTTATCTGTGAAACAAAAATAAATAAAAGTCTTTCCAAATGAATACTACTGGAACATATTATAACACAACTCCCAGACAAAATGCATAATAGGTAACATTTTGAAACACAAAAAGCAAAGGCTAAAGGCAGACTAAAAGTAAACTAACAATAATAGCTAGACTTCAAGGATGAAAAAGCAAAGCAAAACAACAAAACAACAGCAACAACAACAACAAAACCAAAAAGAAAGCACAAACAAGAAAAACGCAGAGTACCTAATCAAAAAATTGGGGAAAGGGGTTCAAAAGATAATTCTAAAAGTGGATATTTAAGTAGAAAACAAGCAAATAGAAATATGCAGTTTCACGAATTAACATGGAAATGCAAATTAAAACTTCCATGAAAGATCACTACATATCTACCAGAACTGGTCAACGAAAAGATGAAAAACTACCAAGAGTTACTGAGAATGTGAATCAATGTATAGATGCCCTGCTATGGGGCTCTAAGTGGATACCCGCTTTGGAAAATGGTTTAGCAAAATATATTAAAGATAAATATTGTACACATAGTGGCCTTGGTCACCCATTCTAAGTTATATTCAAGGAAATTTGTATTTCTGTTCATCAAAAGGTACTCACTAGAATACATTGTAAATATGTTCATAGTAACCAAAAAACCAAATACAATAGAATGGAGAGCTTATGTTATATTCACCCGATGATATACTATATAGAGGTAAGAGTGAACAATCTACAACTGCATGAAACAACATGGATAATATCTAGCAAACATACGTTACATAACAATATACAGGAAAAGTCCATTATGCTATTTGTACAAAAGCGGTAAGATTACTTTATGTTATTGTAAGTCCGATTGGAGTTTATCCTTGGCCAGAATTGGTGAAGGGGGAGCAATAGATCTGGAAGAGAATACAAAAGAGGCATCTGGTGTGCATCTGGTTGGTTACATGATGGTGCTCAGTATGTGAAAACTCATCAATTACTCACTTAGGATCAGTGACCTTTATAATAAGCATTAATTAAAAAGTTTTAAATAGATGAGTAAACAGTTGGAAAAAACATAAGGAATATATATTTCAATGATGAAAGATGAAGCAAAAGTAATTGGTGTTATGCAGGTATTCATTACATTATTATTATTATTTTTTTTACTTTTCTGTATATGTAAGACTTGTTTAACTTTTAGAAAAACTCAGGTGTTTCAAATTACAGCAATGTTTGCTATGGAAAGAAAGAAAATTCCCAAGAATGGGGTGGTATTCCTACGTGCAGGACATCAACAGGTGAAAGGGAAAAAGAAGCCTATGCTTTTTGTTTTCTTTTTGTAGTAAAGCAAAATATGACTGCACCAAAGACATGTGAAATTCAGATCTCAAGCTGAAGTTGAAAAACAAAGGAAAGTTTATGCTTTTTTTTTGCATCTTGGCTTTCTTCCACTTAACAAATAAATTTTTGCTCCCTCAGCAGGGCAGCATTTATAAAGATTCAAGATTTGCCTCAAGAAATTCTCTAGGGCCCTTTAATTCTTAACTGGTAATATAGTTTCTTTTGGTATTTTGTTTATTTAAGCATATATTTATCAATTACAATACTTTAAATCTGTTTAACTAAGCTCTACTTTTTCTCTTCAGTGAGCCCTAATTTTATGCTTTTGTTTATTATCTGTGCATTTACTTAACATGCTTTACTGAACCTTTGCCATGTCTCATGCACAGTGCTGGTTGCTATCCAGTTGGTAAAAAATCCACCTGCTGCTGATCCTTAAGCAACTGAATGATTCTCACACCTCAGCATCGAAATCTCCTGGAGTCATTTTAGAACATGAATTGCTGGCCTGTATATTTAGTTTCTCATGTGGTAGTTCTGTGGTCTCACAATATGTATTTCTAACAAGTGGCCAGACGATTTATCCTGTTTTTAAATAAACATCTTGTATTACAAAGGTTAGTTTTTATAGCTTTTTCTTTTTTAAAATCTTCTATTTAAATAATTTGTTTTCTCCTCCTTAAACTGTTTATTTTTGAATTCTTCCATCATAAGCCATCTCCCATTTTATAACATATTGTTTTTGTTTTTGTTGCTTTTGTGTACATGAAATGATCTCTTCAATGTCACCTTAATATTCTTTATGTTAATTCCTGCTTCTCTGCTTAAACTTGCCAAAAACTTAAGGCCTTTTCCTATACATTATTGTTACTTTTTTAATGTTTACTTATTTGTTTTGATAGCGAGCGTGTGCACACAAGCCAGGGATGGACACAGAGAGGGAGAGAGAGTCCCAAGCAGGCTTTATGTTGTCACCACAGAGACCAAGGTGGGGCCCAACTCACAAGCGATGAGACCATGACCTACCCTGAATCAATGACCAGATGCTCAGTTGACTGAGCCACCCAGGTACTCCTTTCCCACACATGTTTAGCTACCTGCTTTTATAAAAATCTCCAAGTGAGAGAGGGAGAGGAGCCAGTCAAACTTTTAAGAGGGAATTGTGGAGGCCTTTCCTGGAGTGCCTATGCACCCCTCCCCACAATTACCTTCACAGACTTCTTTTGGCTTCCTATTACAGTTTCCACATTCCCATTATTGATGGCTCTCCAAAGAACAACAGCCTCAAAGAATCAGTCACAATTAGTGACATAAACCTCACCATGCCAAAGAGCCATTTGATTTGCTGAACCAATATTGCTTTATTGGTTTTGACATCCTACAAAGCAGATGTCCTAATATCCATTATCTTCAAATAAGGCAATCACAGAACTAAAAGCAAATACACAAATTACATGACAAGGATCAAAATACCCTGCTCATGGAAGCTCAGATTCAGAGGTTAGCATATATCTGATATAACTCTCATGAGAAACACTTTGTGGTTGAAAGTCACTGAAGAAGATCCTAACAGAAACCTGCTTCTCTCCAACAAAACTACAACAGTATTTACAATAGCTAAATGAATAGTAATCTAATATTTTAGTAGATTATCACTCTGGCTTCTGACCTGTAAACTAGGCAGTGCTCATTCTGGGAAAAGTATTCAATGCTGCCAGTAAAGTTGCCCCCATCATTGCAATACTTCTCTGGCCTGTGCCAACCACTGTGGCCATTTCCTAGGAGATGTCAAGTAAACAAACCCACATAGTGTTTACAAAGCTCTTTACGTAAATTGGTATGCAATCACTTTAAATGAACATTTTAAGGTCTGTACTGTAAATAGCCCAACTCAAAGCAATTGTAACTATTTTTATGCTGGCTATTTCTTTTTATAGTTGGTTAATTAAAACCTTCTGCTGAAGATGGCTTTGAACTACTCATGAAAATCCTTTTTCTGGGCTCGAAACAGAAAGGAACATCTGAGCAAAAGCCTGGAATTACTCATTCTTCAAGGGCAATCCATACTTGCTTTTTATAAATCATTTGGCTATGTGTTTCTTTTCTTTTCTTTTTTTTTTTTTTTTGGTCAATCCGATCAGTTAAGGATTTTGTGCTATGTTTTGATAAACTGATTTGATTAAATTTTAAAATATAGTGCAACTTAATAAAATTGTAATGTCCAAAATTTTGACCCCAATTTTTTCTTCACTCATGACCTGGATTGGAAAATAAAAAGCAAAAACCCATAAACAGCAACAATAACAAAAGCAACAGCAAAAACCCTTAGTTTAAATTTCCTCTTCCTTTCATTCCTCTTTTCATACTTCTCTACCTTCTTTCCTTTCTTCCATAGTAAAGTCTGCAAGACTTTAATAAATAAATATTAAACATAAACTTAAACTTATAAAATTTACCAGCTCAGTAATTTTGTGTCTACTCTTGCTCGATGCACTTAGTCAAAAGCTTTTTTTTCCCTAATTGTAGATAAAAACCCACATCACCTACATTTACCCTCTCGATATTTTGAAACGTTCAGTGATGTTAATTGTATCCACATCATTCTATGAAGTAATTAGAATTTTTTGTTCCTGCCAATCTGAAACCATATCCATTAACCAATACCCCATTTCTTCCTTTCCCAGCCTCTTGAAACAACTATTCAACTCTGTTGCTATGAATTTGACTACTTTAGATACCTTATATAAGTGCAATTATACAGTATTTGTCTTTTTGTAACTGGCTTATTTCACTTAGGATAATGTCTTCAAGGTTCATCTATATTGTAGCAAATGACAGGATCTTCTCTTTTTTAAAACCTTATGAATAATATTCCACTCAGTGAATGCACCACCTTTTTTAGCCATTCATCTCCTAATGGGCATTTAGGTTGCTCTCAATTTTGGGCTGTTATGACTAATTCTACAGTAGTTATAGGTGTGCAAATATGTCTTCAAGATCCTGGTTCCAATTCTTTGAGATGAGATTGTTAAAGCATGTAATAATTCTGTTTTTATTGTTTGAGGAACTATCTGGGGTGTTTTCATAGAGGCTATACCATTCTACATTCTCATCAATGGTGCATCCAGTTTTTCCACAGCTTTACCCACACTTGATCATTTTTGTTATTTTGATAACAGTCATCTTAATGGATGTGAGGTGATTTCTCATTGTGTTTTTGATTTGCATTTCTCTAGGGAATAGTAATGTTGAGCATCCTTTCATATGCTCGTTGCTCATTTGTATATCTCCTTTAGAGAAACTTCTACTCAAGTCCTTTATCTCTTAATGGGGTTGTTTTGTTGTTGTTGGGCTGTAGAAGTTGTTTATATATTCTGAAAATTAACACTCTAACAGATACATAACTTGCAAATCTTTTCTCCATACCATATGGTACATTGTCATTTGGTTGTTTCCTCTAATGTGCAGAAGTTTTACATAATCCCATTTGTCTTTTGTTGCCTGGGCTCCTGGTGTCATATTCAAGTAATCTTTGCCAAATCCAGTATCAGGAAGCTTTTCTCATGTTTTCTTCTGAGTGTTGTGTAGTTTTATACCATACATATAGGTCTTTAATTCATTTTTAGTTAATTTTTGTGTATTCTGTAAGGTAAGAGTCCAATTTCACTCTTTTCAATGTGGAAATCTAGTTTTCCCAACATCATTTATCGAGGAAATGTTCTTTCCCCATTGTGTGATCATGGCACCCTTGCCAGGTATCACTTGACAATATGCACAACGGTTTATTTATGGACTCCCTATTCTATTCCTCTGGACTATATGTCTATCTTTATGTCAGTACCATACTGTTTTAATTACTATAAATTTATAATGTGTTTTGAAACCAGGAAACATGAGCCCCCCCCCCCTCTTTCTTCTTTTTCCAGGTTGTTTTGGCTATTCAAGGCTTCAAGTCTTAATTCCTACATGTCTATAGATTCCCCTGTGCTTAGTTGGGTCCAAGGACAAAAGGTATCCAATCTTATTTGATGTCATTAACAGTTTTTTCTAAGTCTACAACAGATGATAGAGAGCTCTTCATTACATCTAATGTCTAAAGCATAGTGTTTGGTATAAATTAGATAACTTCAGCAGCTCCTATGGATGATTAATCTCTTGCCTTTTGGGTAGCAGTTCTTTAGGGTAATATGGTTGCCTGGAAAAGGTCTCTGGTGGCCCATTAAAGAGATTTGGGGTCAAAATTACTTCATTTGTCTCTCATAGCTCTTTCTCCATCCTGTCCAACTTCCCCCAAAGTGACAGTCTTGGGATAAGATCCAGTGCCTCACAAGATGGTTAATGAGGAGGAGCTGTGAACTGCAGTAGATAAGGCCTTCAGGTGCTTAAATTATGCTGTTCCTGTGAGACAAGGCGGTGCTTGAGTGGCAGTGGCAGGGACACTGTTTCTGATAGAAAACAAAGATGCTCTATCAAGGAGTAGAAAGGCTCTATCAAGACCCGTTTCACTATTGACTGCCTCATAGTCTTCAACCCAGTATTTTCTCTTTTCTTTCCATTCTGATTCAGAGCTAGGGATAGCATTTTGATCGCTTTTTAATTTTAATTGTAACTACATTTCAAAACTTTACTACTTTCTTTAACAGTGACCTTGATTAGAGCCTCCATAGCCACTGAGATAGAATATTTAACTCTGGATCTCACCAGGAAATTGTCATGGATTGGGAGGGTAAATGGGTCCTTAGTCCTTTATTAATTCACAGAAGACCTCTGAATCCCTGGATCTTTAATTCTCTTTCAGGAACTCAGAAACAACTACTATCCTTAGTATCAGCAGTATAATAAAACTTGTAAGCAAATCTATTTTTAAAATATACACCCATTAAATTCTAATAAATATTTAAGCTTATTTTGAATAACATTAAATACTTTTTGGCATTTAATGCCATGGCATTAAAACTACATTTTTAAGTCAGAATCTTCACCAGTTCAGAAGGGCACACAGTTCTCCCTTAATCTGTTTTTCTCACTAGTACTTTTAAAAACAGAAATGCATTTTTCATGCTAATTTACTCTACTTTGAATATAAAAGTAACAATTACACTGAGATTACAGAAACCAAATGAAATATATTACTGATAAATAAAAAATGCATGTGTACAGAATTTTTGTCTGCCTTTGAATCAAATTGTTTTATTTTCTCATAGCAAACTGGCTTAAATTTACTACAAATAGGAAGTCACCATAACCATGACCTAAGTAACTATGTTACCTGAATAACTATGGCTCAGAAGTTTAAATTTAGAATAAGTATGATTGTAGAGTTTTATTAAATTATTTCTTGATAGCAGAAGAATGGGTTCCTACAAATAATCATTTCAGCTAAGTGAATGTAAGAGTGAACCACTATTGCCATAAAGTGGGTTCATCGTGTTGTGAGTAGGCAAGACTGCTCTTGGGAAATCTTCGGGGAGTCAGAAGCTGTACCCGTACCATTCTCATTTACCAGAATGTGCATGGCAGGTTTCATAAGACAATTAAAACACCTTATAAATGCAGTTAGCCAAGTGTTACTAAGCTTTCATTAAAGTGAAGTTCTGTGCTTAAAGAGTAGCTTTTCAGCTGCTCACCTAAGGCATGAATTCATAGTCTCCACCAAATCCAAAATGGATCTGGAAGGAGAGAGAAGAGGAAATGTCAAAGAGCTTTGGATTCATGCCAAGCCTGGTTCCTCTCCTTGAGCTTTGAAGATTGGAATCAGTCTGAAATCTAAGGGGAAAACTTTTTACAAGATTATCCTTTTCAACTTGGTTTAGGTTGAGAAAGGGATTATTACCTCCTTGAAGACAAAAACTTTCGCCAGCTGCCAACACTGGCTTGCTGTAACCTCTGAGTAGAAAGTCAAAAAAGGTGCTATAGAATTGAGGAGAAGAGGTGCTATTTCCTGCTTAACTTCGAGAACAAAGACATCCAGCTACCCAGGGTAACGACAGACTTAATAAGAGAGAATGACTGTTTTTCATATATTTAAAAAGGTAATTTAAAATACTTCAGAAAAAGGAAGAGTAGGCACCTCTGTATTGAGCCCTAAATTGTCCAGTCAATTAGACAACTTTCAGAGAAGCATCGTAGGGACGAGGGGAATATAACATCATGTCCCGAGAATTTTAATATATTCATATAATTTAAATATCATAACTACCACTAAAATAGATTTTTTATATATACTCATTTTGGAGGTATCCAAACTAAGGCTTAAGGGGTTGGGTCAGGTGGAGGACCCATCTGCTGGTCTATCGGGAATAAGCAGCTAGACCAACATTTGTACCCTGCTCTATAAAGGGCCATTCTTTTCTGACTCTACCAGAAATTCTAATTTGATACTCTGAGGGCCGGAAATGGTCCACAGACTGTTTTGTTTGGCCTGCATAATGATTTGGAACACTTTAGAATTATATGCTGAACTTTAAAAAAGAAAGACAAAATGAAAGAAGGCATACGATTTTACATAAAAACTGAAAAAGCTGGCATTTCTCCTTGTGAACAACTGACTGGAACTCAACAGTGGCTGTATTCCTTAATTGGGGCATGGTTTCACCACAGGTACCCCAATTCCTTTACATCCATCTCACTGGTATTTAGAGGTTTATGTTGCAGTGTTTTTTACTTACTGTCATGGACTGAATTGTGCCCCTTCCCAAATTCCTATACTGAATCCTAATCTCCAAAGGTAATTACAGTTAAATGAGATCAGAGAGTGAGACTCTCATCTGGTAGTGTGCTTATAAAAAGAGGAAGAGATGTCTCTCTCTGCACTATATAGAGCTAGGCCAGGTAAGCACTAGCAAGAAATAGTCTGCTGCAAGTCAGAAAGAAAAATATCACAAGAAACCACCTCTGGTTATACCTTGATCTTGAACTTCCAGCCCCCTAGAGTGTAAGAAAATAAATTTTTGTTGCTTAAGCCACCTCTTCTGTGGTATGTTGTTAAGATAGGCTGATCAAACTGTTCACTCATATTCAGCTATCTTCATTTATTTTATTTCTGTTACATTCCTGGTCTCTTTACCTGTGTTTTTTATATGATGTTTTCTTACCTTGCCATAAAGCAAATACCCTGAGTTATATTAATTTTAATATTCTCACTTGAATCTGATGTTCATCAGATTATTCTAAAAATTTGGAGGGTAAACATACAGACTTACTTGAAAATGATAGTGTGTAAGATTTTGATGTGAAATATTCTGGGTAAGTACATCTTAAGTAATATATTTCAAGACTTATTCCCGGAGGAGAAAAATATTGACTAAATAGCAAGATTATATTTATGGAAAAGCGTGCTTAAGATATTTAGGAGAATGTTCATTATAGTGATTAAGCAGAAATAGGGGCTTGAACTTTTCTACAAATTATGAATTATTTACAAAGGGCACATACCATTTTTACATGATTTATATGTTATTATATATGTGTACACGCATATACTTAGAAAGGATGGAGAGAATGGAAAAAAGATCAAATGTATTTCCAACTAGAATTTAATATTCATGAGGACACAAACTATTTATGACCTTATACCTCTGTAGCTCCAGGGTCTTCACAATGTATGTGCTCAACAAATACTTATGAAGAAAGTAAGAGGATATTCCACACCCAGCATAGCTCAAAGGAAGTAGACTAAATCCAAGAGACCTGATTTCATTTCCAATTCCTTCAGTAACACTGCAAAGTTACGTAACTCCCTAAACTGAGCCCAGATTTATTTTTACTTTAAGTTAGTCAAATGAAAGGATTAAATTCCCATTTTTCCTATGGACACGAACACTTTTAAGATCCCAGGACAGAAACTGATTTAAAAACTTGAAAATGAGATTGTTCTAATAAATAGGAAGCTTGTCCTTCAAAAAGTGAGTGGGTAATAGTCCTCTGAGCCAAGAAAGTGATATATTCTATCGCCTATCATTTCAATACATGTAATGGCAACAGGATGAGAAGGAATTAATGTAATATGGGTTTGTATACAGGAAACATTTGTTCTATTAAATCAATGGAAAATAGTGTTTACTATGTGATAATTTTAAAAAATCTTTTAGAACTTTCACCCATTGCTAAATGTCTAAGGGAAAACTTACAAATAAATGAATATATTGCCACTAGGCTCTGATTTTGAAACACATTTTAAGGGAATGATTAAAAGTCATTTTTTAATACTAGCTGAAAATTGATGAATAACTATTGCAGTGCATTCTATGTGATCTAAAGAGTTAGCACAGTTGTATAAGCATCCAATTTATTCTCTGGAAGCAGTTATATAGTGGAGTAATTAAAAATGTTTAAATGGTTTACCAACAGATTTTTGATATTATACCAAATTAATCACAGTAATGTATATTTGCAGTAAGTTAATGTATTTGCCATGATTTCAAATTCTATAATTGCAAAGAAATTACCCTCCTTCCTTTATTCATATCTGGTCCTTTTTATCCACATGCTGTCTTTTGACAGAAATGGTTTTTTTAAACAGTAATTATATTGAATAATTAATAATGGTAGTAACTATATTTAGGAAGAGAAAATAAAATAAAAAGTCCATTCATTTCATTAACCTTTTGACATTAGAAGAATACCATCATGTCTGAAAGAAATGTTTGACAAGAGATGGGACTTCCAAAATTTAGAGGTCATAAGAAAATTCTGGAAAGAATTATTTATGTTTACTGAAGACAGTTAAGTAAACACCCATTTTAGGTCATAAGTAGTTTCTTGTGAATGGATCATGTTATATTGATCTACAAAGTTTTCCTTCTTAGAAACTTAGGTCAAATTAATGTGATATTTTATTCATACAATTGCCTGAGTATAGACTATAGACTGAGTTAATGTATGTTCTTATTTCCCTGAGGTGCTCAACCCTAAGTTAACTATATGTCAAATACATACATACATACACACACACACACACACACACACACACACACACACACACACCGCTCTTAATCACATCAAATTCCATTGTAGTAAGATTCTACACTACAATTTGAGAATATTTTATGCTACTGATTTCTGGAGGGGGAGTAACTGGGTATTTTGAAATGTTCTAGCAATTCAGTCTCTTTCTTCAACAGAGAGAAAATATATAAGCCAAGTGGTCAGGTGGGAGTTTATCAGAAAGCTGGTTTCTGGTGGATAGCTCTCTTTAGTTCAATAATAATCAGGCCTTTTCTTTTACATATTGCTACTGAACTACAGATGATAGAAGATTGGACTTTTTCCCAGAAATGACTGAGAGCAAAAGCAAAAGAAGCAACCATGGTTTTGTTCTGCTTAAGCATGACCCCATCTCAGCTTTTGTAAATACTGAAAGGATGAGCCAAATCAGAAAATCCTGTGCTATTTAAAGTTTGGTCAATGATTCACAAATGCCTGATGAAGGCTTCTTCTTACCAAACCTGGCTACTGTCCAGAACCCAGAGGAAAATGTTGGGAGGCTCTGATTCCTTTCTGTGCCTAGCAACCAAAGTCAAAAAGGTGAGGAGAGCTTCAGAAATGTTTTGATGTGTTAAGAACCAAGCAATCTAGCACATGTACTGCATCTACAAAGATGATTTTCCCCTAGTTATGTCCAAGTCTCCCCATCTTTTGGCTATAGTAATAGCACTAAACAGATTTGGAAAAAAAAAAAAGAATGTCTATTTGTTTACAAGTACTTCCAAATACTGCATAAACATTGCTTTGAGGTTAGAAATAGTATCATCAAACTGTACAGACCCTTTCTTTTGGTAATATTTCAATGAAGTCTTTTATATATCATCAGTTCATGCTGATCATTGCTTGAATATTGCAAAAGAGATAATTCAAAACACTTTCCATAATGGGAATCACACTAAAAGAGCAACCTTTCTAAGTGCTAAGTACTATTTTCCCCTGGAAAAGGACACTGAGACATGGTTTTGCAATGCAACATTATAATAGTTGGAAAGTACTATGATAAGCCAGCTAAATTGATTTTAGGATGGGCATTTAGTGGGGGAAAAAAGGTTTAATTTGGTCTGATTTTAAAAATTCCAAGTTTTTGTTTTTCATGGGAGACAAGGGAGGACTTAGATGCATAATCAAAAATTTTATTGCATAAATCTTATGAAGCAAATGTTATTGGTTGCCTGCTCATATCTCTTCAACTGCCTCCAAATGTCACACAGAGCCAGTATCTTGTTATCTGGATTCAGTAACACTGTTGCCCACAAAACAGGCCAGACATGCCAAAAAGTTATGCCCTGAAACAACCCTCACAGAGTGAGGGAGGTAATCTTGAATATAAATTAATCAACCCTAATTGAGATAATTTTCAGATGTCTTCCACACATCTGTCAGAGACATCAGAGAAGATTGACAAAGCTGCCCACTCAATAACACACTTCTCATTAGATTTCCTGACACTCTCTAACAGCGCTTTCTGGGAGCTCCTTCCAGTAAGTGACTCACATCAGACTGTTTCAGTGGGGTCTGACTTTGGAGAAAACCAAACCAATATACCACCAGGATTGTTAAATATAGACCATAATCCCATGGTATTCCCAAGGCAATATTTTGGAGCAGTATTACTAATATTAAGAAATCTGTAGGAATGTTTTCTTTTTTAAATCTTTGTTGCTCTGATTGGCCAAGAGGCAGGGAAGTAGGGAGTTCTGTACTTCCTGCCTGCATCTCTCAAACAAAGAAGGGCTGAAGCCAAAGGAGTCTGAACTCCAAGAGTCTGGGAGGGAAGGAGACAGAATCCACTAAGAAGACAGCCTCATAGGTGCATGATTGTGAACAGAGGAAGATAAAAATAGGCTGGGACATAGAGGAACAGAGGGGAGGGAGCCTCTTCTTTGGAGAGACAAAGGGAAGAGAAAGAGCAGCATGGGAATTGTAGAATGGTCCATGGACAAAAGAAAAACCTTGGACCTGGGATGGACAGGGATCTTATCATCCCATCTCTAACCACAGGGCTTTCGGAGAGAGATCCCATCTCTAACTGCGGAGGTTTCTTTGGGCTGGGTGCCCCAGACCCAGAAATTCCCTCCACAAGAGACGGTATACAAGGGACGCAGTTGGCATCAGGAGGAACCGGTCTGCTACTCTGTCCCCTGCTCAGACCCCTGCTAGGAAGTGCCCCCAACTTGAGGGATTACATTTTGGTTAGTATCATTAATGCACATAGAGTAGGAGATTGAAAAGCAGCTGAGTGTGGGACATAGGACATGGCCCACCTTGGCTGTGCCCATGGCACAGTGAGATCAGATCCAAGGGAGTGATTTGGAACACCTGGAATAAGAAGGGACTGGGAGGGTCACCATTCTTCCCACAACCACCAAGGCAGGGCCTCAGGGACTGGCCAGTGGGACCCACAGTGGCAGCAAGACCCGCTTACACCGAACCACGCCCATCTGCTCTGGGTAGCTGCTTTTGTACTGGAGACAGACAGATGCTGCAAAGACAGACAGCCCCTTCCCCCCACAAGACCAGCACTGCTGCATTGCCATGATTAACTCTAGATCAATTCTTACTACTCAGGTATATTCTCCCTTTTCTCGTTCTTTTCCCGTCTCCAGACTGGTTATTCTTGTTGCAGGTTTGCTTAAACAGGCATGTTTAATCCATTCTCTTGATGCATGTTCTACCCCTACTTTGTTACCTTCACTTCTCTCTCTCTGAAATAATCAGACTATACAGTTTCTCCGGGTAATATTAGCTTCCTGGTTTTTTGGTTTGTTTTTGATTTTTCTTCCTCACCTCCTGACATATTCTCCTTTTTCCCTCCCTGGATTAAGCCTTTTAGTCTCTCTGCCTGGTCAATGTTCAATTTCTCTTTCTTCTCACCCCTGTCATTTCTCTCTTTGTATATGCTCTTCCATCAGCACTGCCTCAACCCTGCTCTTTATTTGAGCTGGGACATCTGGTTTTATGCTTTTAGACTCTTCTTTGTCTTTTGTTTTTGTTGAGTTTTCTTCTTTTTTCAGTTTGCTTGTTTGATTTGTTTCTGTGTTTGCGTGCTTTTTTTTTCTCTGTTTGTCTGTCTGTTTTCTCTTCCAGGGCTACCTCAATGAACAAACCAAAGTACACATGGTGGAGAGTCCAAAATATCACTACAAGTAGGGAAATAAAATAACCAAAGTCACAACAAGATAGACCAAGGGACACCATTAAAAGAACACTTCCTGAACAATAGGCCCTGGACAGTCTATGAGCCTCCTTTAATATAGTAGCGCTCACAGGTGCAGAGCACATAACAAGCTTTTAAAGCTTACAAGAGACAGAAAGTTAGCCAAAATGATGAAATGAAAGAACTCTCCTCAAAAGAAATCGCAAAAAGAAGTGACAGCTAAACAATTGGTCAAAACAGATATAAGCAACATAACTGACCAAAAATTTATAATAGTCATAAAATTAATCGCTAGGCTTGAAAAAGGCATAGAAGACAGCAGAAATGGTATTGCTACAAAGATCATGGATCTTAAAAATAGTTAAAATGAATTTTAAAATGCTATAAATGAAGTGCATAGTAAAATGGAGGCAGCCACTGCACAGACTGAAGAGGCAGAGAGGAAAATAGGTGAATTAGAAGATGCAATTATGGAAAAAGAGAAAGTCGAGGAAAAGAGAGACAAATTGATCCAGGAGCACGAAAGGAGAATTTGAAAACTGAGTGATGCAATCAAATGGACAATATCCATATCATAGGAATTCCATAACAAGAAGGAGAGAGAGAGAAAGGGGCTGAAGGGTGACTTGAACAAATTATAGCCAAGTACTTCCTCACCCTGGGGAAGGAAACAGACATTGAAATCCAAGAGGTATAGAGAACTCCCCTCAGACATAACTTGAATCTGTCTTTGGCACAACATACTGTAGTGAAACTAGCAAAACATAAGGATAAAGAGAGAATTCTGAAAGCAGCTGGGGATAAAAGGGCCCTAACATACAAAGGGAAACACATGAGGGTAGTAGCAGACCTATCTACTGAAACTTGGCAGGCCAGAAGGAATGGCAAGAAATCTTCAATGTGATGAACAGGAAAAATATGCAGCCAAGAATCCTTTATCCAGCATGCCTGTCATTAAGAACAGAAAGAGAGATAAAGGTTTTCCCAAACAAACAAAAATTGAAGGAATTCATTACCACTAAACCAGCCCTATAGTAAATCCTAA